>NC_081298.1:60871666-61190833 GCF_030435805.1 Mustela lutreola | reverse complement strand
ATATGTTTCTGAGCTTGGCTATAGAATGATAATTAGCCTTTCAATATTGGATGCTCCCAAGTGCCTGACGTGTATTAGATAGTTCAGAAATGAATTGCAGAGGAAAAATTAAATAAGATGAAGAATATAGGAAAAATAAATTTAAAGCAAATAAATAAACATACACCGAATGCTCCCCACCTATATTCTCTGCTGTGGTGAGAAAAACACAACTCCAAGAGAGAGGAGGTGAAAATTACAAAAAGCAAAAATTAAGATGGAAACACACACCAAAAAAATGTTTGCCAAGGGGAAACACACTCCAGATAAAAATAAACAAAATTCTCTTTGCATTTATATACTCATAATTTTTCCACTGGGTACATTTGCACAGTTGGAATTAGGGGGAAAAAAAAGGCAACAAATTTCCCACTAGCACATTTGTTAGAAGAGGAAAAAGGGAAAAAAGCCCTGTAGGTCAAGTCTCACGGAGAGAATGCCAAATGTCTTTGTGTCCAGTTATTTATGGTTTCAGATAATTGTACAGAAAATATCAAATTTGCATAGTGTGATTATTGCTGATTATTTATCTAGCAGTCAAAATGTTTCAGTGGTTCCTAGGATGACAGATTGACAAGTCCTTAAAACTCATTCATTTTATGAAATTTGCATGTAATTAGGCAATAATGAAGGGATGTTTGTGGACAGAGGATTATACTACAATATGCTGGAAGCAATTCAAATGCTTGACAAAGTGTTAACATTATCTTCAGATTCAACCAAGCCTTAAATGCTTGGTTCAAAAATCACTAAATGTATGAATTGAGTAAAAAAGATTCAGAAAATTTTCAATGAGGCAAAATGCATTTTTTTTTCCATTTTTAAAATATATTCACTCTCTAGACTTAACTATATTTGGGAGTATTGTTGCACTGAAATTAGTCAGTCATGGTCTAAAATTGGACAGCAAAGGCGGGGGAGAGACAACATAGTGATGTGAAACACTCTAGAGTGTCCCTCATTCCCACCCACGAAATTCATGTCAGTCCTCCTCAAGGTGTGTGACCTTGGTCAGGTTACTTCCAAACCTCAGGTCCCCTAGATACTGTATTGTGTAGACTTGAGATGATAATCTATTTCCTCAAGTATGAGACACACTTGTGTTCCGTGCACTTATAATGACTTTTAAAGTCTAGATGCTTTTGCAATTGCCATGGAGGTTTTCATTTAATATAATAATGTTTCTTTTGTCCCCCAGAGAAAAAAAAAGTTGCACACTTCAATTCAGAGCATCTTAGAATTAAAGAAATATGATATTTATAAAATGAAAAGCATGAAGCCAGGTATAAAGTTCACCCTTAAAAAATTATGCCTATTATTCTGTGGTCTTCTTCCTGCTGAAATTTTACACCATTGCTTCTCCAAGATTGAGATGGACATTATAAAATCTGCATTTGAAAGTTACAGATTGTCTCTGATCTTCACACAGAACTGTCTTTTCAAGTAATTGATGTATATTATGTAAAATGCTTTCTTTCAAAACCAGACTACCTGAAGTATTGGGTTATTATAGTAATTTAAATCAATGAAAATCTTAACAAAGGTTTATGGAGAGTTCTAAGAGAAGAATAAAAGTTATTTCTTATGACTGCTAGATCCATAGTTTATAACTTGATCTAAGAAATGTGCTCATTACATTATGATTCTACTTGGGACTTTTAAGTGTTGCTGGGTAGTGGGGGCTGGGGTGGGGAGAAGGCAACCACATTTTGAAACTCAAAATAGTAAACTAAATCTCTAGGCACAGATTGTAGAAGGCCCTGAATGCCATTCCAAGAGAGACAGACCTCATGCAATGAACAATGAGGGACCCTTCTGATGTTTTCCACCAGGAAATTCATCTAATCAACTACATGGGCCAGGAGTTTTCATAATTAAAGAATACCTCAGAACCGCTCAATTTATAAATCTTCTACATCTCTTACTGCAACTCATTATTCAATGGAGATCGAATTTAAGCATTTTACAACAATGTGGAAATCTTACCAAAATATTAAATGGATTAGGAAATATCCAACTTAGCTAGAGGCTAGTTGAGTCCTTTTACTGAGAAGTTTAAATTCAAGGTTGTCATGGCAAACTAATAGCCATAAAAGACAACCCCACTCCCTAATATCATATGCTTAACCTCATAAAATCCAAAGTTGGTTGGTAGCAGGGCACTGCTCCACACACACAGACACTCATGACTCCACCATACCTAGGTTCTCTGAGACATCCACAAAGACAAAGCAACCAGGCATAGTGGAAGAAAGAGAAAGAGCTGGATGATGGGGTAGGGTGTGATTTTAGAGTGGAGACCTAACAATGGAACACAACACTTCCATCCACATTCCATGGACTGGGAAGGCACAGCCCTAGGGGTTATCATCAACAATGTTGTAATAGTATTGTATGGTGACACACGGTAGCTACATTTGCTGTGAACATAGTGAAACCTGTTGAGAAGTGGAACCACTATAGTGAACACCTGAAACCAAAATAAGATTGTGTGTCAACTACACTTAAATAAAAATTGTATTAATTCAATTGCTGTTTCTCAGTTCTCATCAAACTAGACCTGCTAGCAGAATCTAGGGCAATTATTCACTCAGCCTTAAAGTATTATCTTTCTGTCTTCCAGAGCACAGTTCTCCTTGTTTTGCTCCCATCTCGCTGACTGCTGCTTCTGGACTTTCTTTTCTGATTCCTCACTATTTCTCTAAATTTCAAAAGGGAGGATGCCTTCCTTGTTCTATCTATGTTCATT
The DNA here is from genome assembly GCF_030435805.1 of Mustela lutreola. Classification (NCBI taxonomy): domain Eukaryota; kingdom Metazoa; phylum Chordata; class Mammalia; order Carnivora; family Mustelidae; genus Mustela; species Mustela lutreola. The sequence continues at coordinate 61,188,045 of NC_081298.1, read as the reverse complement.
CCCACAGTCCATATCTAACTCAGATCTCTCCACTAGACTCTAGATACATGTTGCCCACTGTCTAGTTAAGTTCCCCACTTGCATTTCTAAGACACCTGTCAAACTTAACATATTCCAAACTGAACTCTGTTTTACTCCCTCAACCTTGCCCTCCATCAGTGGTAAGACCATCTTTCCACACATACACCCCCCCAAAAAAAACTTGACTCCTCTTTCTTTTAGCCTCATACCTGATTTGTCAGTCAATCCTGTAGGCTCTGCTTTTAGTACTCAGAATCTGACCAGTTCTCCCCAACCCCACTCATTCCTGCAAACCATACCCAGGGGTTCAACTTATGAATGTTGGGGGGATGCAATTCAGTCCCTAACAGCTACATTCTAAAAATAGGTTGATTTTCAAAAACAGGCAGAGGGCTGGATTTGGTCCATGAGCCATAGTTTGATGTCTTCTGAGCTAGAAGTATGTTACATATACTTTTTTAAAATTTTTTATTTATTATTTTAATTTCTTTTCAGTGTTCCATCATTAATTGTTTATGCACCACACCCAGTGCCCCATGCAATATGTGTCCTCTTAATACCCACCACCAGGCCCACCCAACTTCCCACCTCCTCCCCTCCAAAACCCGCAGTTAGCTCTTCAGAGTCCACAGTCTCTCATGGTTCAACTCTCCCTCCAATTTCCCCCAACCCACTTCTCCTCTCCATCTTCCCATGTCCTCCATCTTATTCCTTATGTTCGACAAATAAGAGAAACCATATGATAATTAACTCTATGCTTGTCTTATTTCACTCAGCATAATCTCTTTCAGTCCCACCCATGTTGATACAGAAGTTGGGTATTCATCCTTTCTGATGAAGTACTCCATAGTATATATGGACCATATCTTCTTTATCCATTCATCCATTGAAGGACATCTTGATTCTTCCCACAGTGTGGTGACTGTGGCCATTGTGGCTATGAATGTTGGGGTGCAGATAGCCCTTCTTTTCACTACATCTGTATCTTTGGGGGTAAATACTCAGTAGTGCAATTGCAGGGTCATAAGGTAGCTTTATTTTTAATTTCTTAAGAAATTTCCACACTGTTTTCCAAAGTGGCTGTACCAATTTGCATTCCCGCCAACAGTGTAAAAGGGTTCCCCTTTCTCCACATCCTCTCCAACACATGTTGTTTCCTGTCTTGTTAATTTTGGCCATTCTAACTGGTGTAAGGTGGTATCTCAATGTGGTTTTGATTTGAATCTCCCTGATGGCTAGTGATAATGAACATTTTTTCATGTGTCTGTTAGCCATTTGTATGTCTTCATTGGAGAAGTGTCTGTTCATGTCTTCTGCCCATTTTTTGACATGATTATCTGTTTTGTGTGTGTTGAGTTTGAGAAGTTATTTATAGATCTTGAATATCAGCCCTTTGTCTGTACTGTCATTTGTGAATATCTTCTCCCATTCCATGGGTTGCCTCTTTGTTTTATTGACTGTTTCCTTTGCTGTGAAAAAGCTTTTGACCTTGATGAAGTCCCAAAAGTTCATTTTTGCTTTTGTTTTTGTTTCCTTTGCCAAGAAGTGCCTTGGAGACACATCTTGAAAGAAGTTACTGTGGCCGATGTTGAAGAGGTTACTGCCTATGTTCTCCTCTAGGATTCTGATGGACTCCTGCCTCACATTAAGGTCTTTTATCCATTTTGAGTTTATCTTTGTGTATGGTGTAAGAGAATTGTCTAGTCTCATTCTTCTACACATAGCTGTCCAATTTTCCCAGCTCCATTTCTTGAAGAGACTGTATTTTTTCCACTGTATATTTTTTCCTGCTTTGTCAAACATTAGTTGACCATAAATTTGAGGGTCCATATCTGGGCTTTCTACTCTGTTCCACTGGTCTATGTGTCCATTTTTGTGCCAGTACCATGCTGTCTCAGTGATCATAGCTTTGTAGCAAAGCTTGAAATGAGGTAACGTGATGCCCCAAGTTTTGTTTTTCTTTTTAAACATTTCCTTAGCAATTTGGGATCTCTTCTGATTACATATATTTTTGTTGGGAACTTCTGGTAAGCCAGTCACTCTGCTGAGAACTTCATGCGACTCTCTCATTGAGCTGCTGTTGTTTCTGCCGTTTTACGGATGAGAAAACTAGGCTGACTCTCAGACATCACCCAGGGTCAAATAGCACATCTGAGCCTTTCAGAACCAGGTTTGCCTAAGGCTGGAATCTAAAGTCTTAACAACACCCTCTCTTGGATTTCTGGAGGGTATAGTTTTTAGAGTAAGCAAATACACTTAATGAATTATATTTAGTTGCAAATAGTTGTATATCAAGGGAAAATGAAACAAGCACCTTATGTAGCTACAAACTCAGTTAGAAAGTGTTGCTTTGGAAGATTGAATTGTATGAAATTCACTTCACTGTAAGTCAAATATGACCAACTATGGGCAATTTTGTACAGAGCAACGTACTTTGCCCCTCAGAGTTAAGGTAGAACTTTGGTCTGGCCTTGGATGCCACTAAGGTGGGCCCACCTCATGAGAGCATTTCCAAGGTACACACCAGTCTGGAGAGCCTGATCAAGCTGAACAAGCTACAAAGATTTCCATTTACCGGGGTGTAGCCGAGGAGGGTCTTCAAAAGTATTTTCATATTCTTGGCCCACGATGTGCTTCATGTGTGGGTGAAAAATATAAATAGGCTGAAAAATATTTGTTTATTAGTTTAGGAAATTTAGAACTTGTGTAAAATGCCAAACTGAACAGCCCTGGAGACTGAAACTCGTTATGCATGGGCCTGACTGCCTCTGGAGTCTGGGGACTAGCCCTGCCAGCTTCCTCTAGGGCTCTGCCTCTCCAGCGAGTTTAAACTCTTGGTGGAAAGGACCGATTTTCACCATAAAAGAATCCATTGGTCTCATGATGATTTGGTTTCTGGCATCTAGTATGAGAGGTAAGGATTGGTGTCATGTCTAATGGTCACTGGTCTGATTTCACCATGTTGCAATCATTGGAGAAGCTATAGTATCTCCAAGTGTTAAATGGTACGGAAACTACTAACCAACAGAAACTCTTAACCAGAGACAATATTAATGAGGCTTCACAACAGGAACTCATAGAATAAAGTCTGTCTGAAAGCTTAGGACCTAGAACTAGCTAGTGGATGTGGTCCCCTCAGGGCACTCTGGGACCCCTCATCCTTATGTGCACCCTTTTGCAGATGTTTTTCTTGGCTCTAGGATGGATGCCTCATTTTGACTGCAGGGATTTGGAAATAGGCAAACATCTGTATTGTGCTAACATATAAGTCCTCCAGACGAATGGGAAACACCTGCTAACTGAACTGGACCATGGCAGGGTTGAACATTCCAGATAATTCCCTGAGAGGACTGTCCATTATGTGTTGCTCAGAAGCAATGGGGTTTCCAAGAACCTTCTCCATAGCAGACTGTCTCCCAGAGGGAAGGCACAATGTTGATACCATTCCAAGGCACACTATGTATATGATTAATAAGCCTGTTTTCCCTCATATTCTCTCCTCCATTAGGTCTCCTAGAAGGCAGTAAGATAAATAGCAAAGCAGATGATTCAGAGAGGGTAACTCAGGGTGCCCAAGGTCAGCTTCTCTGTTAGAACTAGACACCTAATGTGGCCCAGGCCCAACAAAGAGCTAGTGTTCATTAGGTGTTAGGTTTGATTTTTTGTTTGTTTGTTTGTTTGTTTAATGCATTAAGCAATGGTAGTCGTGTAAAATTAGGCCAAGGCACTTTCCATTGTCACTCTGACAAAGCTGGTAACTCTTCTTGAACTATCCTTCTTATATTCTACTCCCTTTTAATGTACCCTTGACACTCATTAGAGCTGAAGTTGCCATTCCAACATATGTCAAGGTGGAGATGTGGAAAGCAAGGGAATATTACTTGATCTCATCCTCGATGTGATTTGTCTGCTTCAGAACTCAAAGTTATTCTGCCTGTCAGAGTCTGTGCCCTCCAGCCTTTAATACCCTTACTCACTTCTCTCTCCCTGACCTTCCTTTTCCACTGATGCTACTCATCCTTTTTCCTTCCACATTGAGTAAGACCCACTGAGCTTCCAGCTTCTCTATGTATAGACCACATCCTTCATCAAATTACATGCATCCAATCTTCATTTCCATTAAAATGGAGAAGAGCATGGGAGGGAAATGTAAGGCACACTGCATGGTTCAATTTATTTTCAAAACAAAATCTGTAGAGGCAATGTTTTTTTGTCCAGCTTGTATAGCATCTCTTTGGGATGGGGGTTCCCATGACTCTGTCATTTATGGAGCTGTCTCTCAGTCTGCACCTTGCTAAGGGCCCTTTCTTTCTTAGCTTTATCAGAAAACCAACTAACAGGTCCATAGGTAATTTCTACATTCTCACTGCAGCTCATCTGAACATGAATTCTGTTTCTAAATAACCCATATGTGGTGAAATACACCCATGTCCAAATCCTTGGAAACTGAATGTTTCCTTCTTTGAAAAAGGGACTTTTGCACATGTAATTAAGGATCTGGAGGTAAGAGCATCCCAGTTACTCAGGTAGACAATAAGCCCAATGACAAGCCATCATAAGAGATGGAAAAGAAGAAGAAACACAGATGAGAAGTTGATACAAGGACAGAGGCCAAGACTGGAGTGATGCGGACACAAACCAAGAAAGCCAAGGATTGCTGGCAGCCACCAGAGCCTGGAAGAGTCAAGTATGGATTCTTCCCTAGGACCTCTGGAGGGCATGTGGCCCTGCTCACCTTGACTTCAGACCTCTGATTTCCAAAACTATGAAAGAATAAATTTCACGTATTGCATGGAGCACTGGGTGGTATACACAAACAATGACTCATGGAACACTATGTCAAAAACTAATGATGTAGTGTATAGTGACTAACATAGCATAAATGAAAAAAAAAAAAGAATATTCAATTTAAAAAAAAAAGAATAAATTTCTGTTGTAAGCCACCCAGTTTGTGGCAATTTATTACAGCACCCAAGGAAACTCATATACTCACCAAGGACCCACTCTTGCCTACTAGTTTTTGAAAAATCAATGACCTTCAATCATCTCTACCAAATAAGAGAAAAATTTAGTGTGATTTCTGATGTAATGCAGAGAATGCTTTCAATACAGAGGATCATGTTCGATTAATTCATTCAACAAATATTTAGCCATTCAACAAATATTTATTGAATGTGCGGTCTTGCCAGGCCCTCTCCTAAATCCTAGAGATGAGTCCTTTCCCTCAGGGATCTTATGTTTTAATCTTCCTAGAGCTCTTTGATGAGGGCAGGAGGTATTTACCAGCAAGCAAACAAATAAGGGAGAGCTGGCGGCTCCAGGGCAGTTAGATTAGAAAATGTCCTGCAAAAATTCTGTGCAAGATAAATATTCAAAATGGAGGTATTTGGTATCAGATCAGTGCCTGATGATGGATTAATAACCAGCTCAGAAAAAGGAACCAAAGAAAAGAAACTAATAGGCTTCCTCAGTATAAGAAAATATAAAACACAAATCCTCAACATATAAATTCTATACCCAAAATTCTTTTTTTAAACAGTTTGGAATGATGAGTATATAGTGACATCTACCAATTGTGGTGCTGATTAAGCTGCTGCAAGTAATGAAATGTTAAATTGATAACAATGAAACCCCAGAAATGAGTAGAAAAATGACAGATGAACTTTAGGAGAGCAAGGACAAGGGAGAGCCTTCAAGGGTTGCAGGGGAGTCAGCCTAACTCCTGTAATTTTTAATTTTTTTTTTTTTTTTTTTTTTTTTTTTTTGCTTATCTTCTTTTTCTGATTATCCAGAAGAGGTTCTTCTCTTTTTAGTGTATGCCTCTCCAGTTCACCCTTCATCTCTCAAAAATCATTCCAAAATGCAGGACATAATTAAGAAGGTAGAAACAAAAACAGGAATCCCAGGTAAACCATTAAACAACTTGGCTGTGCTTGTTGCTGGCACAACCGGGTTCAATTTACCTCTTCATGACCAGGAAAGTGTCACTGAATAAGGAATGCAAAGACACGACAGCGTGTCACAGAAGGACATAGTAAATAAACAGTTTTATATGCAAAAATACAAAACACCTCATCTGGCTTAGCGAAGATTACACACAGGTAAAGAATGTGGATAATCCCCACTGATTCTTCTACGAAATCGTAGAATTAAAAGGTTCCCTTTGAAGTGTATTTAATGTCTGTCCTGTGTATTCATAAATACATAGTAGATGATTGGTCCATATTTATTGGTTGATTATTAGCTGAAAAAAAAAAAAAATCCAAAGCAAATAAAAGACAAGCTGTGTCACCAAGCATGTTGGGAATTTAAGGAAAGAGTTAATCATAGGCAGGAAATAGACTGACCACAGAAATACACCTCCAAATGGAGGTTCCATTGAAGTAATCTGTATAAGTTATTGCAGGAACAAGATTTCCAGGGCAGAAGTACAGGGCTTGCCGAGGAAGGGGCAGAGAAAAATTTTAACCCTAACAATATTTGGTAGCTGATATTGTGAACATTTCATTACTGAAACAAACAAGCAAACAGAAGCCCACTAAGTTAAAGCAATGTGTATCCTGACCTATACGAGATCTGTATATTTTCTTCCTAAAAGTACTACTTTAAACTTTAAAATTTGACTTAATAAATAATGCTTTCTTATGAGGTAGACAAAAAAATTAAAGCATAAAATGTATACAGTCTCTCTAACAGTATATAGCCTGTCTTTCATGTCTGTTCCTCAGCTACAGTAAATGTACATTTACTTACATACACACATTTCTATCTTCTTGAAAGAAAAAAAAACCACTCTGACATATTCTTCATACTACTCTGTATTTTGCTTATTTTCTCTTGAAGATTTCTGGATTTGCACTGCACATAAAGAGTGTCCTCATTCTTTCTGAAAGCTTTATAGTATTTCATGGTATAGCTACAGCATAATACATTCAACAAGTCCCTACTTATGAACAATTAAATTATGCTCAGCTTTTCCTTTTTTACAATATTGTAATAAATAGATGCTCCTGTTTGAGTATATCTGTAGGATAACACTTTCTAAACGTGGAATTGCAGAGTCAAAAAGAGGTGTAGGTTTTTCTTATTGTAATAAATGGTGCCACATTGTCTTTCATGATGATATGACAATTTGTATCAGTGTAATGTTATGGAATTTCTCATGTTTCTACACAAGCATTTTACTACCCAGGTTAGCACTCAACCCTGATGTATTCCTGTGAGGACGGCAAATCCCTGGTGCTATAGGTTTACTTTGCTATCTTTAAGCAAAAGGACAGAGCTCTGTAAGACACTATCCAGGCATTTGTGTGTATTTGTCCACATCATTAGCATCTACTGTGAGCTCCTGAAGGGAGATGTCATTTCCCTTGACCTTGCTTTAGAACACTCACAGCAGAGAGCCGGCATGTGTGGTGCTTGAGAAAACTTATTTGGTGTTGATGATAATGATAAATGGCATTTTAATTTACCGAAAGAGCAAATCAAGTTTCAGAAGTCTTAGAGTCTCACTTAAAATAATATTCAACGACAACAGCTTACCCTCGCTATGCTTTTCATCGGCAGCTAATAGAAATACGTCTACTAGACCGTTTGAGTGCAAATCGTATTAATGTAGTATTAATTATGTATTTTTAAAACCCTCAGTTGTAACCGGTTTCTTGGGAAAGAAAGCAGATTTGCATTTGATAAAGTATATCATCCTCGATTTCCTCTGTGCTTTCTGAAACACAAAGTGTATTAATAAAACCCAACTGCTTGCTCAGAATAAGAATGAACAGGGTCCTCCCAAAGTGATTTATCTCTATGGCCTGAGGAGCCACTGCCTCACACGCAGCCATTATGGCAGCCACAGATACCGGGGCGGTATCATGTGAGATGGTTTCTGACATATAGACCAATCATGGCGGCCTCCAAGTAAAATTTGATAGCAGAATCCAATAACTCATATAATCACAAAACCATCTTTCTCTAACATCTCATGGCTCAAATATGGCCTGCTGAGAAGGTTGGTTATTCATTTTGAGCTCTCCCCTCTGGAAGCTCACCTCATCAAAGGCAACTCAGGTTGTGTAATCACTCATGTTGTAAACACACATAGCTGTTTGTAGAACCAGCAACTGGTTGAATGTAAGAAAACCTTAAAATTACAGTCCTTACATGTGTTGAACTAAAAAGGCAGATATACCTGACTTGAGCAACCACTGGAAGAAACAAAATCAAATCAATGAATTTCGTTTAGAAGTATGAGTGGCTTATCGGGCCCAGGCTTGGCCCTGGACACATACAGTTAAGATTCCCTGCAAATAACGCGGGTGGGGAGACATTTCTCTCCCTGTCTCCTTGAACGAACCCAAACTAAAGGAAGAGAAAGCTCAATTTGACTCAGAATATCTCTCACAGAAGCAGGGGAGAGGTGGAAAAGTCATACATAACAGAGGAGACACATTAGGGAAAAGCAAAGAGGATGAAAAATGTCACCTTCAGGGGAGAGGGGGACAAAAAAAAAAGGAAACCCTATAGGCTGTAGGGTAGAAGGTAGAATATATCAATGCTCAGCTTTTTAAATTTTAAAAGATATTTTAAAATAAAGTCAGCCTAAATGCACAATACACAAATGAAATCCTACATTCCACAGAACACTGTTAACAAGTCCAAATTAAGATGGGAAAATTCAGGAGATTCAAAGAAGATAATTAACGCTTTATAAAACGATTTTTTTTCTTTTTTCTTTTTCTTTCTTTCTTTTTTCTTGCAAATAAACCTCATATCTGTTCTTTTTTTTTTTTCTTCACTAAATGAAATTGAAAAGGTGACTTATGAGCTGTGTATACTATTTTATGTAACTCTTCTGATAACCAAACTCTGATGACTTTTTAAAATAAATGAACTGTAAGGAGTGAAAGGTGGAGGGTGGAGAGTTTTCAATTATCTTGCCAAGAGCCAGAGGGTGTGACTCATCGCAACACTGGATGTCAGTCGGGGTCCCAGTAGGAACACAGCAGAGCCTGCTGAGAGAAGCTGACTGAAGAACTATTCGGGAAGGTGTGGGAGGATTAAGGAAACTAGGGAAAGGGAAGCTCTCCGGGCTGCTATAGCAGGGAGGCAATCCGGCTCCTAGGCCTTAGGGGCAAGCGGGGAGCCCACTGACCTGAATCTGACGGGAAGGGTAAGGAAAACAACAACTGCTGTCAAACTCAGCCAGGAGGGAGAAGAGGGCTGATGACCTGGAATCATTGTCTTCCTTCCCCGTGACCTCCTGCCAGGTCTTCCCACTGGACAAAACAAGCAGAGCCAAAGGCCAAGGGAGCCAAGCGCAAGCCCATGAATGCCATTTTGGCGGGGCAAAGGGCAGGGTAGGGAAGGTGGAGTGGAACCAGGCCAGTGCATGGAAAAATTCTAGCACAATGGGCAAGCACTTGCAGAAATATGTTGAAGATCAAAGTTATTTGTCCCAGAATTGTTTACCTCGTATCCAAAATAAACGAAACTCCCCAGTTACAAATTAGGCATTGGAGGCCTCCGCCTGGACTCTTTGGCCCCGGGAGACTCCATACTATAGCTTCTCGATCCCGTTGGTCACAAACAGCCAATCAGGAGGACAGCTCCCAATCCCACGTCCGTGTGCACCCTGGAACACTCGGCTCTATTCTGCTTCATGATTCCAGGTTAGACCTCCAGAGCTCAGGTAAGCTTTAGGAATATTTCCCCCCAGGAGGATGGTGAGAGACAAAGCGGATGAATACATACAAATCTATTGCTACAGTACTTTGGGGGAAAAGTCAACTTCCAGTTTAAGTCTTAATAATAGAGATGGCTGAATCATCTCTCTGATTGAGAATGATTTTAAAGCTGCAACATACAAAACTGAAAAAAGATGATTTCCACAAATTGCATAATTAATTATCAAGATTGGCATGTGTATTTATGAAATATGATTGAAAATGAATAGGTAAAACCTGCACATTTGTTTTTACCTCTTAATGCTTATGGGCCTTATCTTCTCTGATCTTGCCTTCTCTACTTGTTCTTTCTCCCATTTGTCCAAATGTTGGCTCTTCTTTCATCACTCATAGCCCAAACTTAGGACTCATTCTCATCACCAAGTGCTCCTGTTGGAAGCTTTTCCTGTAACTGGCTTCCTAGGTACAACTGTACAGGTTTTGCACTGACAAATTGTACATGGTAGTCCTGCCACTTTTCTACATTCTTCTGGGAACTTAGCTGCCACAAAACCCTCATATTTCTATGTTTCCAGTAAGATTTCTCCCCTTCCTTGAAAATGCCAAATTTACAACTCAGTGCAGAAAATAGCAGCAGCCTAAAGCCACCATAGGATTTGGCTAAAATCCCTATCTGACTAAATGGTAAGTTGCATTTTTTTTTTTTCCCAGTATGCATTAGTGGCAAAAACAATTGATCCTTTCAAAACTTGTTGTTCACTTAGGAATAGCACATTAAAATAGCATACGCTTTGCAGCGCCAGTCTCACAAACACAAATGTAGCAAACAATAACCAAAGAGTACTGGTATTCAAGAAGTAAGGGGCAAGAGGAGGTAGTGACTCTGTTGGCGGTAAGCTTAGCAGGAGGTCTGAGAAGAGAGCTATTCACTGGCATTCCTGGGGCTGACTCAGGCTCCATGGAGAAAGTGAGGCTTGGGTTGTTGGGAGGTCATAACAACCTTAAAGTGATTAAATGAACTAGAAAACAATTCAAGTCCTCCACCTCCATTTTTCCATGACTGTCATCCTACTATCTTCCTATTTCATATATTCCAGAACCTAGCATAGTGCCTGACACTATAATAGATTTTAATATTTTATTTATTTTAGAGAAAGCAAATGCAATCACAGAGGAAGAGGGAACACAGAGACAGAGGGAGAAGCAGACTCACGACTGAGTGGAGAGCCCGATGAGGGGCTCGATCCCATGACCCTGAGATCATGACCTGAGCTGAAAGCAGACGTTAACCATCTATCTGAGCCACCCAAGTGCCCCACATAATAGACTTTTTAATGAAAATCTCACAAATTAATTCATCTCTGATTCTTCGCTAGGACACCTATTGTTCTATCACTAAATGAATTATTTGGTGGTAAAGCATTAGCTGGTATTAGAACTGAGTGGTGCCTGGGTGGCTCAGTTGGTTGAGTGCCTGCCTTCAGCTCAGGTCGTAATCCCAGCATACTGCAATCAAGCCCCACCTCGGGGTCCCTGCTCAGCAAGGAGCCTGCTTCTCCCTCGTCCTCTGCACCTACCACCTTGCTCCTGCGCTCTCTCTCAAATAAATAAATGAAATCTTAGAAAAAAAAAAAAAAACCCTGAAAATATAAACAATATTTTTAAAAAGCCAGGAATGACTTGATTCAGTTGGAATTTTATTTAAATAAAAGTTGGTATTACATTCTAAATTCTGGTTTTGTTTTTGGTGTTCTTTTGTGGCTTTTTTTTTTTTTTAACTGTTGCTGACTATCTATCTAGACCTCCAATCTCCTGAAGCTTCATTGCCAAGGCCCATCCTTCCACAAATCTTTCTGAGCCACCATTCTGGAATCTGCAGTCTGCGGGGGAGGGGCTGCTGGGATGGGAGAGCCAAGCTGAGCACTCAGGCTGGCTGGAAGAGTCTCTGCCTCACAGCCTCCTTAGGGGAGAAGGTTAAGTCATATGGAGCTCCGAGAGCAGAATTCCAGACACTCAATCCACTAGCCCTAAGCGAAATGAGGCTAGCTATCTGTCCTAGAGAAATTTAGAGACCAAAGAAGTAAACAGAAGTCAGAGAAACTAGGGAAGGTTTTTGTGGTGCAAGTATGACCTAATTTTGGTAAGGGGATTATGAAGGATTTAGATAATTAGAAAGCATGTGGGGAAAACTTCTTGGCTGCAGGAAAAGCACACTCGGAGGCGGAGGGGCTCCAAGGAGCCTCGCCTGTGACGGAAACTTGCCCAGTGGCATGAAGGTTGAGACGGGGAGCAAGAGAGTCCCACCAGTGACGACAGAATTGAATAAATTTCTTAATGAACTCATACCACTTAATTTGTCCAGCCAGATGACTCTAGCGTTCTGCTGGGAAACGTATCTTAATCTCCTTTTCCCTGCATGTCCATCGAATAAATGAAAGACTAAATAAAGGTTCGTTGCCCTTGTCAAAGGAATCCTCGTAAGGAGATACAGATACAGATATTCCAAATATGTTACTCTCACTTTTTTCTGTGACAATGTTCTCTCCAGTATTCTCAATCATAAGTCGTGTCTTCGGCTTTTGAGGATGGACTGGATATTGGTAAAAGTTTCAAGTCATTCACGGTCAAATTGAATAGAGAACAGATACGCTGGGTGGTATATATTTTAAGCATCAAAAAAGCAATACAGAATGGGGGGGGCAGGTCCTTGTGTGGTTTGGATGCAGCTTAGAATAAGGGGGCATTAAAGCCTACTCCTCGGGGGAGGCCAAGAAAGGTGATGAGGCACTGTTCCCTCTCCGTTATGAAATGGCCAGTCTGGGGCTCCTGGGTGGCTCAGTGGGTTAAGCAGCTGCCTTCGGCTCAGGTCATGATCTCAGGGTCCTGGGATCGAGTCCCGCATTGGGCTCTGTGCTCAGCAGGGAGCCTGCTTCCTCCTCTCTCTCTCTCTGCCTGCTTCTCTGCCTACTTGTGATCTCTCTCTGTCGAATAAATAAATAAAATCTTTAAAAAAAAAAAGAAAGAAAGAAATCACCAGTCTGTGACCTCTCCTTACTGACCACCTCTTAAATATAGAAACTTCCCATTATTTTGACAGCTTTGTATTTAAATTCACAGAATAAGAACACCAGATACAAAATCTGAGCCAGCAAAATATGTTCCCCAGTTCAAATGAGAAGACACGATGTGGGGAAACAGGCCCATCCCTACTTTCAGACTTCCAAAATCAATGCTCAAGTTAAATAGTTATGTTACTCACCTACATATTAGATCTTTGGAGCTGAAAGAAATTTCTAATATAAAGTTTTCCATCTACAGTTCACACTATTTTAAGGTCTGTGGTAATTCATTCTTGTGTGGTTAAATGTCATTCTCACTGGAAGGTGTCCATGTTTTTAATTTCACCTTTTTTCCTGGATTTGGGACTAGGATATAAAACACAATGGCAACTTTGTTGAATTTTTTTGTTTTGATTTATTTTTCAGCCACTTAAAAAATATAATATAGATTTTATGTTAACATTTGTTTGATACAGGTGGTGGTGGCACCTATGTGTTATTTTCAGTCTTGTGTGTATATTTGGAATATTCCACAATTATAAATAAAATTATTAGTTCTAGCATATTAAAAATACTTCTTAAATATTTAAGAAAAGGAGCATGGACAATTGCTTTGTATAAACAGAAAAGGTTCCCCCAAATCTGTTCACCATAGCTAGCTCGTTATAAAATCAATTATAAAAAAAAGACCTACCAACAGAAAAAAGAGAAATACACAAGCTATCTGTTATGTGGATTCACCTGATCACAAATTTCTCAACCATTTATTTGGAGGGGCAAAGAAAACGAAATCTGGTTCCTTTTCGTAATAAACAAAAGGTACTAATGCCCGTTTTCTGGATTTTTCCCGCCTTGAAGATCCATCTAAGCAAATTCCTCCTGCTTAACAAAATAATGTCCAAATTCACTACAGAGCACAAGCGTGTTCTCTTAGATATTAAGAAGCATTCAGATGGCAGTTGAACCTGTTTAGCTCCTTTCACGAGGAAACTGATTTCCTTATTTACCTATGCCAATATTTTTTCTAGTCATTTGTCATTTACATAACACTGAGCAACCAGTACTGGGAATGTCCTAAACAACAAAAAAGCCTCTATAACAATTTTTGACACAGGGGACTTCAGGGAGAAGTCCGTAAATTCATCAGCGGCAAATCCATTGCGCTTTCTGTTTAGCTAGTCATTTCCTAGTGGAACACTGATGTTTTATTTGGCTAGCAATAGCTACTGGAACAGGAGAGCAGTTGTACTCATGAAGCCAACTATTGGAAAGAATTTCCTTGCTTATTTTTCTCCTCTGTGTGTGTGTGTTTGTGCTTGTACGTGTGTGTGTTTTTATTCAAGATCTTGGGTGCAAAAGCCACCTTGTTTGTTTGTGAGAAATTTGAAAACAGGGCTGTACATAGTTTATATTTACGATCTCTCCATATTATTTTTCTTAAATTAAGTTTTTGAAACTTACTAGGTATTTTTTAAACTATTTGATTCGCTGTTCTTACTGCATCAAATGTGTTTAACTATTGCTCTTTTTTGCCTAAGCCCATCCTCCACCATCTTACCCTTAAAAAAAATTAAAACAAGCGATCAGTTTTGCAAAGGCAAAAACAGAAGCTGGGGGAAAAGAAATCTGACAATAATTAGCTACGCAATTGTCCAATAAGTGTCATTTACCAAAATGCATTAGGTTATGTCAGTTCTAAGAAAGAGTCATCTGTGTTCACCTTCATCTCACCAGTCATGATAATAAAAAAAGACAAGCTAAGGTTTTATTGACAGTGTCCCCTTAACAGGTCTATCTTGCAACTAAACATTAACTTCTGGCCTTTGCAATTACTTTTTCTATCTCTGCCTTCCATATTTTTGTCTCTTAAGATTTATCTAATTATCTCTACAGAAAAGAAAATGATTTTAATAATAGGGAACAATTTCCTTTTTTAATATTTGATTCATTTTTCTCTTCTCATTCAAGAGAGACACCCTATTTGGAGTAATCTGGTACCTGAAACCATTACCCATGATTTTGGTCCCTTTCTAAATGCATGTAGAGATTAGCATGCTTTGATTTATTTTGACAAGGGATGGTAAAGTTTTTTTTTAAAAAAAAACAATAGTCCACCAGAAATATTTCAAGAAACTTTAGCTATGCTAGAAGAATAAATCCTGTCAGGTGTTCCATAGGCTTGAAAGAGGATCTCCAATCCCTTTTACTCTTGTTTATCCTAATGTTTTTCAATAATCCTTAAGATAATCAAGAAGTTATTAACTCAGTTATTTGAATACAGTGCACGAGAGTGATATTCAAATATAAAAGCTACTTTAAAAGAATCACAAGGCAGAAAGTGACCTTGGCTTGCTTTTAATCCAAGTCAGAGAGCATTTAGACTCTGCCAGAAGAGTTTAACCTCATTCTTAAGATCTCTAGGAAATAAAATTATTCAGCTTCCCAGAGTAACCTACTCAAATGTGTCACACCTTCCCTCAGGGAGACAAGATGTCCAAATGAAACTTTAATACAGAAATTGAATGTTTCTCAGTGCCAATCTCGTTTACAGTATCTTGAGATCAGTGTAGCGAGCTGGGAAACTGAGGATGCGGGCCAGGCATGCTGATGTTCAGCTTTTTGGACCTGTGCTCTCTTCACCACCACCGAGGTCAAAGTAATGCAGCATTTCCCAACCTGAGAGATTGACATGCACAAGACACGCCCAGAGAAGTGAGTAGAAAGGTCATTCACAAACTATCCACATGAATTATCGACCCAGAAAAGTTGCCATTCATAGGAAAATCCCTTTATTACTTGGAGAGGTAACCAGCATATTACCATGGGCAGCCATTTATAACTTCTGCATTTTTCATAGGAAAGCAGAGACTGAAAACCAAGTCCAGTGATCTAAAACATCACAATTATAAAAACTGTATTGTACCTGTCAGAGTACTTGACATAGGTGCTAAATATGATTTTCTACAGGCAGTGTCTAAGAGGTTATCCTCAAAAATCCATACTGATTCTTCAGAATCATTCAAGGTCTTGTATCATTCCCTCTTCAAAATTATTAGTACTTCAGGAATTATTAAAACCATGTAGCAAAGAAGCATATGAAAAGTGGCTCAATGCCATATGCCATTAGAGAATTGCAAATTAAAACAATAACCTGTTAGAATGGCCAAAGTCTGAAACCCCGACAACTCCAAATGCTGGCACAATGTCAAGCCATGGGAACTCTCATTAATTGGGAGGGAGGGAGAGGAAGAATGCAAATAGTATAGTCCCTTTGGAAGATAGTAAGGCTGTTTCTTACAAAAGTAAACATAGTCTTACTGTATGATCCAGCAACTTACACACTTTGGTATTTACCCAAATAACTTGAAAACTCACATCCACACAAAAACCTGCCACTGATGTTCAGAACAACTTCATTCATAATTGGAGCAGCCAAAATGTCCTTCAGTAGGTGAATAAATAAACTGAGACATCAAACAATAAAGTCTTATCCAGTCCTTTAAAAATAACGAGGTAAAAAAAAAAATGAGGTATTTAGCCACAAAAAGAGAAACCTCAAATGCATTGTATTGAGTGAACGAAGCCAATCTAAAAAGGCTATAAACTATGATTCCAGCAATATGAAAAGTCTAGGAAAGGTTAAATTGAGGAGACAGTGAAAGGCTGCTGGAGGTTAAGAAGAGGGAGAGATGAGCAGGCAGAGCACAGAGGATTTTTAGGGCCGTGAAATTATTCTGTAGGATAGTATAATGGTGGACACATGTCATTATACACTTGTCCACACCAGTAGAGCTGTATGACACACATGTACACAAGTGAGCCCTAATGTAATCTAAAGACTTTAGTTAATAATAATGTATCAATTTTGACTCATCAATTATAACAAATGTTCTACACCAATGCAAATTGTTAACAAGGGAAACCAAGGTGGGAATGTGAGAGAAGGAATATAAGGGAACTCTGTACCTTATGCTCAATGTTTCTATAAGCATAGAACTGCTTTTAAACAATAAAGTCGATTAATCAAAAAAATAGGTTAAATAAATATTTAGGAAAAAGGAAACAAAAATCTGTGTTGGAAAAATCACATCCTCAGACCAGTTATTTAAAAGGGAAGGATTGTCTCTTGCTTTTTAAACATCTGTCTGCATTACTTTCCCTGGAGTTGAAAGACTTTGTGGATAGAGATCCTGTTCAAGTCATTTTTCACTTGCTTCATCATCCTCAACAAATACAAGTCAACTTGTATTTGGATTACTTACAAAAGTAAACATAGTCTTACTGTATGATCCAGCAACTTACACACTATGTAATCCAAATACAACTGGATTCAAACTCAGTTTAGCTTTTGCCACAATCCATGTTCTGACTCTTAGGGATTATTGTGATACAGACTCCATGTAGGATTTAGGGTGGCAAACATCTAAAGACTGGGTTGTCATCTCCTTAAAGCAGATTCTGGAAACACTGGCCAACCCAACTCTTCAAGTGATTCAATATTCACCATGCACTGTGTACTCCCTGATCAACAAAAACAATTAACTCTGCGAAGAGTTAAAGAAAAAAAAATGTTATTTTTTTTTCAACAGTTAACATTCCAATCCAAATATGATAAAAAAAAATTACAAAATAAGTAATAGCATTACAGGTGCATATGTTCATCACTCATTTTTACATAAATCTTACCCTTTGAGAGAAGCATATAACTGTTCTTACATAAATAAAGGAAGATAGAAAATCATGTAAATCTGGAGAAAATCATGTAAAGCTTTCTTCCACCAGAACTGCATACCATATCCAAGGATTCGAATAATGGAATTGGGATAAATGGATTGGGAGCACTAATACAATGCTGAGTCATTAAGATGCCTTTCCTTCCCAGAGGATAGGAAAAGAAAACTAAGAGAAACTCAGTGGAGTTAGGAACACTCCAAAATGTTTTCATTTACCCACTGAAAACTTTCCAGAGCCACAAGAGAAAGGAAGTAATAATTTTCTAGACC
Organism: Mustela lutreola; assembly: GCF_030435805.1. NCBI lineage: Eukaryota > Metazoa > Chordata > Mammalia > Carnivora > Mustelidae > Mustela > Mustela lutreola. The sequence goes on along the minus strand of NC_081298.1, from coordinate 61,170,279 downwards.
TGGCAATTGCTGAAGCTATATTATGTCATCTGATTTTCTACACTAACTGGTATAATTCAAGGATTTTTGACAAAAATATTGCAATGAATTCTCATGAGAGAAGTTAACTGAAAAGAGGAAATTTCATAAGCCAATGAGAACTCAGGGGTTCACTGTTAGTACTCTTTTGTCTGTTAGTCGATTTATTCATTTAACAAATATGTAGTAAACCCCTCATAGGATGTGTTGGATACCATTCTAGAAAAATTGCAACACATCTGTGAGGAAATATGAAGGTATTCTGCTGCAATCTGAATCTTAGATTCTAGTATAAGAAGTTTTCTGCTAGAGTAGTTTTGGGTGGAATTAAACCCATTTTTTTTTTAATGTCTCAATAAACAAAGACATCTTTTAAGATATCCCTTTCTTAAACCTTTTGAGAAAATCTACCCCAGAATCTTCTCTGGAAGTCTAAGAATGGAAGAAAAGAAGGAAAGAAGGATGAAGAAGGGGAGAAAATAGAAAAAGAAAAAAGAAATAAAGACCCAATTAACTTAAAAAAGGATAAATGCAAGAATAATTTTATTTTAAATATCCATAATGCATTAGAAATGCATTCATCTATGGAAGGCCTACTACTGTACATTAGGTTAAAATAGTGAGGAAAAGATACCTAGTTTTGGTCCTTCTGAAGCTTCCAGTCTGGGGTAGAAACAGACACTCAACACATAAAAAACATGAATCTCTAAGTAGAATTTGCAAACCATGCTATTAAAGACATATGCAGGGAGCTGGTCAGGAAAGACTTTCCTGCAGAAATGACAATTGCAGGAAGCTCTCAAGGATGAAAAAAAAAAAAAAATGATGATATATTTTAAACAAAAAGAGGAGTAAGAGCAAAGGCCCTGAGACAGAGTATATCAAATTCTTGTCACAAAAAGAAAGTAAGTGCAATTGAAGAGCTAAGGCAAAGGAAGGGAATGGGCTCAAAAAGTGGAGCTTTTTAATGATAACTATAGAAAATGAAAATATCCAATGAATGTAGCATTGAAATTTGTTCTTAAGTTTTCATCTATTCAGGAATGGTTTTTTTTTCCCCTAGAATCTAAAAGGTAGTAAACATTTGTTGTGGACAGTGGTCCCACTGATTTGGCCTTTACCTTGATGATAACCAATTTCCTCACAAAGGTATCATAATTCTGGGTCGGTATGCGGGAAGTGTTGATTGTCGCCACAGGCCATCTCATGAAAACATCTCCTTGCTGTCTGTGTGGCAGTGGCAAAATTTTTCTTTACTTATATTTACAAATTGAAATTTTAGTTCAAAAAATTATAATGTGTACATGGCAATCATGTGAATACATATATTTACACATAAAGAAATGGAGACTTATAGCCTGAGAATGTGGTTGATCCTTCAGGGTGGTTTTTGCTAGGCTAAGGAAACCATTTCGGTCCCTATGGTGCTCTTCAAAAAGTTGGAGTCGTAGAGTAGAATAGGAAATGAAGTGAAGTTCAGTGACCCTTGCTGGCCCACACTGCAGGAGCCAGTAAACACAGGATTTCCACTTTATTCATGGCTTTCTTTTTGGTGGCCCTTGGCAGTTTCTTCACATGCAAGCCTTCTTCATATATATATACATATGTTGTTATGTAAATATGCAAAGGTTTTACTTATCATATATTATCATGTCATTTTTAATTATTGCCATAATGATTGGGGACCAGTGTATAGTCTTAGAAACAAATTTGAACTACAGTCCAAATAGGTCATACAATTTCCTTTGGGTTTTAGTAGTGATAAAACTACAAGTTTTTCACCCAGGTCTTCTTGCAGAATGATATAAAATATAGCTTTCACCCTAGCCTATAATTTTCCATGTAATGGAGGTGCTTCCTTTGTCACATATCAAAAACTATACTCAAGGAAAGAGATTATGAGCACAGCCATATCATGATGTCATAGAAGAGTAGCTCGACCTTGTCACCTAGATCCATTTTCATACCATTCTGGAAACTTCTTTGCTAACACTGATTAAAGGTTTAAATGACATCTCATGCCTTTCCCTAAAATTATATGCGTATGAACATATTATAAAACTGGACTATAAACATAGAAAAGCACATCTAAGAAGAAAATGCCAATGATCAAGTGTCATACCCTTGTAAAGATTTTTTGTTGTTGTTGGGTTTTTCCATAGCTAGTTGTTTCTTGATCTTTAAAAGACCTTAGAGGTTTTGTAACTCTTTCTTCTTAGACAGAAATACACACACAATGGCATCCAGTTTTGTTAATATTAGACATTGGATTGGCTTTTTCCCACTTAGAGGTGAAGAAACAGCTGAGATTAAGTTAGCGTGTGCAGACTTGGAGAAGAAGAAAGACTGAAGAGCCAGGTGCTTTGAAACATTTAAGCAAATAAACATGCAGGGTTTTAACTTGATTTTCCTTTTCCTTTCATATTTTTAACTTGGTCTTAGAAAATGTAGTTTAAAGAGTCAAGACTTCATGTAAGGATGGGACTGAAAGTAAAGCCTAGGACTTCTGATTTTTGTTGTGACAGAGTAACAGATATTGGAATAACCCCTCTTTATAAACAGCTCTAACACTGGACAAAGTATAAAACAACTGTATTCAGACATTGAACAACAGGCAGCAGAGTGGAGGAAAACACTCTGTGATTGCTACAATATCCTCAGCTTTCTGCTGGAGGAACTTTCCAAATTGCAGTTCAGGGACATAGAATTCAAGCAGAGCATGATGGTCAGTCTAAGAAGAGGAGTCAGAGATCACAGCATTGAACTCCTGAGGTGGTCAAAAGATGAAGGGCATCATACCAAAGAGGATTGAATTGGGTGGAAAAAGTGTTCCTGATGACTACAAAGAGGCCCCCTTAAGTCATTGCCAAAACACTAAATTGTACATATGCAGACTCTTTGAAGCCAGAAAGGGCACAGCAACTGGGAATCTGAACTAAATGGAAATATTTGAGGCCATGATATGGTTTTTCGACTGAGATGCCAGAAGGTCACACCATGAAAGGCAGGTTCTCTAGCCAAGAGTAGGTCTACTCTAGACTTATTTAAAGAGAGAGAGTGAAAAAAAAAAGCTTCAGTAGTCTAAACTAAAAATTATTCTGACATCTGTTAAAATGGTAAGGAAGACTTTATTCAAGACTATTGCAATAGTGGGGAGAGATTGACCTCAGCTCCAAATACAGTAAGGCAGTTGAGCGCCTATGGCCTAAGACCAAAGTAAGAGAATCAGTGGGTAGAAGATTAATAGAACAACTCAATTAGATATCAAGTAGGGGTGAATTTCTTGCCAGACTGGTGTAACGGGATTCTTGCTAAGGGCAAACCAAGGACTTAGATGCAAAGAATTAACTATCAAAGGTGGGGAGTGAGGGACTTGATTAGAGATCAAAGGTGAGGAGATTCTCACTAAAGGCTCCTTTGCTCAAACTGGGCTAGCCAAACCAAGGATAGTGCCAGGATTCTAGGACTTCTAGAGGAGAGGGAGAAGCCTGACTACAATTTGGTCAAGAAGGGAATCTTAGTCAAAAGCATAAAGCAGATTTGCCAGTAAATTAACTACTCGCTAGAATAAAACAAAAAATTTCTTAAAGGAAATTGAAACAAAATCTATATACTCAACCACATAGCATCAGCTTAAATATCCAGGATAAAGTAAACAACTACATACCAAAACCAGGCAAGGACATCACAAGAAGACAACTGTAGACCAATCTCTCCCATGAACAGAGAATTCAGAAATCCTTAGCTAAGTAATTACAAGTAAATCAAAATCTAACAATGTATATACTAGCAATCAAATCTCACCACCAAGTGGGATTCATTAAAAGTACTCAAAACAGGTTCAACATTCAAAAGAATTGATGTAATCAAAAACACTAAAGGGATAAACTAAAATATAAAATGATAGGGTGCCTAGGTGGTATGTTTGTCAAGCATCTGACTCTTGGTTTCAGCTCAGGTTTGACTTCAGGGTCATGAAATCAAGCCCTGCTTCAGGCTCCACATTCAGCACAGAGTTTACTTGGGTTTCTCTCTCCCTTGCCCTCTGCTCCTCCCTCACATACACTCTCTCTCTCTCTAAAATAAATAAATAAAATCTTTAAAAATAAAATAAAATGATCATATAAGTAGATGAAGAAAAAACATTTAATAAAATTAAATACCCTTGCATTGTAGTACAATACAATATAAACTTTCTAGCATGCTGGAAATAAAGAAGGAATTTCTCAACTTGATAAAGAGCATCTACAAAAACAAACAAACAAATAAAAGGCAACATCTAACATAACATCTAATGGTAAGAAACTAGAAGCTTCCACATTAAGATCAAGAACAAGGCAAGAATGTTTCCTGTCATAACTCAGTCCTTTTGAATACCCTACATGAAACACTTGCTATTGTAATAAGGCAAGAAAAGGAAATTTTAAAATATGCAGATAGGGATGGAAGAAATAAAACTGTCTTTCTTATCATATGACATGATTATCTATATAGAAAATTCTAAGGGAGGAGGATCCCTGGGTGCCTCAGTCAGTTAAAGTGTATACCTTCAGCTCAGGTCATGGTCCAGGGTCCTGGGATCGAATCCCTCATTAGGCTCTCTGCTCAGGGAGCCTGCTTCTCCCTCTTCCTCTACTGCTCCCCCTGCTCTCTCTCTCTCTATCTCTCAAATAAATACACAAAATCTTGAGAAAAAAGAAAAGAAAATTCCAAGGAATTGACACCCCCCGCAAAAAACACCTTGAAAGTATTAAGCAATCATAGTCAGATTGAAGAATACAGATTTTATATACAAAAGTCAATAGCTTTCCTCTATAACAGCAATTAAGAAAGAAATTTGAAATTAAAAACACAATACCTTTTATACTGTCACCCCTCAAATAAACATTTAGGTATAAGTCTAACAAATATGTACAAGATCTATATTAGAGGACAATAAAACTTTGATGAAAGCAGTCAGAAAAGAACAGAGTAAATGGAAATATATTTCATATCCACAAACTTAGTAATCCTACTAAGTTATTTAGCAAATACAACAAACATATTCTAAAGTTTACATGGAGGGGCAAAAGATCTGGAATAGTCAACACAATATTGAAGGAGGAAAAACAGTCAAGGGACTGCCAAAGGACTACCCGACCTCAAGATTGACTATAAAGCTACAGTAATTGATTTTACAGTACAACTGTGCAGTAATACAAAGTGGTATTGGTGAATGAATACACAAACCAGAGGAACATAATTAAATGCTCAGAAATAAACCCTCAGAATAAATATAGTCAATTGATTTTTGGTAATGGAGCAAATGAAATACAATGGAGAAAAAAATGCCTCAACAAATGGCACTGGAATAACTGGTCGTACACATGCAAAAAAAAAAAAAAAAAAAAGAAAAGAAAAAGAAAAAAAAAGGATATAGATACAGATGTTACACCCTTCATAAATATTAACTTGAAATGGATTGTAGAGGGGCGCCTGGGTGGCTCAGTGGGTTAAAGCCTCTGCCTTCGGCTCAGGTCATGATCCCAGGGTTCTGGGATCGAGCCCCACATCGGGCTCTCTGCTTCCTCCTATCTCTCTCTCTCTGCCTGCCTCTCTGCCTACTTGTGATCTCTCTCTGTCAAATAAATAAATAAAATCTTAAAAAAAAAAAAGACATAGATTGTAGAGCTAAATATAAAGTGAAAACTATGATATTCTTCAAAGATAAAAAGGGAGAATGTATACATTACCTAGATTTTTTAGATATAATACCAAAGTCCAATTCGTGATAGAAATAACTGATAAGCTAGACTTCATTAAAATTTTCTCTGCAGAAGATACTGTCAAGACAGTGAGAAGAAACAGCACAGACTGGGAGAAAATATTTGCAAATAACACATCTGATAAAGGACTATTAACCAAAATACACAAAGAACTCTTAAAACTTAACAATAAGAAAAGGAACAACCTGATTAACAAATAGGCAAAAGGACTTACAAACACCTCACCAAAGAAGATACACAGATGGCACATGAAAAGATGTTCAACATCACATGTCATTAAAGAATTACAATTTTAAAAAATGATGAGTTATCACTACACACCCATTCAAATGGTTAAAATTCAAAACACTGACACCACCACATGCTGGTGAAGGTATGGAGCAAAAAGAACTCTCATTCCTTGTTGATGAAAAGGTAAAATGGTACACCCACTTTGAAAGACAATATGGCAGTCTCTTAACAAATAAAACATATTTTTATTATACAACGCAGCAGGCACACTCCTTGGTATTTACCCAAATGAATAAAAAAATCATATCCATGCAAAAACCTGTACATAGATGTTTATTTATAGCACTTTTGCTTATAATGGCCAATAGTAGAAAGAAACATGGATTTCCTATAGTAGATGAATGAATAAATAAATTGTGGTACATCTAGGCAATGGGATGTTATTCAGTGCTAAAAAGAAATAAACTATCAAGCCATGAAAAGACATGGAGGAACTTAAATGCACATTATTAAGTGAAGGAAGTTGATGTGACAAGTCCAAATATTTGTGATTCCAACTATATGACATTCTGGAACAGGTAAAACTGTGGAGACAGTAAAATGATCACTGGTTGCTGAGGGTTGGGGGAAGAGAGGGATGAATACGCAAAGGACAGATGATCTTAAGGGCAGAGAAGCTATTCTGTATAGTGCTATAATGGTAGGTATATATCATTATATATCTGTCAAAACTCATAGGCTGTTTAACACCAAGAGTAAATTCTAATGTAAACTATAGACTTTAGGCAGTTATCGTATGTCAGTGTAGGTTCATCAATTGTAAGAAATGTTCCCTTGTAGGGTGGAGTGTTATACTAGGGAGTTGTATTTATGTGTGGGCATGGAGTATATAGAACACTAAATTTTCTGCTCAATTTTTCTTTGTATTTCAACTCCTCTGAAAAATAAAATCTGTTTTTAAAAATCACTGAAAAATAAAAGTAGGAAAATGTGACTCAGGGATAATGGGAATGCTGAAATCAGTAGATAAGAACTTGAATATATTTTCAAGTACCTAAAGGCTGATACAAAGAGGAAAAGGTCATAAATCTCAGTAGAAAAAGAGAAACAAACAAAACTGAAAGAAAGGGTCAAAGAAACAAATGGAAATTCTAGACCTGAAAAATACAATTAGTCAGAGACAAGAAACATATCACACAGAATAATAATTAAGATACTACTGACTCCTCACAGAAACAATACAAACAAAAAGAACAAAATCTTTACAGTTGCCAGGGAAAAAATTCTCAACCTAGAATTTTATAAACAGGAAAAAAAATTTTTTCTTAGGAAAATATCTTTGTGACCTTTTGTAGACAAAGATTTCTTAAAAGTGACACAGAAATACAAGCCATGAAATTTAAAAATCAATAATGTTGACTTCCTTGAAATTAAATGTTTGATTATCAAAAGATTCTCTTACTAATATGAACAAAGGAGCCACAGACCAGGAGAAATTGTAAAACATATATCAAAGAACTTGGGGTCATTGTGGGGTCAAAGAACTTGTAACCATAATGTATGCGGAATACCTAAATTCTATAGTAAAAAGCATATGATCACATCCGAAGTGGGCCAAAGACTTGAACAAGTACTTCTTAAGGAAATGACCCACAACCCAGTGAAAAAGTGCACCACTGAAAACTGTTAGTCGTTAGGAAAATGCAAACTGAATCTACAGTGTGATACTATTGTTCATATCTGAGCAGCTCAAATTAAGATAAATGAATAAATAACTAGAACTGAGAACTCCAAATGTTGTTGATAATATATTACAATCCAGGACTCTCAATGGTTTCTTTTGCAAGTATAAAATTGGAAAACCACTTTTGCAAAATGGGTTGGCTTTTTTTATAAAAAAGTTAAATCTTCCTTCTATCCCACCCCTTTAGCTCCGCAATTATCCAGGATCAATGAAAATATTTGTCCACAAAAAAATTGCATAAGAATATTCATAATAGCTATATTTATAATAGCCAAAGGTTGGGGGGAATGTTCATCAATAAGATATTAGATTAAGAAATTACAGTATATTCATGCAATGAGAGACTAGAAATATATGCAATGATATTAATAACATGTGTGAATATTGTAAATGTGACAGAAGTCTGTGGTAGGTCCTCAAGATGGGAATGCTCCCATCCTGTGTAACCCCTCCAGTTGAATGAGGGTAGGAACTGTGAATAGGATGGATGTCACTCTTGGGATTAAGTTCCGTAATAAGGTAACAGTTAAATTCCCAAAGAAGTTGCTTTTGAGCTAATTAAATAAGAGATTATAATGCAAAGTTTGACTTTTCAAAAGGAAGTTATTCCTGAGGAGACACTATCCTGTTGGCCTTGAAGTAGCAAATGACCATGTTATGAATTGCCTACAGGGAGGGTCTCAGTCTTAAAATTACAAGGAACTGAAAAGTTTTTCAACAACCCCAATGAGCTTGGAAGGCTGTGAGCTCCAGACGAGGACATTGTCCTGTAGACACTTTGAATTCAGCCTATGAGTCTCTGAGCAAAGGACCCAGATAAAACATGTGTGGATTCCACATGCATGGAAATTGTAAGGTAATAAAGAATGTTGTTTTAAGTCATTAAATTTGTGGTGAATTTCCATACAGCAATAGAAAACTGATAAAAAGCCAGACATGAAAAGTACCGTATAGTGCTATTTATACAAACTTCTGGGAGAAGTTTGGCAAGGAGAATCGATGATAAATGTTAGAACAATGATTGCCTCTGGTGTGAAGGGGATTGACTGGGCAGAAGCCTGAGGGAACCTTTTGTGTTGATAGAGATGTTAGAACCATATACTTAAAATCTGTGCCTTTCACTGTCTGTAAATAGATTTCAAAAAATGAAGAAGGTCAAGCTTTATTTATATGTACCTTATTCCTGCAAAGCCACTGCTGTCTGTGATACTTCCTAATGCAGATTCTTCTGAAACCCCTGTGCCTTACCCATCCAGTTATTCAGGTGACTGCAGATAGCTAGACTTACCAAATCATTTTCATATCAGGATTATTTTTAATCTAATAAAAGGAGGTAGTGAACAGTCTTTTGAGGTATCTGCAATTTTACTTTTTAAAAAGCCACACAAAAGGTGTGTTGTGTAACCCTGAAATAGACCATATATCTTCATAGCGGGGTCAGCAAACGATGGTCCTAAGCTGAAATGTGGCCTGCTGTTTCTTTTTGTAAATAAAGTTTTATTGGAACTCATCCTCATGTGTTCATTTGCATACTGTTTCTGGCTGATGTAATGCTACAATGATAAAACCAAGCAGGATGTGAGCAGGACCCACCAAGGACAGGGCTAGCTTTACCGAAATAATATGTTGACCCCTGCTTCATAACACTAACTTCTCAAAATGTGAGTCTTTGTTTAAAAAAAAAAATACAATTTCACACTTTTGCTTATTATGCTACATCAGAATAATTATTTAACTTTTCTGGGTATCTCCATTCACCTACATAGACAGACAGACAGAAATAGCTAACTGATTAACACAGTTTCCAAACTGTTTTTCCTGTTCGGTGTATTGATATGTGGAATATCAATTCACGTAAACACAATGAGTAAATATCACATGGCATCATATATCATGAAAATATGTTTTCCTATTAAATGACTTTTGCAAATAATGTCTTAAAATAATCATCTTAGACTGAAATTTATGAGATTCCTCTAGCTTTTCTGCCAGAGAGGACTTTAGCATGCAGTGTACAAAATCCTAGCATGTGAGTCTACGGCCATACCACCCTGACCGTGCCCGATCTCGTCTGATCTCGGAAGCTAAGCAGGGTTGGGCCTGGTTAGTACTTGGATGGGAGAAAAAATCCTATCATGTGTCCCCTATGATCTTTGTACTATTGGCTGTTCTGCATCCCATGGTAACCATGGTTACCAATGGAGTGAACTTGGACAAATTATTTAGCTTTTATAGACATGTTTTTCCATCTCTAAAATAGGTATAAAAATAGTATACATTTCACAGTGCTGTTTGAAGATTAAATTAAATGATATGAAAACATGCATAGTAAGGCATATAACAAATACTCCACAAATGAGGGCTCTCTTTTCTTTCTTCTCCTGTTCACTTTCTCACCCCATTGCACATTTCTAACCTCTTCTTTAAATGTTCAAAGTTGGGGCATCTGTGGGGTCGCAGTGGTTAAGTGCCTGACTTTGGTTTAAGTCATGATCCCAGGGTTCTGAGGCAGGGAGGCCGCTTCTCCCTCTGCCTGCTCCTCCCTCTGCTTGTGCTCATTCTCTCTCTCTCTTTCTCTCTCTTTCTCTGACAAATAAAGTCTTAAAAATAAATAAATAAATAAATAAATGCTCCAAGTTAACTATTTGGATTCAAATATCTTGTCCTGAAGAGATTAACTATGTATTGATATTTCCTGTGCCTTTCATTTTAAGCTAGCACAAATTTCTGAAATACTAAAAAGAGGCAAATAATATTCTATTCTCTGTGTCCTAATAACTGACTTCTATTTTTTTAAGATTTTATTTATTTATTAGAGAGAGAGAGAAAGAGAGAGAGAGCACAAGCAGGAAGAGCCGCAGAGGAAGAGGGAGAAACAGGCTCCCCACGGAACAAAGACCCTGATGCGAGGCTTGATCCCAGACTCTGGGATCATGACCTGAACCGAAGGCAGATGCTTGACTCACTGAGCCACCCAGGTGCCCCATAACTGACTTTTAAAGCTAACCCTTTACTTAACTTAGAGGAAAGTCTCTCTTTTCCCAGCAAGAATTCTTATTTAATTTTTGAAATTATATGCTATATTGACATAGGGCAGAACTCACATTTTGGAGTTAGGTCTCTGGAAGTCAAGTTACATGAACAGACATTTCTGCAAAGAAGACATCCAGATGGCCAACAGACACATGAAAAAGTGCTCCATATCACTCCGCATCAGGGAAATACAAATCAAAACCACAATGCGATATCACCTCACACCAGTCAGAATGGCTAAAATCAACAAGTCAGGAAATGACAGATGCTGGCGAGGATGCGGAGAAAGGGGAACCCTCCTACACTGTTGGTGGGAATGCAAGCTGGTGCAACCTCTCTGGAAAACAGCATGGAGGTTCCTCAAAATGTTGAAAATAGAACTGCCCTATGACCCAGCAATTGCACTATTGGGTATTTACCCTAAAGATACAAACGTAGTGATCCAAAGGGGCACGTGTACCCGAATGTTTATAGCAGCAATGTCCACAATAGCCAAACTATGGAAAGAACCTAGATGTCCATCAACTGATGAATGGATCAAGAAGATGTGGTATATATACACAATGGAATACTATGCAGCCATCAAAAGAAATGAAATCTTGCCATTTGTGACAAAATGGATGGAACTAGAGCGTATCATGCTTAGCGAAATAAGTCAAGCGGAGAAAGACAACTATCATATGATCTCCCTGATATGAGGAAGTGGTGATGCAACATGGGGGCTTAAGTGGGTACGAGAAGAATAAATGAAAGAAAATGGGATTGGGAGGGAGACAAACCATAAGTGACTCTTAATCTCACAAAACAAACTGAGGGTTGCTGGGGGGAGGGGGGTTTGGAGAAGGGGGGTGGGATTATGGACATTGGGGAGGGTATGTGCTTTGGTGAGTGCTGTGAAGTGTGTAAACCTGGTGATTCACAGACCTGTACCCCTGGGGATAAAAATATATGTTTATAAAAAATAAAAAAATTATATAAAAAGCAAAAAAAAAAATTGTTGATTTAATTATCTAATACTTACAGGATCCATTATTTTGGTGGGGAAGACAAGTCCCATATAGGACAACCTAATACTAAGGAAGATTGAAAATAGTTGTTCTGGAGGGAAATCAATGCAGTTTCAATTCTGCAGAACAGAGTGATCAGAGTAGGAGCTCTTAGAAAGCAATGGGGTTATTTAAATGCTACCTTGAGAACTGCCAGACGGTTGGTCCAGGAAACTATTGTGTTGCAAATTAAGTCTAAGGACAAACCCTGCCTTCCTATAGGCCTCGGAAGTGTTTTATTTTGTCGCATTCTTCTAAAGCCTCCTTCAAAAACTTTCCAACAAACTATGATTCTCTCCCATTTAAAAAAAAGCTATCTCTTTAAGAAAAGAGACAAAAAAAAAGAAATGAAACTTCAGGACAATAAAAATTCTACCAATTTATTGGCAGATTTCATAGACTACACAATCTGCACTTGTTAGAATTTTCTCTCATATCTGACCATTTTAATTTTTCCTTCTTGCCACCTTCATTGTCTTGTTCCTTTACAGATAATACTATATTGTACAGGTAAATTCAGCAACCTCACTGTAAAACTTGCCTAAGAATCTCCTTTTAAGGACCAGCCACTTAAAATGAATTTTCTTTTTTTTTTTTTAAGATTTTATTTATTTATTTGAGAAAGAGAGAGAGAGTGAGCATGAGAGGGAAGAGGTCAGAGGGAGAAGCAGACTCCCTGCTTAGCAGGGAGCCTGATACAGGACTTGATCCAGGGATTCCAGGATCATGACCTGAGCCGAAGGCAGTTGCTTAACCAACGTGAGCCACCCAGGTGCCCCTAAACTGTATTTTCTAAATGGTCATTATCTCCCTAACAAAAGCACTAAACGTTTAGAAAGAATGTCATATAATAAATAAATGTAAACGTACACACGCAACATATTTGGTTTGAAAGGCTGTTTAGTATTTTCATTAAAATAAAAAAAAGTATCCACATCCAAGAAGAATTGCTTCTGATATGTGGAAAGTGGTCTAAAATGAGCATTAAGGGGCACCAGAGTGGCTCAGTAGTTAAGCTTCTGCCTTCGGCTCAGGTGATGATCTGAGGGTTCTGGGATGGAGCCCCGCATCAGGCTTCCTGATGGTATCTGCTTCTCCCTCTGCTCCTCCCTGCCACTTGTGCTCGTTCTCTAATTCTCTCTCTCTCTCTCAAATGAATAACATTTTTACAAAATGAAATAAAATGAAAAGAGCATTAAGACTTTAAGAGTAATTATATTCTGCAAGCCACCCAAATATACTCCTTTAAAGAGAAAATGTGAAATATGTATGATTTCACAAGATTCAAGTTTACTAGCTGCATTTGAGGAGACATTTGAATTTTGTCAAATATCTTTTATCTAAGGAAATAATCATATGATAGTTTCCCTTATGATGATTAAAATACAAAATTGTATCAGTGAATTTACAAATACCTTGAGTGCTATTCTTTTATTCATGGAGTGGATTTTTCCTGCTCACAACTAATTATGTCCACCTAATAGTTGCACATAAAAGAAAACTCTAAACCAATACATTGACATTTGTATTGATGCAAAAAAATTAAGCTTATTAACAACTTTTCTCCTAACCCATTAGGAGAAAAGTTACATTGTGACCAATAAGATGATTAGTTAGAGCAGCATGTAAAAATGAAGATTCTGAAATAGTTATCATACCTATAAAATATATCCAATTAGAAGATGCAACAGAAGGAAATTCATCTTAAAACACAAAAGGATAAAAGTTTAAGCACAAATTTTAAAACATATGTCTAAAATTTATATAAAGAAAATGTTAGAATATTTCTGAAAGGCACATGGGTAGATTTGAACAAGTGAAAAAATACAACTTCTAGGAAGTTTTCTATCTTAAGGATCTCAATTTTACAAAGTTAATATAAATTTATTGTGACCCCAACAAAATAAAAACTTTTTTAAGATACAAAAGTAGATGATAACATTTATATGGGGAAAATAAATCAGCAGAAATAACTAGAAAATCCTTTAAAAAAGAGGTAGAAGGAACAATTAAATGGTCACCTAATAAAAACATCACCTTTTTGTGTGGGAGGGTTCTAAATTGGAGATACTCCAGGCTTCTCTGAATATATAGTGTTATATATCCACAGATGTACAAATGGGAAGATATTCAAAGACAAAGAGAGCTGTAAATATATATTTAAAAATATTCACTGGTCTATTTGTTATTGGTAATAGTTGTTACTTTTAGAACCATCTTGTGTGTATATTTCCAGATGATGCAAATAAAAAATTATATTAATGTAAGGAACATGTATTTTAGTCTAAACTAAAAACATATAGGAATAAAATCAAATAAATTAAGTGAACTTCTGCATGTCAAAAAATATTTGTATAAATTCATGTTTTATTTTAAGTATCTGTCTACTAGCTCTGTCTTCTAAAAATGTCCACAATCAGTGATAAACCAATAGCAATGAGCCCTCTTAAGGTCCAGATTCTCCAAATGTCATTCTCCACTAAAATGACTAGGGCTTCTTAGAACGGTGGGTAGTTCCAGTTGTAAAGCAGGAAATATGCATGATGAGCTCAGAGCATCTTGTGTCAGAAAATAAGAAAGTGATCAAAGACAGATTGGGTTGAGCCTGAAGGACAAAGAAAGCAACATAAAGATCTCTCATCAGCCAAGAGCCAAGGATGGAACAATTTTAGCATCAAAAAGAATAGTTTATTTAAACATACTGAATATGAAAAATCCCCTAAGCTCACAATGATATGAGAGAGAGAGGGATGGGAGGGATATATAAAATAGATAAAGGCACTGACTCCTTACACCGAATATTAAAAATTATCAATGAATGGGGAAAAAAAATTGGGCATTTATCCTGACTCTCCCATATACATCTAATTCAAAGTACATAAACAAGATTATTTGATAGGATGAATTTCTCCTTTACAGAAGAAATGTAGCTAATGGGGTGCCTGGGTGGCTCAGTGGGTTAAGCCTCTACCTTCAGCTCGGGTCATGATCTCAGGGTCCTGGGATCCAGTCCCACATTGGGCTCTCTGTTCAGCAGAGAGCCTGCTTTCCCCTCTCTCTCTGCCTGCCTCTCTGCCTACTTGTGATTTCTGTCTCTGTGTGTCAAATAAATAAATAAAATCTTAAAAAAAAAAGAAATGTAGCTAATAAATGTGTAAGGGATGAAAAAATTAGAAAATCACCATTTTGCATCACTGAATGAATTAATTCAGTTGAGTAATCTTCAGTGAGATAAGAAAATGGATGAGAAATTTGGCAATGAAAAGATCAGAATTTCAGCACCTGAAAATTATCAATCTCAGCATCTCTAAAAATGGACTGTGTGAAGCACACAGCGACTGTTTATGTTGTATTTTTGGAAGAAACAAAAAAGTTGAACCTGAACTTGAATCTATTCAAGCCTTTAGAGACTATAGGGATTTATACACTCATACACACACGTGCATGCAGGAAATATGGTGGAAGGGGACAGAGCAGCAAGCTAAATTACAACAAAAGGAAGGCAAAAAAAAAAAAAAAAGAGAGAGAGAGAGAGAGAAATTGAGACAATCTACAGAACCACTACCTATTTCCTGCAGCAAGTCATTGACATTAAAAAAAAAAGTTAATATATGGTAAGATGAGAATGGAGGGGACCATTCTAGATTTTAAAAGTCTTGAGTGTCATAACAACTAAATACAGGATGCAGACTTTTTCTGGATACCAATTTGAACAACTTTTGCAGATATTTTTGAAATATATCATACCCCAGAATGATTGTTATCTGTGCCAGGTATAGTACAGGCATTCTTCTCGAAGAAAAATTTTATCTTTCTAAGATGCATGCAAAAATTTATAGAAATAAAAAATACATACAGGAGTAAAGAAGACATGACATCTGAGATTTGCTTCAAATCTTTAAAAGCAAATCTTAAGAAAAGGACAAGAAAAAGAAAACAATACCAAGAAATAAGTGATGCAAAAGTGGCAGAATTTGATAAATGTAGAATCTGCTTGATGTTCACAGTGCTCGTTATACTATTCTCCATACTTACGTGTTTGGGAATGTTCATAACATCTCTAAAAAGATCTTCACAGAGAGGCAGCCTGGTATCTCAGAAACAGCAGAATGTTTGCTATCAGGAAGACCTGAATTTAAACCTGAATTTCCCCTTTACTCTATGGCTTGGAGAAAGTTTTTTATTCCCATTTTGCAATTTCTACTACCCTCCATGATCCGTCTAGCATATAGGCAATACATTTTTTCCCTCCCTTCCTTCCTTCCTTCCATCCATCCTTCCTGCCTTCCTGCCTCCCTTGCTTGCTTTCTCTCTTTTTCTTTCTCCCTTTCTTTCTTTCTTTCTTCTTTCCTTCCTTCCTTTCTTTCTTTTTCTTTCTCTCTCTCTCTCCCTCTCTATCTCTCTATCTCTATCTCTCTATCTCCTTCCTTCCTTCTTTTCTTTTTAAAGAAAGAGAAAGCATGACTGGGGGCAAGAGCAGAAGGAGAGAGAGACACAGACTCCCTGATGAACAGGGAGCATGATGCAGGGCTTTCTTTATCTCAGACGTTGGGATCATGACCCCAGCCAAAGGCAGACGCTTAACCGACTGAGCCATCCAGGAGCCCCTAGGCAATCGATTTTCTGAACTGATAGCTGGAAAATGGGGAAAAGATTTTCCTCTAAACGATGGAGCGCTGACAAGGATTAGTCAGTTTCTGGCTGCTCCTACCAAGTCGAAATTGCCTTTTAATCTCAAACGAGTTGCCAGTCTTTCTTAAACTATGACAGTTTTATGAAATATTCCACACCTATGTAATGCTCATCCAATTAGCATCAACAAGAAACTCTCCTACTGAGGATTTCCTAGAAATAGCTCTGTTATGAAGGAAGCTAGCATGATTACCAAGATGTATTCACAAAATTGTGGAGTGTAATTATTTCGCTGTGTCAAGACAGGCCAAAGTGATTGTAGGCCATTCAGCTAGCTATGCCTACTGATAGGAAGGGACCAGAGAAGGTCTAGAAAGGAGTAAAATTAAAGGAATGTGTATATTATGAGAAAACTTTAGAAAAACTGGGATAAAACATTGCTTCTAGAGAAATGTAATGATACTATACAAAATTATATATGGTATTTTAAAACAATATGAGTTATACACTACACTCTATTCTATAGGACACAGAACAATAGGAAGTACACATAGAAAAATAAATCATGTTTCTCAGTTACAACTTGCCACAAACTAATAGAGATATTTAACAGAAAGATTTTCTCAGGATGTTAAAGAATATTTATTCCCTAGGATGAGTGGAGGATTTATATATATACATGTATACATATATATGAGCTCTGAATGGACCATTTCAAAAAAATTTTAAGAAAATTAGGAAACGCACAAACAAATAAACATGATAAAAGTGAAGGCTACAAGATGCAATTAGATACATTTTTCTTTAAAAAAAAAAGGAAAGAACAGCAACAAAAACAACAACAAAAAGCCTTTCACTAAAAATTGTTCATTAGGAAATCAGAAATTGCAACATAAAATTCATATATTCTTTTTGTTCTCTTTGATGGAGATTTTAACTGGGTACTTGCAAGGCTCAAAAATAAAGCACAGTTCAGTTTTTTTTGGGGGGGGGAGGAAGAAATGTGTTAAAAGGGACAGAAAAAAAAAAGCAAATATTTGAAATAGAATGTGCCAAATATTTGATACAAAGAGTTTTGACAAGGAGCACTAAGAATGGAGCCCCCAATTGATCACATGTGTTTTTAGCAGAAATCGTACCAGAGCTGAGCCTCCAAGGATGAGAGGGATTTCATCACTTAAAGAAGAAAATTTAAACTGAGGAAGAAACATCCAAAACTAAGTAAATTAATACAAGCCGAGGAGCTGTGCTCAAGGGAACTTGAGTAGCTCTTTTACCTAACTAATGGATCCTGGTAGTGAAGACCAAGAATGTTCTCCCACTTCAAGTGCATCCCGGGACCCTCCGCACTCATGTCTCTCCAGTAACAGCCCACATGACCAGTGATCTGCTTTCTGTCTTGATATATTTGCCATTTCCAGAATTTTATATAAATGGACTCATACTGTAGGTAGGACTTATTTCCATCGACTTGTTAAAGTTAGCATCGTGTTTTTACGATTCATCCTGCTGTTTCATACATCATTTATTCTGTTCCTATTTATTGCTGAACAGTATTCTGGGGTATAGATATATGACCATTTATCTCTTTTATCAGTGGCCAATCATTTTGGTTTGGAGCTATTATAAATAAGGATGGTATGAACATTCATGTAGACATTTTTGTGGGTATTTATATACTGTCAGTTTTGTTGGGTAAATACCTAAGGATAGCATTAGGCAAAGTTATTGTATAACTCTATTTTCCAAAGTGGCTGTGCCATTCGTCTTCCGCACAAACAATGCTCAGAGAGTTCCAATTACTCTATACCCTTACCAGACTTGGTATTGTCAGGCTTTTTTAACTGTAGCTATCCTAAAGGGTGTTTAGTGATATCGCGCTGTGGCTTTATTTTACATTTCTCTGATAAATTCATTATGTTGAGCCTTATGATATGCTTAAAGACCATTTGTCTATCTTCTTTCGAGAAGCATCTATTCAATATCTTTTGCCCATTTTAATTGGCTCTTTTCTTTGGCAGTTCGCTCCACTCTCTTCAGGGTTGACAATTTGACAGCTTTGGTTTTCCGGTTCTCCAGGCAAGAAACACTGGGTTTTTCCATGTGTGGCCTTGCCGGCTGCTAGTCACCTTCCAACAGTTGAATTTAGTCTCATGCTAGAAGCTGGGAAACAGAAATTCCTATTGTGTAGTTCTCCATGTTTTCTCTTCCACATGTGAATTTCCCACCAAAAGTCTATCGGCATTGACTCAGTCCCCAGTACCTTAGATGGAGGTTTTTGGTATTTTGTCTGTGTTTTCTGCAGCCCATGGTCATCCAGAACAGTCTTAGACTATCATATGTGGACATTTGATATCATATATTTTCATTATCAGTCTAAAATATTTCCTAAATCTTTTTGTTTATCTGTTTGACAATTTTCTAGATGTTTTATTATAACTGATTTTTAATGTAGTTCCACTCTAGCCAAAGAACAGACCATTTCTCATTTCAACCCTTTAAATTTTCTAAGATTTTTTTTTTTTTTACAGCTATCATGATGAATGATCATGTGTGTGTGAAAAAAAAATGTATGTTGTTGTGGAGAGTAGGGTATTATAAATGGGAATTAGGTCAAAGTAGTTGATAATGTTATTCAGATCATCTGTAATTTTACTGACATGGGTCCACTTATTAAATCATTCTCCAGGGCCTTCAGAGAGTTGTTTTGTATTTTGCCCAGACTTCATAGCTCTGATGTGCAGGATAGCTGATTTGCAAAGAACTTTCTCAGTCACATTAAAATGGATCTTGTCTCATTTATTTTCACATTCTCTTTTCAGTATGTTTATATTCCCTGAAATGCTTATTTTTAACCTAATCAATGGTCTCTGTTTCTTCTTCCAACCTACATTCATTCTATGAAATAATATTCTAAAGGATGTTAATAGTTATTTTGTTAGTGGACCAAAGGCATAGAACATTTGGGAACATGGATTTGGGGAAACACTATCTTCCATGGTCCCTTCTTAGAGATTTATGAGGCTTATTAGAAGTAATTCAGAGAATGATTCTGTCTAAATCATCAATGTCCTACTCACCTGAAGATGAGAGCTGTCTTAAAAAATGAGCACTTAAAAAATGACACATAGCAGAAGATAGCAAGTTCCTTCTCTATTTCATTCATTCAGTAACTTGGGCTACACTTCTTTTCATGACAAAGCATTTTCTCTATGGCATTTCTTTGCATTTCCATCCTCATTTCTAACTCTGAACTTAAGGGAAGGTTTGTTGAATGTAGGTGAACTTTTACCCACTGTTATGTAGGTGAACTTTTACCCACTTGAGCATGAAGCTAAAATGTATTCCAAAGACCCATTTTACTGTGGTATCTGCTGCTGTCCAGGGCTTACAAACCATTGATTTTTTTCGACATTGCAAGACTCCCAATTTCTGCATTTTTCTTTTCCTTTTTTATTTCTTTTGCAAACTGGCCAGTTCTTTCTAGGGTTCATCTCCTTCTTGTGAAACCTTGCGAAAGACTGTTAATAGCCACTGAAACCCACAATTAGTATTTTCCAATATTTTCCCCTTGAGGACAAATATCTTAGGTATTCTAAGGATCTGTCTCCCAAATATTTTGCAATGATTCTCCATTTTTCTAGCATGAATATCATTTTCCTCACCACCCACCACACAGCTATGCACCAATTCCATATTTAAAGGGTTTGTAGAACCCCCTGTTTTGTACCAATTATGTGTTATTTTATGGCTCTTTTTTATATTCCCTATATCAGACCCATCTGTAAAACTGCATAGGATTTTCTCACACATCCTTAGCATATGGTCAACTGTGTTCTGTAGAATTTTCTAACTCTAACATATGGAGAAGATTTTGATATCTATATCTAATATCTCTTAGACCACTTTACTAAAATCTTCTATTAGTTCTACTAGGTTTTTATTTGACTTTGAGATTTTCTAGGTAACAAATTGCTCTACAAAAAATGATACATATTTTGGGACGCCTGGGTGGCTCAGTTGTTTGGACAAATGCTTTCGGCTCAGGATGGAGTCCCGCATTGGGCTCCCAGCTCCACGGGGAGTCTGCTTCTCTCTCTGACCTTCTCCTCGCTCATGCTATCTCTCACTGTCTCTCTCTCAAATAAATAAAAAATCTTTTAAAAAAAATGATACGTATTTTTACTCTAGTTCTCTTCACTATTATCTCTAAGTCAATCTTAAAAGGTATTGGTAATAATAACATTCATACTTTACTCCTGATTTGAGTGCCTTCAAGATTTCATCCTTAAATATGAGGTTGGCTGTTGAATTTATATAAGCAGTATTTATAATATGAGGATGTAATTTTCTGAATGTATCAAAAATGGATTTTATTTATTGCCACTTATTTTTTGATGACACTGGGGTTACTGCAGTGAGTGAGAGCTATACAGTCCCTGCCTCCATTGATTTTTCTGGTCAGAGATGAAAAAACTCTTTTTCCCACTTTATTTATGTTACATATTAATATTATATAAACCTTACGTTACTGGCAGGAACAGCACTTTTTTTTAATCTTTAATTTTTTATAAACATATAATATATTTTTATCCCCAGGGGTACAGGTCTGTGAATCGCCAGGTTTGCACACTTCACAGCACTCACCAAAGCACATACCCTCCCCAATATCCATAACCCCGCCCCCCTCTCCCAACTCCCCGCCCCCCAGCAACCCTCAGTTTGTTTTGTGACATTAAGAGTCACTTATGGTTTGTCTCCCTCCCAATCCCATCTTGTTTCATTTATTCTTCTCCTACCCACTTAAGCCCCCATGTTGCATCACCACTTCCTCATATCAGGGAGATCATATGATAGTTGTCTTTCTCTGCTTGACTTATTTCGCTAAGCATGATACGCTCTAGTTCCATCCATGTTGTCGCAAATGGCAAGATTTCATTTCTTTTGATGGCTGCATAGTATTCCATTTTGTATATACCACCTCTTCTTGATGCATTCATCTGTTGATGGACATCTAGGTTCTTTCCATAGTTTGGCTATTGTAGACATTGCTGCTACAAACATTCGGGTGCACGTGCCCCTTTGGATCACTACGTTTGTATCTTTAGGGTAAATACCCAGTAGTGCAATTGCTGTGTCATAGGGTAGTTCTATTTTCAACATTTTGAGGAACCTCCATGCTGTTTTCCAGAGAGGTTGCACCAGCTTGCATTCCCACCAACAGTGTAGGAGGGTTCCCCTTTCTCCGCATCCTCGCCAGCATCTGTCATTTCCTGACTTGTTGATTTTAGCCATTCTGACTGGTGTGAGGTGATATCTCATTGTGATTTTGATTTGTATTTCCCTAATGCCGAGTGATATGGAGCACTTTTTCATGTGTCTGTTGGCCATCTGGATGTCTTCTTTGCAGAAATGTGTGTTCATGTCCTCTGCCCATTTCTTGATTGGATTATTTGTTCTTTGGGTGTTGAGTTTGATGAGTTCTTTTTTTTTTTTTTTTTTTTTTTGAAGATTTTATTTATTTATTTATTTGACAGAGAGAAATCACAAGTAAATGGAAAGGCAGGCAGAAAAAAACAGAGGGAAGCAGGCTCCCCGCTGAGCAGAGAGCCCGATGCAGGACTTGATCCCAGCACCCTGAGATCATGACCTGAGCTGAAGGCAGTGGCTTAACCCACTGAGCCACCCAGGTGCCCCGAGTTTGATGAGTTCTTCATAAATTTTGGACACTAGCCCTTTATCTGATATGTCGTTTGCAAATATCTTCTCCCATTCTGTCAGTTGTTTTTTGGTTTTGTTAACTGTTTCCTTTGCTGTGCAAAAGCTTTTGATCTTGATAAAATCCCAATATTTCATTTTGCCCTTTCTTCCCTTGCCTTTGGTGATGCTCCTAGGAAGATGTTGCTGTGGCTGAGGTGGAAGAGGTTGCTGCCTGTGTTCTCCTCAAGGATTTTGATGGATTCCTTTCTCACATTGAGGTCCTTCATCCATTTTGAGTCTATTTTTGTGTGTGGTATAAGGAAATGATCCAATTTCATTTTTCTGCATGTGGCTGTCCAATTTTCCCAGCACCATTTATTGAAGAGGCTGTCTTTTTTCCATTGGACATTCTTTCCTGCTTTGTCGATCAGTTGACCATAGAGTTGAGGGTCTATTTCTGGGCTCTCTATTCTGTTCCATTGATCTATGTGTCTGTTTTTGTGCCAGTACCATGCTGTCTTGATGATGACAGCTTTGTAATAGAGCTTGAAGTCCGGAATTGTGATGCCACCAACTTTGGCTTTCTTTTTCAATATCCCTTTGGCTATTTGAGGTCTTTTCTGGTTCCATATAAATTTTAGAATTATTTGTTCCATTTCTTTGAAAAAGGTGGATGGTACGTTGATAGGAATTGCATTAAATGTGTAGATTGCTTTAGGTAGCATAGACACTTTCACAATATTTATTCTTCCAATCCAGGAGCATGGAACATTTTCCATTTCTTTGTGTCTTCCTCAATTTCTTTCATGAGTACTTTGTAGTTTTCTAAGTATAGATTCTTAGCCTGTTTGGTTAGGTTTATTCCTAGGTATCTTATGGTTTGGGGTGCAATTGTAAATGGGATTGACTCCTTAATTTCTCTTTCTTCTGTCTTGTTGTTGGTGTAGAGAAATGCAACTGATTTCTGTGCATTGATTTTATATCCTGACAGTTTACTGAATTCCTGTACTAGTTCTAGCAGTTTTGGAGTGGAGTCTTTTGGGTTTTCCACATATAGTATCATATCATCTGCAAAGAGTGATAGTTTGACTTCTTCTTTGCAGATTTGGATGCCTTTAATTTCCTTTTGTTGTCTGATTGCTGAGGCTAGGACTTCTAGTACTATGTTGAATAGCAGTGGTGATAATGGACATCCCTGCCGTGTTCCTGACCTTAGCGGAAAAGCTTTCAGTTTTTCTCCATTGAGAGTGATATTTGTGGTGGGTTTTTCATAGATGGCTTTGATGATATTGAGGTATGTGCCCTCTATCCCTACACTTTGAAGAATTTTGATCAGGAAGGGATGCAGTACTTTGTCCAATGCTTTTTCAGCATCTATTGAGTGTATCATATGGTTCTTGTTCTTTCTTTTATTGATGTGTTGTATCACATTGATTGATTTGCAGATGTTGAACCAACCTTGCAGCCCTGGAATAAATCCCACTTGGTCGTGGTGAATAATCCTTTTAATGTACTGTTGAATCCTATTGGCTAGTATTTTGGTGAGAATTTTCGCATCTGTGTTCATCAAGGATATTGGTCTATAGCTCTCTTTTTTGATGGGATCCTTGTCTGGTTTAGGGATCAAGGTGATGCTGGCCTCATAAAATGAGTTTGGAAGTTTTCCTTCCATTTCTATTTTTTGGAACATTTTCAGGAGAATAGGAATTAGTTCTTCTTTAAATGTTTGGTAGAATTCCCCCGGGAAGCCGTCTGGCCCTGGGCTTTTGTTTGTTTGGAGATTTTTAATGACTGTTTCAATCTCCTTACTGGTTATGGGTCTGTTCAAGCTTTCTATTTCTTCCTGGTTCAGTTGTGGTAGTCTATATGTTTCTAGGAATGCATGCATTTCTTCCAGATTGTCCAATTTGTTGGTGTAGAGTTGCTCATAGTATGTTCTTATAATAGTTTGTATTTCTTTGGTGTTAGTTGTGATCTCTCTTCTTTTATTCATGATTTTATTTATTTGGGTCCCTTCTCTTTTCTTTTTGATAAGTCTGGCCAAGGGTTTATCAATTTTATTAATTCTTTCAAAGAACGAGCTCCTGGTTTCGTTGATTTGGTTAGAATTATTTGTTCCATTTCTTTGGGTTTTTTTGGTTTCTATTTCATTGATTTCTGCTCTTATCTTTATGATTTCTCTTCTCCTGCTGGACTTAGGGTTTCTTTCTTGTTCTTTCTCCAACTCCTTTAGGTGTAGGGCTAGGTTGTGTACCTGAGACCTTTCTTGTTTCTTGAGAAAGGCTTGTACCACTATATATTTTCCTCTCAGACTGCCTTTGTTGTATCCCACAGATTTTGAACCATTGTATTTTCATTATCATTTGTTTCCATGATTTTTTTTCAATTCTTTTTAATTTCCCGGTTGACCCATTCATTCTTTAGAAGGATGCTGTTTAGTCTCCATGTATTTAGGTTCTTTCCAAACTTCCTCTTGTGGTTGAGTTCTAGCTTCAGAGCATTGTGGTCTGAAAATATGCAGGGAATGATCCCAGTCTTTTGATACTGGTTAAGTCCTGATTTAGGCCCGAGGATGTGATCTATTCTGGAGAATGTTCCATGTGCACTAGAGAAGAATGTGTATTCTGTTGCTTTGGGATGAAATGTTCTGAATATATCTGTGATGTCCATCTGGTCCAAGGTGTCATTTAAGGTCTTTATTTCCTTGTTGATATTTTGCTTGG
This sequence comes from Mustela lutreola, assembly GCF_030435805.1. Lineage (NCBI taxonomy): Eukaryota > Metazoa > Chordata > Mammalia > Carnivora > Mustelidae > Mustela > Mustela lutreola. Next base: position 61,145,387 of record NC_081298.1, on the reverse strand, counting down.
ATGATCTGTCCATTTCAGTGAGGGGAGTATTAAAGTCCCCTACTATTATTGTATTATTGTTGGTGTGTTTCTTTGATTTTGTTATTAATTGGTTTATATAGTTGGCTGCTCCCACGTTGGGGGCATAGATATTTAAAATTCTTAAATCTTCTTGTTGGACATACCCTTTGCGTATGATATAGTGTTTTTCCTCATCTCTTACTATAGTCTTTGGCTTAAAATCTAATTGATCTGATATAAGGATTTCCACTCCTGCTTTCTTCTGATGTCCATTAGCATGGTAAATTCTTTTCCACCCCTTCACTTTAAATCTGTAGGTGTCTTCGGGCTTAAAATGAGTTTCTTCAGGCAACATATAGATGGGTTTTGTTTTTTTATCCATTCTGATACCCTGTGTCTTTTGATTGGAGCATTTAGCCCATTAACATTCAGGATAACTATTGAGAGATATGAATTTAGTGTCATTGTATTGCCTGTGAGGTGACTGTTACTGTATATTGCCTCTGTTCCTTTCTGATCTACCACTTGTAGGCTCTCTCTTTGCTTAGAGGACCCCTTTCAATATTTCCTATAGAGCTGGTTTGGTGTTTGCAAATTCTTTCAGTTTTTATTTGTCCTGGAAGGTTTTAATCTCTCCTTCTATTTTCAATAATAGCCTAGCTGGATATAGTATTCTTGGCTGCATGTTTTTCTCGTTTAGTGCTCTGAATATATCATGCCAGCTCTTTCTGGCCTGCCAGGTCTCTGTAGATAAGTCTGCTGCCAATCTAATATTTTTACCATTGTATGTTACAGACTTCTTTTCCCTGGGCTGCTTTGTCCCTAAGACTTGTAAATTTTACTATTAGGTGACGGGGTGTGGGCCTATTCTTATTGATTTTGAGGGGTGTTTTCTGAACCTCCTGAATTTTGATGCTCGTTCCCTTTGCCATATTGGGGAAATTCTCCCCAATAATTCTCTCCAGTATACCTTCTGCTCCCCTCTCTCTTTCTTCTTCTTCTGGAATCCCAATTATTCTAATGTTGTTTCGTCTTATGGTGTCACTTATCTCTCGTATTCTCCCCTCATGGTCCAGTAGCTGTTTGTCCCTCTATTGTTCAGTTTCTTTGCTCTCTGTCATTTGGTCTTCTATATCGCTAATTCTTTCTTCTGCCTCATTTATCCTAGCAGTGAGAGCCTCCATTTTTTATTGCACCTCATTAATAGCTTTTTTTATTTCAACTTGGTTAGATTTTAATTCTTTTATTTCTCCAGAAAGGGCTTTTATATCTCCCGAGAGGGTTTCTCTAATATCTTCCATGCCTTTTTCAAGCCCGGCTAGAATCTTGACAATTGTCATTCTGAACTCTACATCTGACATATTACCAATGTCTGTATTGATGTGGTCCCTAGCCTTCGGTACTGCCTCTTGTTCTTTTTTTTGTGGTGAATTTTTCCACCTTGTCATTTTTTCCAGATAAGAGTATATGAAGTAAAATACAAAAGGGTGGCAACAACCCCAGGAAAATATGCTTTAACCAAATCAGAAGAGATCCCAAATCGTGAGGGGGGAGATAGGGGATAAAAAGAGGTTCAGAAAGAAAGAAAGAAAAAGAAAAAAGAAGAAGAAAAGAATTAAAAAAGAAAACAAATAAAGAAAAGTATAAAAAAGAAAAATATACATATTAGATAAACTAGCTAAAAATGTTAAAAAAAGAAAAGGGTAAAAGTTAAAAAAAAATTTTTTTGCAGAAGAAGAGAAAATAAAATGAAAAAGAAAAAAAAATTAAATTAACTGCAAGACTAAAAAATCACAGGGAGAAAGCCATGAGTTCCGTGCTTTGCTTTCTCCTCCTCTGGAATTCTGCTGCTCTCCTTGGTATTGAAACTGTACTCCTTGGTAGGTGAACTTTGTCTTGGCTGGATTTCTTGTTGATCTTCTGGGGAGGGGCCTGTTGTAGTGATTCTCAAGTGTCTTTGCCCCAGGCAGAATTGCACTGCCCTTACCAGGGGCCGAGCTGAGTAATCCGCTCCGGTTTGCTTTTAGGAGCTTTTGTTCCCTGAGTGCTTTCCTTAGAGAGGAACAACACTTTTTAATTAATAATATCTTCCTAAATGATTAATTTCTATTGTTTAAAAATATTTTGCATCTATGCCAACTTAGCTTTTTATGTTATGTTTTTTCAAAGGAATATTGTGTCATGGCTATGTGCACTAAAGTACAGTGAAACATTTTCCTTTATTTCTATTTTCTGGAAGAGTTATGAATATAAGTTTTGTGGGTTTTTTTTTTTTTGATGGTTTGAAAGAAATTATCCTTAAAACCATCTCTAAGCAGTTTTTTTTCTTAAAAATTATGTTCCAGTATATTTTGTTTACATTTCTTTATTATTTTTTAGTTTATAAAATGTTTTCCTTATTCTATAGTCACTTTAAAAAAATGCATGTTTTTTGGATACTCATCACTGTAGAACTTTTGGCTCTTTTTTAAATCCTGAAATTTTAACTTAGAAGACTTTCAATTTGGATTGTTTTGGCTCTTTTTATGACTACAATCATTTTAATCATAATTGTATCAAAACTAATGTGTTCTCTGAGAAAGTATTTAGTGCTATCAAGTCATTATTTCAATTTTATATAATAAAATGGTTTTGATACTTTAGTAAATGTTAGATTTTATCATCTTTGTCTTCCATAATAATCATCTGATCTATTATTATTTTTATTTCTTTGTACATCTCAGAATTCTGGAGTTTTATATATATAACTATATATTAATATTATTATTAATGCATAAATATTACATTAACTATATGTCTATCATTGTCTTACCTTTTTCAAGTCTCTTCATTAATCCAAAAGCTCCTTGATAAGTAATGTATATACCTATTTCAAATGACTATTTCAAGTTTCTGTCATATAGCAGCTCCTCAACAGCAATGAGATAGAGAAGAATTAGTATATTCATTGAGTCAATATAATGCTAAGTAATGCTGTAGATAACTACCAGTTCTCAAAGAAAGGTGAGGAAGAGGAAAAGAAGAAGATTAGCATGAGCAGTGGATAGGTAGAGAAAGAGAGGAAGCAACTGTTTTAATAGAACAACCACAAATGTATACTTTTAGATACTGTTAAAAATAAAACAGTGATAGAAGTCCCTGAAATAGCTTCTTTCCAGATGTTGCTGAAATAATCATGATGATAGAAGACATGAGCATATACACCACATGCTCCTAGGACAACTTGTCAACCCATGGATAGAGATGTGGAGCCATTTTCTTCCTCTGATAGGGCCACTGTAATAACTTTGTGCAGTACAGGCTCTGTCACTCCAAACAGAGAAGAGGAAGCCTTTTTCCTCATGCCTCAAAATAACTTTCCATTTCTTCTTTCATCCTTCCCCCCACTTCAGCACTCACCACTGAAATTCACAGGTATGACCATCCAGAGAATTTGGCAGTGATCTTTTCAGTACAAGTGCTGTTTGGAGCATAGAAACTATTACCAATCCAGTCTCTTCCTTTCCAGTGATCTCCTCACTGCTACAGAAGAGACTGTCCTTATTCCACTTTGTCAGTTTGTTTATTAATGCCCTTTATAGCATTTTCTCTTCCTCCAGCACAGCATCCACTCCATGGTCAAGCACGGCATTGACTTCCATGTCTCTCTCACTTCTTTCATCTGAAACATTTCCACCACTTTTCTTTGTCTTTTATGACACTGACACTTTTGAAGACCATGGCACCTCTGTCATCCTGTTTATTTTAATAGAATATTCCCAATGATGGGTTTTTCTGAGGTTTTTTTCATGGTTCATTTCCAAGTCTGCATTTTGAATCAGACTACCACCCAAGGGTGGTGATGTCTTCACTGGCAACTCATCTGGAGGTACAGGTGACAGTTTTCCACAGTTTTGCCACTGTTTCAGGTGGAGCAATATCTTTCCAGCATCCAACAACATTTTCCTTATTGCTCAATATCCTGTCAACATGAGATGCCATGTGGTTCAGGGCTTTGTGATTGTAGCTGATGTTACGGTAATACCCCACCTCTAGCTAATAATTCATGTATTTGTCAGTTTATGTTACACTATACTATCTAATAAAGAGCCTACAAGTTTCCAGAGTTTACAACAACAAAAGATTATTTCTTCTTCCTGTTAAATGTCACCTGTGGGAAAGCTCCAGCTTTGTTCCATTCCTCTTCATCCTGGGAGCAAAGGTTATAAAACAGCCACAATATGGAATGTGCCACTCTTATAACAGAGGGAAAAAAGCAATGGTAGTGCTAGTTGCCTCTTAATGCTTCTCCTTGGAAGTAGCATATAGTGGTTCTTCTATAATTTTATTGAATGAAGCAAGTCACATAGCCAAGTATGGCATCAATGGAATGGGGAGTTTAATACTGTCACAGAAAGGGACAGAAAATAATTGAGGACAATAATGCAATCTACCAAATAGTCTGAACCAGAATAGAAAATGGGGGGAAAAAGCAGTATATGCAGGTTGATGGCCTTGTGATACATGGATTCATAGAGCCACATTTAAGACACAGAGAGCCTATGGGGATGCTTAGTTACTTGCAGATTTCCTGTACCAGGGGAAGGTCTGAGCTTAGACCTGATAGCTCACTGAGTTGAGGATGTCTTCTTTCCTGAGGCAGGAATCCACTGTGTCAACATAAAATCAAACTCTTTGCAATGTCCAATACTATACTGCTTCATCTGTCTTCTGATTATTTTTTTTTAATTTTTATTTTATTGTGGTAACAAGATTTAACATGAGGTCTACTTTCTTAATAAAGGTTTAAGTGTACAATACAATGTTGTTAACTCTAGGTACAATGTCGTACAGCTGATCTCTAGAATTTATTCATCTTACTTAAGTGAAACTTTATGCACATTGATTAGCAACTCTCCATTTCTTCCTCCCTACAGCCCCTAGAGCCGCCATTCCAAATCTCTGATTCTATGATTTGTCTGTTTTATACACCTCTTAAGTGTAATGATGCAATATTTGTCCTACTGTGACTCGCTTATTTCACTTAGCATAATGTCTTCCAGGTTCAACCATACTGTCACATAGTACGGAATTCTTCTTATTTAAGTTTGAGTAATAGTCCATTCTATGTATATATCACATTTTCTTTATCTATTCAACTGCCCATGAAAATTTAGGTTATTTCCACATCTTGATTATTGTGAATGGTGCTGCAATGAACATGGGAATGTTAACATCTCTTTGAAATCCCGATTTCAATTCTTTGGGGTAAACACCCAGAAGTGGGATGTCTAGATAGTATTGTAGTTTTATTTCTAATTTTTAAGGACCACCCATACTATTTTCCGTATAACTATAGTTATACAATTTTGCATTCTTAGAAACAATGTGCAAAGATTCCAGTTTCTTCATATCCTTTTTAACACATGCTATTTCTTGGTTTTATGATACTAGCCATCCTGACAGGTGTGAGGTGACATTTCATTGTGGTTTTGATTTAGAACTCCCTGATGATGAGGGATGTTGGACATCTTTTCAGGTACTTGTTGGCCATCTGCATGTCTTCTTGAGAGAAATACCTATTCAAGTCCTTAGTCCAATTTTTACCAGGATTACATTTTTTTCCCTATTGAGTTGTAGGAGTTCCTTATATGTTTTGGATGTTAAGTCCTTATCAGATATAAGGTTTACAAATATTTTCTCTCAGGTGAGTTTGCCTTCTCACTCTGTTGATTGCTTCCTTTGCTATGCAATACCTTTTTTAGTTTGATATAGTTTCACTTGTCTCTTTCCTTCCAGGAGTTTTATAGATTTGTTTGTTTGTTTGTTTTAATTTTAAAACATTAAAATTTTTTTTTTTTTGGATATTTGAGTATGGTGTTAGATGAGGATTTAATTTCATTCTTTTGCCTATGGGTATCTAGCTGTCTCAACACCATTTTTTAAAAAGAACATTCCTTCCCCATTGCGTAGTCTTGGCACCCTTGTCTAAGACCAGCTGGCCATAAATGCGTGGATTTCTTTCTAAACTCCTCATTTTGTTCCACTGGCCTGTCTTTATACCAGTCCTCATACCATGCAGTTTTAATTGCTACAGTTTTGTAATATATTTTGAAATCAGAAAATGTAGTGCCTCCAGCTTTGTCTTCTTTCTCAAGATTGATTTGACTATTCAGTCTTCTGTGGTTTCTGATGAATTTTAGAATAATTAAGGGGCACCTGGGTGGCTCAGTAGTTAAGCATCTGCCTTTGGCTCAGGTCATCATCCCAGGGTCCTGGGATCGAGCCCCGCATTGAGCTCCCTACTAGTCAGGAAGTCTGCTTCTCCCTCTCCCACACCGCCTGCTTGTGTTCCTTCTCTTGCTGTGTCTCTCTTTGTCAAATAATAAATAATACCTTTTTTTAAAAAAAGAACAATCAATATTTTTATATTAATGTTTTTTTAAGTTGGTTTCTTATAAAAATAGCATGGTAAACCTGTAGGTGGCAATTTAGCAATAAAAAGATGCTCTAAAATAATTTATCATCTCTTTGTTCCATAAATGATTCTGTAGACGATCTTGTAGTTGGATACATGTGACACAAGTGAGTACTTTTGACCCTGAGTTTGCTCTAACTGGTATTTGTGGATTAATTAATTAAGTCTCTTCCAGTGTTTTCTTTTTAGGTAGGGAAGAATGCCAATCAATGTGTTCATAAGCTAATGGAGATTCTGGGAATAAATGGATCAAGATACCAATATCTTCCTTTTTGAGATCCAAATGGTATTAACACCTCTTTTTTGGACTGAGATGGTCTTAAAAATTCCCAAGAAGAGGAAATAAGGCTGTGGACTACTTGCCAGGGATCAACACCCAGGCTTTGATATTAATGAAAGAGGCCTACCTACAGTAGAGAGTGGGAATTAAGGTGTGGGGTCTTCTGACCCAATTGCCTCAATAAGGTTTTGAGTGCAAACTGAAGAGTTTTATTTCATTTGTTCTTTTGTGAGCCATTGGGTTCCTCTGTGTGGGAATCTGGACTAAGATATGTTAGGATGTCATTGCAGCTGCTGCCAAGTAAATATCTAATGCAGCCTGGGCTCCATCTCTAACACAGACCACAGCACAATCAAAACAAAGTGTTTATAAAACTCCCATCCCAGTTCTGCTCCAGCTCTAGCTGTAGGATCCTAATGAACAACGAGAATCTTCCCCTAAACACTGCTAGCACAGGAATCAAAGAAGATACTTTCCTTCTCTGGGATCATAACCCATAGGAAAAATGTAGAGTGGAGTTGGGTTTGTGCTTCATCATCAGAAAAGAATGAAACAACACAAAAAAATCCAAAAAGGAAAAGAGACTGGTTGACGTCATCTGAACTCCGTATTTTCATTCTGCCAGCAGTCAAAGCTAACCCTAGAATTTTTATTTATGAGAACCAGTTATCCTCTAGTCTGCTTAAAGTAGTATGAGCTCAATTTTGTAACTTGTAAATCAGAGTTTTAACCCATACGGATTAAAAATATACAAAAGAAAAAAATGTTTTTCCTCCCAATTATACAGAATGGATAAAGGAGTAGATGTTAGCATTTGGGGAATTTTTTTTTTTTTAATCTACTTGCAAACAACACAAAAAAAGAAAAAGAAAGGAGAAAAAGAGAGATTATTTCTCACTGAGCCTGAATAGATACCATGCTGTTAACGAAGCAGTTACAACAGAGTGAAAAGAAATTAGCTTTAAAAAAAAAAGGCCATTTCTTTCCTATGATGAGCATTTAAACTCACTATTTATGAAGACAGATATTATCCTTTAAAGTTAACATGTAAAAGTAAATAAGAACTCATACTTTCTCTGGCATTTTAATAATAAAGAGACTAGGTTTTATCTTTAAGTTTTTTACATCTCTCCATTACCTTGAGTCTTGAATAAAACATAACTTTTGCTATTACTACTGAGCTAGCAACATCCCTTCCTGAGTCCATTCAGACTATTGTAACAAACTACCACTGATTGGAGGGCTTAAACAACATACATTTGTTTCTGAGGTGGAAGTTCAAGATTAGAATGGTGGCAGATTTGGTGGCTAGTAAGACCTGCTTCCTGGCTTATGGGCAACTCTTCTTGCTGTATCTTCCCACGGCAGAAAGGGTGAAGAAGCTCTCTGAGGTCTTTTTTATTAGGGTAAAGTCCTCATGAACTACTCAATTCCTACAGCCCCACCTCCAAATATCATTGCATTGTGAACTAGGTTGCAATATATCATTTTTAGAGGGACATGAACTTTCAGTCTATAGCAAGCATGGTTCTTACTGGGTCACCTCCCAGAATCCAGCATTAAAGGTTCAAACAAAAATAACCTGCCATTAAACCAGGAGTCCAGCCTATTACATGAGGAGCAAATATCACACTCCTTAACAAAACTGTACATTTCTGGTTGATTAAAAAAAAAAAACAAACAAAAACAAAAACAAAAAAACAAAAAACGTTTTTTAATACCTTCCTTATATAACCTCCAATGCCAGGTATGTAAATGGTACTCAACAAGTAGTTGTTGCTGCATTCCTACTGATTAAAATATGTCTTTAGCCATTTACTTTCAATCAGTTGGGATCTCACTCGAAAGGGATGGTGGAAGAGTGTTCAGTGAAGGAACAACATGAAGACGGTGGCAAAGTGGAGAAAACCACAAGGAATGGGGATGCATGCCATCTGTTTCTACCCCTCGGACTGAAGACCCCATGGTAAAGAGCAGCTCCTGGAACCTGCAAAGAATTGTAGCTATAAGAGAGCTGCCCCGGCAGGAAATGCAAACTTCATAATGGAATCCAGCCACCCCACACCCCCACAATGAGGAAAAGGGAATACATTTCCCGACGCTCCTCCTAGCCCACCGCTTGATTTTCTGCCAGTGCTTCTATACAGCTAAAGTCAACTCCAAGTCAGGAACAAGGGATCCTGGCCCTATATGGTCAATAGAGAACAACTTAGGGGCACAAGGTAGGACAGAGTAGGACAGGGCAGATTTGGGAGGAAAAATGAAAAATATTCAGCTTTTTTTTGGGTGCAAATTATTATCTTGTTTCAGGACACCATGTTTTTGAGAGCATGACGAATTTATTAACCAACTATTTTAATTGTCACATTACAGACATGGACTCTAATGTTTTGAGCACATGCATTCCATAAATCTACCCCAGTCATGTATTTTCTTGCATTCTTTACCTTTAAATACATTGCAAGTTCAGCTGCTTTTCTGTTCAGCCTTGCTTTTGTATATAACATAATTGAAATTATTATGAATGAAAATATATTTATAGAAGATTAGTTCCTTTCTATCAAATGAACACTCTCTGGGAGCAGGTATCAATTTCTGGATGTGAGATCTCCCAGATGACAGGCTGAATAAGAGCCTTCTATTCACAAGAGAGCCAACACTTTGCTGACTACTTAAACAGATGATACACCCTCGAGGTATGGAGAAAGAAGAGATTGACTCTCCCTGCCAAATCCAAGAACCAAAGGGTTTCCGGCCCTCTGACAACAGAGTTCTCTGACACTTGCACTTGTCAACATTACACACACAGACACACACAAACACATGCACACGTGCGTACACACACGCATCCTATTTTACAAATTATAACTTGGATCAGGAGAATGGATTCACATCATTCAGCAGGAAGATAGGGAAAGAGTCTGGTAAGAGCTCTGAAAGGAAAGATTTAGAAACATGAGGCAAACCCCTTTATCAGAAAACATCTATATATTTTACAATATCAGGGAAAAAAAGAAAGAAATCTGCCTTATGTATGTGAAATTCGTGGAGCTCACTTCTGAGACAATCTACAACCAATATTCAAAGCTGAGGGAATTAAATGTTTAAATCTTTTAATGTAAGTAGGGATGTTTAGGATTTTTTTTTAATTTTTTAAAGATATTTATTTATTTGACAGAGAGAGCACAAAGAGGGGACATGGCAGGTAGAGGGAGAAAAAGGCTCCCTGCTGAGCAAGGAACCAAATGTCGGACGCCATCACAGGACCCTGGGATCATGACCTGGGTGGCAGACGATTAACCACCTGAGCCACCCAGGTGCCCCTGGATGATTTTTTTAAATAGATAGTTATCCATAAGGAGGTGTGTAGTCAGTGAAGTGGCTGTGAAGACAAGTGTAGATTGTTCCCATTCTCAGCCTGTATGGTGGCCATCCAAGGAATACGCTGCCTAGATTGGTGTTCCGCTAGGCAAAATTGAGGTATTGAATCCTTTCTTCAGTTAGACAATTCACAGTTCCTTGAATGTTCTCTCAGCTGACTGGCTCCACTGGGCACCACCCCAGCCATGGCGCTGGAAGCAGGGTGAACTGGAGGGCCTGTATGGACTCTGACAGTCATGCACACCTGTTTCAATAACGTACCACTTCATCTTCCCAGCTCCTGATGATACATTACTGCTTTCTCTGTGGTCATCAAAAAAGCTAAACTCACAATCTTCTACACTGAAACTGAAACATTATCAATGCAAAATCTTTGAACTGATGAGATAAATGGCAAAGAGTACGATGACAATAGACAGGTCGTGGGTCTGACAGCTTTCCCCCCTCTGGCTCCTCAGTGTCTTCATCCTGTTCTATCAAGTCCAGCAACAACAGCAGTAAAAACAAATGAAATAAATTTTTAAAAGGAAAGGAAGGAAAAAGAATAGAGAAAAAATGAAAAATAAAAGGACAAGACAAAGCATGGGGGAAAAAGACAAGATGATAAGGAAACAGCAAAGTTATTTAAAGATAAACTATCACAGTACTGTATTTTACAGCCTTGTTTACACAGGAGAATCTCCTGGAGCCTTGAAAATTCTGACGCCTGAGCACCACCAGACCAATGCAGTCAAAGTCTTTGGAAGTGGACATCAATTTCGGTATTTCATTTTACTCTTCCTTGAAATGATTCGAATTTACAGTAGACTGGAATACCACCGACCAGATGGTTACATTTGGCAAGTTAACATACTGTGTAACATTAGTTTCAGGTGTACAATTAAGTGATTCAACATTTCTATACATCACCCAGCGCTCATCACAAGTGCCCTCCTTAATTCCCATCCCCTAGTACATCCATCCCCCCACACTCCTCCCCTCTGGTAATCATCAGTTTGTTCTCTATAGTTAAGAGTCTGTTTCTTTATTTGCCTCTCTCTTCTTTTTCCCCTTTGCTCATTTGTTTTATTTTGTAAATTCCACATATGAGTGAAATCATATAGTATTTCTCTTTCTCTGACTGACATGTTTCACTTAGCACAATACTCTCTAGTTCCATCCACATCATTGTAAAAGGGAAAATTTCATTTTTTTGATGGCTGAGTAATATACCCTCATGTATGTATATATGTATGTATGTATGTATATACCACATCTTCTTTATTCATTCAACAGTCAATGGACATTTGTGTTGTTTAAAATTCTGTTGTATTTCTATACACCAATAATGAAGCAACACAAAGAGAAATTAAGGAATTAATCCTACTTACAATTACATAAAAAGTCATGAGGTATCTAGGAATCAACTTAACCAAAGTGGTAAAAGACATGAATTCTGAAAACTATAAAACACTGGTGAAAGAAATTGAAGGTGACCCAAAGAAATTGAAAGACATTCCATGTTCATGGATTTAAAGAACAAATATTAAAATGTCGACAATATCCAAAGAAATCTACACATTTAATGCAATCCCTATGAACACACCAACAATTGCCTTTTTCACAGAGCTAAAACAAACAAAACTAAATTGTGTGAGGAATCACAAAAGGCCCTGAAAAGTCAAAGCAATCTTGAAAAAACAAAGCAAAGCTGGAGGTATCACAATTCTGGACTTCAAATTATATTACAAAGCTTTAGTGATCAAAACAAAATGGTACCGGCACAAAAATGGACACATAGATCAATGGAACAGAATAGAAAACCCAAAAATGAACCCTCAACTATATGGTCAACTAATCTTCGGCAAAGCAGGAAATAATGTCCAGTGGAAAAAGACAGTCTCTTCAACAAATGGTACTCTCTTACACCATACACAAAAATAAAGTCAAAATGGATTAAAGACCTAAATGTGAGATAGGAAACCATTAAAATCCTAGGAGAGAACACAGACAATAACCACTTTGACATTGGCCATAGCAATTTCTTACTAGATAGAAATCCCCTTCCTTGGGGCAAGGGAAACAAAAGCAAAAATAAATCATTGGGACTTCATCAAAATAAAAAACTTCAATAATTAACTCTTTCAGTGTATGTACGTATGCATAGTTATCTATGAGTATATGCCCATATATATACACATATGTGAAGTATATTAGTCTCTCATCTCTTCTAGATTGCAAATTACTGACAAACATTATTCTTGTGTGAGTATTAATGGTTAAACTTTGTCAGGATTTTGTTATATTATTATAATTATATGTTCTACATTTTTGGGCATCCATTTTAAAGAAATCACAGATTTCTTATTATTCTCATTCATGAAACAGCAAAAAAAAAAAATGATTTAGGCCATAAGATATTGTCCAACATAACATCAGTTTACTCTAACTTGATATTAACTCTGCAGAAAAAAAAAATTCAGGACAACTTCAAAAAAGCAAAAATAAATTAAAAAAATAAATAGATAAAATAAAACAAGGTGCCTATGCAAACAGAACTCTTTTTTACCTAAGAACTGTTCTGTATTATTTTTTTTTCAGATGCTCACAAACCACTTATCACTGAAGTTTTGATGACTTAAAAGTTATTAAAGCCATAGTGTTTAAACTGAGTTCTTTTGACAACAGTAAAACTGACAGGTGGTAAAGTAATATGAGAAAAAAATAAGAAAATGCTACCTGCAGAACTCCTGTTTCAATAAGTATCTTATGAGAGACACTTACTTGTACATTTCCAGTTTCTTGCCTTCAGGGAATTTCCCTATTGAGTACCAGACCTGCAAAACAAAATGTGGGCTTGTAGGAAAAGCTGCTGCTTGGTGCTTGTAGAGAAAGCCCCACTTCCTTCCTTAATAACCGATATTCTCCCAACATGAAAGAAATGGTCTTTAATGCAAATTTTTATGGATTTACTGCCCTCCCCAATACTCATGCAGTTCTCAGCTCACTACAGAATACCATCAGACTGCATTATACATTTGAATCACAGTACCATTGGAAGCAAAAAGTCTGAGTGTCACACATACTAAGATTTTGATAGCATATGAAGGTGTAAAATTTAACAATGTATTTTTTTCTGCCTGCTGAACATTAACTCCTACTGAGCCTAGGGCTAACACATAAATAGAGGGGCTATAAGTGTTTCATAGCCCAGCTAAAGGCTACTCTCATACTCTACTTATTCTTCCTACTATAAACATTTTGAAGAGCTTCTCAGGTTTTTAAATTCATGATATTTTTCCCCCATGGAGGTCACCTAAAGTAGGAAAAAGAGTTTATGTTGTGGAGGTCTCTTAAAGCCCGCCCAAAGGTGGAGACCCATTAAGGTCCCCCCTTCACTTAGCCAAAACTGGAATAAATGTCAAAAGCCCCAAAATATTGTGGAACTGCAAAATGTACTTTGTCCCTAAAGGACTCAGGCACTGTTGTTCTCCAAAGCAACCGGAAAACTCTAAATTTAAAATTATTTATTTAATGACTACAGGCAAGACATTGTTTTTATTAGAAGACAGGATATTTGTTTATGACCCTGTGTACTAGTTTGAATTCCAGATCCAGTTTCTATTTTCACAGGATTCCTTAATTCCTTCTGTTCTAAGCAGCATGAGAGAGGGCAGTCCGTGACCGTAGGTAAGTGTGCTTGTAAATTAGAAAAAGTGATTTATTGTAGTGATTTATTGTAGATTTATTGACTTTGGCTATGAAGATTAAAAAAAAAAAAGCTGAATCTAAATTTTTTTAATCTAAAATTAAATTAACAGTCTTTCGTGATTCAAAGGTCATCAATATTCATAAATTTGCATACACATTCTGCTACTTTTATCTAAAACAAGAAAAGATATATACTAGTGCACTAAAACTAAAACAAACAAACAAACAAAAAGTAATGAGGGGCACCTGGGTGGCTCAGTTTGTTAAGGGTCTGCTTTACGCTCAGGTGCATACTCACATACATTCCATCTGAATTCTGCCATTAACTTTTTACTCTATCTCATAATACTCTTTGCCTTAAAATCTGGATTTTCTGATTTTAACATAGACACTTCAGTATTCTTATTATTACTATTTGAATAGTATAATGTTTCCATCTAATTAATTTTAGCCCATTTCTGTTTTTATACCTGAAGTGTTTCTCTTTAGATACAGGTCTTGTTCTTTTTATCTATGTTGATAATTACTGCCTTTTAATTGGAAGGCCTAGGCTATTTACATTTAATGTAATTATTCATATGGTTGGATCTGTGTCTACTATTTAACTTTTTTTCTATGTCTCACTTGCTTTTTGTTACTTTCTCCTTTCCTTTCTTATTTTTTTTAATTTTATATTAATTTTTCTATTGGCATTTAACTATACCTTTGCATTATTCTTTTAGACATTGTTCTAAGGAATACTATACACAGCCTGCAATGTTTACAGCATCCTTAAAATTAACACCATATTATTTCACATAAGATGGAGAAAATTTTATGCTGTTGCACCACTGTTCCGTTCTCCATTGTTTCTGATGAGACATCAGTCACCATACAAATGATTGCATTCTTATATCCATCTAGTTAGTCTCTTTCTGGCTGCTTTAAATGTTTTCTTTTTACTTTGCTTCAATCTATAAAATTATGTCTTTTAACAAATTTGGAAAATTTTTGGAAATTCTTTATTCAAATATTTTCTTCCTGCCCTTTCTTCTCTGACTTCAATCTGGGACTCTAATTACCCTTAGATTAAATGTTGTGGTGTTGTCTCTCAAAAACTAAGGTACTATTCCTTTTTTTATATCTATTTTCTTCTCCTTTTTCTTTAGAATACCAATTTGTATTATTCTATCTCAGGTTCAGTCGTCTTCTCGTTGTCTTTTTAAATCTTCTCTGAATCAAAGTCAGTAAATTTTAAAATTCCAGATTTTATGAGGTATAGTGCTAGTGATCTTTTTTTTTCTATTTCCACCTCTGTTCTGAAATTTCCTATTTTTTTTTAATGTTGGTTACAAGTATTTCTCAATAATTGCAATAGTTGAATTAAAAATCCATCTCTCACAAATTCACTGTCTGTCCATATCAGAATTAAGAGTGGATCTTTTAATTTTTTCTCTTAAGTATGGCTCATATGCTATTGTTTTTCATAGACTGAATAATTTAGGATCACATGATGAAGATTTTGAATGTTATATATCATAGGCATTCTGGGTTCTGCCATATTCTTCCAGAGTCTGTTAACAGTTAACTCGGCAGAACTGAAACTTTAAAGTAACTGACAGGTAAAGGCCAAAATGTTCTGTTGGGTGTGGCCGTACAGCTTGAAGTTTGCCCCATATGTGTATAGCCCAAGGCTTGGGAAGAGTTTACATGGAGAACTAGCGACCCCGTATTTGTGGTTTTCTCTTCACAACATTCCTATCACTCTTTCCTTTCCAGCTGTTGAAATGTCTGTCACTTTGTCCTTGGGCTCTTCAAAGCCAATACATTTGATTCTGTCTTTCAGTTAGTCCAGTCACATGTGGAAGGCTGGGACCTATCCTAAGGCCATAGACTATGACATTGAGGAAACTCACTCAGTGGTATTTTCTCTTTCAAATATAGAATGCTCTTTGTCTTATTTTTTATATTTTTCCTAATTTTGGTTATTCTTCAATTTATGTTTGTCTTCCAAGGAAGAGTTTGATAAGAACTACTTGAGTATGACATGAAGTAGAACCTTGTTAAAATTAACTTTGGTCTTCTCTTTGTTTCGTTTATATTTTAGCCTTTGTGATGGTTGAGTTATTTAGCTTAGTGGTTATGAGCAGGGTCACACCACTCGGGCTCAAATGTCTGCTCTTTCACTGTGGGATCTCTTTGCTTTTCATTTACAAAATGAAAATAACAGTAACAGTACCAAACTTGTAGGATTGTTAGTGAGCACTAAATAAGATATTATTTGCAAAGTGGTTAGGATAGTGACGGGTACATAATAAATATTTAAATGTTAGCTACTGCTAATATGACTAACATTCTTTAATTAAATATGTATTATATAATTTCTACCTCTGGCACTCAGACCACTAAAATTCACAAAAATCTTTTATTGGCTATTTTTCTAATCAAATCTCGCACTTCTCCCAACTTACAACGTTCCTTTGAAAGAAAAAGAAAACATGTAAACACGCAAATGTGCTTAGGGACACCTGTCTCTGGGAAATGACTGAATTTCGGCTAATTAGAAAAGAATTACTAAAGTTTCATGCAGTTCTCCCCCTCTGGCCAATTATTTTATGTGGTTGACTAAGCTGTACTTTTTGCTCTTTAAACAGCAAATGTGGACATAGATTGTACATGGTTTGGAACCTTATATATTTAGAAGAAGGAGCCATGTATCCTTTAATCAAAAGAGCAAGCTTATTTTCTCATATCTGGCCACATGACTCTCTTCCATCCTGTTTTCACTTTCAAAAAGTCATATTAGACCTACTGGCGAAGTATGAAAAATTACTTAAAAATAGCATAATCGTTTTGAAGCCTCCTTTTGTTCAACTCAAAAATAAATTAAAAATCAATCAACTAATGAATCCCCTGTTTCTCTTTGTTTGGACTACCTCCAACCGCCTATTTGCAGGGGGCCTATTTTTGTCAACACATTAATAGAGAGTAGTGACTGAACGGGAAGAAGTAAGTCTGCCTTGGTTTTTCATCTCCTGCAGCTGCCTCTCACTGCAGATCCAGAGCTTTTAAATTTTAGGGGTATTATGGAAATTATAGAACTTGCAAAGGGGCGCCTCAAGAAAAAAAGAAGCGATAAACTTCACAAGACTTCACAAGAATCACAGGCAAAATTTATTGAGTAGAAAGTTCCATGATGTTCCGACAGCACACCAACAGTGCTTCTGTGGCAGAACCATTCCAGCCTGACATCCAGACCATTGCTGAAGCTCCACTGTCACCATCCCTTTTCCCGCATCGCGTTTATCCACAATTGATAATGTGTCCCTCAGGCAAGGAGCAAGTGGGGTCTTCCAAATGTTGGCAAAGGATTTTTAACAGGTTGTCATCTTACAAATAGAAACCCATAATATTAATAATTCATAATAATGCCCTGTTACAAATCAGGTGCTTACAATAAGGCATTAAAAGCAATCCAAAAGAAAGCATCGAGATTTAGCATGAAGAAATGCTTAACACAATATTACAAAAGCTATCAGGGCCTCTTATTATATTTTATTCAGTTCCACACGTCTGGAAGTTTTTCTTTTTCCCAGGAAGTACTGGAAAGCATTGTTGAATCACTGCTTACCTCGTTTCTCTTGCTTTCACTTTCTATATGTGAGAATTGATGAATGAAACTTTGCCGCATTCGTAACTGAATATTTATACCCAATATTTTTTTCCTTTCAAATAATTGTAGCTAAACTTCCCTTGAACTAAATTAAAAAGCAGGATGCAAATTGTCTGTATATTGTGGTTGCAATTATGTAAAAATATGACTGCTTATGAATAAAGGACTGGAAGGGAATATACAGAAATTACTTTAATTATATAAGAATGATGGAAATTACAGGAGTTTCCACATACACACACCATTTAAAATTTTATGAAATATTTTGTTATTGTTTTTATACTAATATTTTATTTTTATAAAGTTTTCCCACTTACAGATTCAAGTCTGTCAGGCTGAAAATACATTAAGTAATTTTTAAATTAAATCATTTTTCTCTACTTTTCAGAAGCGCCAGCTCCTAGCTTCCCTATCCCTCTCTCTTGCAGTAAATTCATTCAATGATTCATTTAACTGAATTTATTGAGCACTGAAAATATGCCAGTTCGTGTGGATTCAGAGGCCACAAAAACACATCATGTCAATTAATTTTCCCTTCAAACCTTCACTCTCTACCAACTCTCCAGAATGTTCCAAGGACGCCATGTATGATAACCACTCTGGCTTCCTTCCTGTCACTGCCAAGTTTCTAGAAACAATCTCCAAGGCAGGTTCATATGATAAAATGTAATCACTAACCTTTTTTGTTCTTACCCCCCTTTGGCAAACCACACAACACTCTTCTCTTTGCTCCCCATAAACAATCTGCTTTTCAAGCTCAGTGACATTTTCTCATCTTCCATCATTTCTCATTACAGCAGGACATTTAGCAGACTTAACCAGCTGCTTCTTTTTAAACCTCTTCTCCTCCATTCCTTCTGCCACTCAAAAATCGACTTCTTTCTCATTTGAATGATCTCTACTCTTATTTCTTCATCCTTCCTCCTTTTCCTTTACTTATCTTCCACTTTTGAATTCCCTGTTCCTCAAAATTTGTGTTTTTGTTTTTTGTTTGTTTGTTTTTTGGTTTTTTTTTTTTCACTCTCTCCAATCCCCCCCTCAATGATTTTACCTGCTGGGACAGTGCTTACAATAATCATTATAGATATATAATTAGAATAGCTAAATGTTGTTGAGGGCTCATTATATGCCAGGTGCTATGCTAATTGGTTCAGGTTTTCTTTTCATGATTTTATTTAATCTTTACAGTAACCGTAAAAGGTAGAAAGTCTCGCTGTGTAGACATTCTTGCTGTCTTTTTCTTCTAAAGATTTATTTATTTGTGAGACAGAGAGAGAGTGAATGTGGGGGAGAAGGGGAGGGAGAGAATCCTCAAGCAGACTCAATGCTCAGAGTGGAGCCTGATGTGGGGCTTGATTCCAGGAACCATGAGATCATGATCTGAACTAAAACCAAGAGTCAGATGCCTAACTGACTGAGCCACCCAAGGCTCCCCCCCTTTTTTTTCTCTTAAGGAGAGAATTTCTGACCTTCCAAGGGTGAAAGCATTTCCCTAGGATGATGCTCTTCTGAGTAAAGGGATTGGACTCCAGTTCTACCTGAGTCTGAGTGAGGGACCATGCCTCCAAGTGCTAGACTGTGCCCCTGCCTTGTGCCACCCCAGTAACTTCCAACACTGGCCAATTTACTTCTTCTTACTCCCACCCCAACCAAGTATCTCCTAGCCTTTTCCACAAAAACGACACACCAGGACCTTATACACAGCATTTAAGAAGACAGGTGCTCGTGCCCTAAAATGTTTCCTTCTCTGATTTCTCTCCTTATTTCAGTGGTGTTATCACTGTCATTCACATTCAAAACACTGGTCATCCTAACTCTGGCTTGTCCTTCTCTTTTGCTCTCACATCTACAAAGTTATCAAATCCATTGTTGTTTTTTTTTTTAACCTTCCAAACTTCTGTCAGTTTACAAGAAGAGACACACACAAAAACACAACAGCCAAAGCCAGCTAGCAAAGGTTTTTTTTTTAGATAAAGAATTAAGAAACCATACATAAAATCAGCTGATAGCTGTCTTTCCTATCAATAAATTCAGATAAAATAAAGTTATCAAAAAAAGTAAATTTACCAACTGAAAAAAAGTTTTCAGATTGTGTCAGAAAAGAAAATCAAAGCATGTGTGTGAAGTTATATCTAAAATAAAATTAATTAGAAAGAACAAAAATAAAGAATATGACAAAATATACCAGACAAACACAAACAGCGAGAAAGCATAGGTCATATATTCATGTGTTCAAGGCAAAAATGCAAGCAAAAGCTGATACAACACAGAAAGTATAATAATGAGAAACTCTATAGTCTTTAATGATAATGATTGTATGTAACTTCTACAGCCAGTTCTCTGACTCATTTGAATTTTTATAATTTCATGAATAGGCGACTGGCTGAGCATCTTTTAACTGCCCTGATTCTGCGTTCCTGTGTTTCCAATGCAACCGTCCGTAGTCACAGCACTGAATGTTCTGGAAATGACCTCTCCCCTTAAAAGCAACATAAAACAATGGCTGTGAGAAAAAATTTGAAAGCCAGATGTCTTCATTCAAAGCCCAGCTCCTCTACTTACTGTGTAATCTTAGGCAAATTACTTAACCTCTCTTTTTTGGTTTTCTCACATGCAAACTGTTGCTATTAGTTGTATTAACTCACAGGAGTTCATAGAAATATACTAATTAATATTTGTAAAACACAAATATATATCTATAGTACCATATAGATATATAATAGTCCATAAATACTTGTTATTGTTCAATAAATATGTAAACTTACCTGGCTAAACAACTTTTATGGTTATTTCTGGACTACTGAATAAAATATTACTTTATCAAACTTGAAACTGTAGTTCTTTATTTTTCAGGAAAAAAAAAATCTGTCTTTCCAGCACTGTGTCCCAATAGTCTTTGACTTCGCTCTAAAAGCTACTAGATCAGGAGACTCACCCCACCGACTTGGCCACTTCTATGCTGACCTTCATACTCAAATGCTATGCCATCACCTTTGCTTTAAGCTCTTGTTCAAGGGCTACTTTTATCCAAAAGCCACCCAGTGATTGTCCCAGACTGATCCAGGTCTCTTTGCAAATCTTATCACACTGTTACCATATTATAAGAATAATGGACTGAGTGACAAGAATGTTACATTTTATTTGTGTCATATGTTATTTCCTGAATTTTAAGTTCAATGAGTAAGGTGGGGTGTGCTCATTATTCCTTTGTAAATTTACTGTGTCTGATGCATGTTGTCTTAAACATGTTTTAATTATGTGGTATTTAAAAATACAGTTAGAATGAATTCAGGGAAAGATTTTTGCATTTACTGAAACAAGAAATGCACAAGATTATGCCAAATAAGTTTATAAAAACCAGTCAAATAACAGGCTCAAGCTGAATCAATAATGTGTCCTCTTTGGTTATACAGGAAAATTTTATTATATTTCTGCCCCCCCCCCTTTTTTTTCCTTTTCATGGACCACAGAGATAGGTAGTATCTTTCTGCTTTATGTGATTGCATAATGAAAGGGTTCAAGTAGGGAGTCTGAAAAACTTTGAAACCTATCGCTACCACAAGTAGCTTTCTGAACTTGAGGATTGCAAATTTCGCTGAGCCTGTTTCTTCACTTGTAGAATAAGGTAAAA
The DNA here is from genome assembly GCF_030435805.1 of Mustela lutreola. Taxonomy (NCBI): domain Eukaryota; kingdom Metazoa; phylum Chordata; class Mammalia; order Carnivora; family Mustelidae; genus Mustela; species Mustela lutreola. Next base: position 61,124,296 of record NC_081298.1, on the reverse strand, counting down.
CCACCTATCATGCAGTATTAATGTGGAGATCAAACAGACTTCTATGATGAATTTAGACCATAGCAGGAATGCAAGCAAAGATAGATAATCATAATACTTTGATAGTAATTTTTCTTATAAGCTCTGTTATATCACTCTTTTAATTTAATCTTATTATATTTCGATTTTTACCAAAGGCATGCTTTATCTTATTTATATTAGCAGTATAGCTATAAGGTTAAAACTGTATGTGCTTTTACTTCAGGCTCCTTATTTATAATCTCTTCCTACAAAAGTAGATCACATTTTTGGAGTTATCACTCAGTCTTTTTATCTTCCTAATAGTTTAGAACATCACATACCAAAGGTCTGTTTCTTCTCATGCTAATAATAGTTTTCTGTGTAAATATCCTAAATATTCCTTAGGATCATCTACCTGTTCATGAAATTGGTATGTGATAATACAGACAGCTTGTAAGACAATATGTGTTTGTGTTATCCATGATTAATGTATGATGTTTCACTAATACCTTGGAAGTCATTAATCAATGGGACAACTTTTGAAATGCTCTCTTTCTCCCTTTCACACCACACTGTGCTCCTTTCCTATCTCTTTCTCTCCATGCTTAGTTTTCTCTCTCCTTATCTACTTCCTTTTTCCACTTTCATTCAAAATGGCAGCCATGACCAATTGATCTGATCTCTTACTACAACTTGCAACCTCTGGATAGGGCTGCTTTTATGAGCCTTTCTTTACCTCAAACACTGCCAGTTTCAACTAAAAATGGTTTAAATTATTCTGTGGGAAGCTAACAATTACTGATCTCCACAGTCAATATATCTGTTAAGGTTTTTGCCATCTCTCAGTGAATGCATCTGAGCCATTTGGTGTCCTCACATCTGTTCACATTCAGATTGGAAGACTGGGCTTTGGCCTCCAGCAGACGTGGTTCAAATTTGAGCTTACTATTTGTTTGCTCTGTCTCTATGGCTTGCCCTCTTGAGTGTCTGTGTAATAAAGCTGCTCATCTGTAAAATGGGGACAAAAGGATTAGCGGCAATGAGTGTGCAGCACTCAGCCCAGGGCCAAGTGCTTGCAAGGGGCATCAGTCATGGAGGGTCTTAGCAGCACTATGCCATGTTAGGCTACATGGGCTGAAATTAACCTCAGGAATCTAGCCTGGGAAACAAATCCCCTTTAACAATTCTGTTTCCATGAGAAGACACGTTTTGAGTTACAAACAACTGACTTATGACTGTATGTTGGGAACACGATTAAGGTATCAGATCCTGGAGTGGAGTAGGGGCTAATCTGTGAGTTGTGCACAAATAACTTGCACAATCGAAGTAAGATAAACTGTTAACCTTCTTATTGTTTTGCCTAATTTTAAGAACAATTTCAGTGTTTGGAGCAGCTGGAGAAATAAAGTTGGTTATTGAAGTAAAAAGATTAATTTTTCACTTTGCTTTCCCTAAGGAAAACAAGAGAGCTGTTCTTGGTAAACATTTACTAATGGGCCTTTGGACTTAAGAGTGTGAAGATATATTAAATAGTTCAGAGCTTATCCTTTCGTAGGGGGGGAAAGTGAGATGTTGATTTTTCACACCCAGAAGACTAGGAAGGCATTTTTTGGTAGTAGAAGACCCTTGTCCAAATGACTTTTCACAGAAATTTTTATGATACTATAAAACTTGACATTTACCTTCATGGGCTTAAGAAACCAAAAAATGTTTATACCTATTCATTAATATAAAGGAAGGCAGCAAACTGAAATGAGAACATATTTTGTCATAAGCAAGAGAAAGCTACAAATGATATAAACATGAGAGTCTTTGGTAAACTACAAAGCAGTGTATTCATCTGTTCTCCCATTTAAGGAACTTTTATTGAGCACCTACTATATGTCAGACACTGTACTAGGTACTCAGAATTCAGGTGAACAAGATGGACAAGTTCCCTGCCTTTGCAAAGCATACAATCCCATGAGAATGGCAGAAGAATCCAATTGGAACACAGCAGTGAAATCCTAGTCAGAGAAATCATTTGTTCTGCTGGTAAAAGAAAGGGCAATCGATCCAGAAATCTAGAGATTGTCAAGGGTACAGTTAAACTCCTGAATGCCCACACCTTTTCTGACACATTAGCAACTCAGAGAGTCTTCCATCAAAAACTTGGAAGTAGGAATAGTTTGTTTCAGCATGCCCAATACCCCTGGCACCCTCCTCACTTCCTGTCCACCACAGGTAGGCACTGCGGCACCAGAGTCACACTCTACCTGAATCATTCAACACAACTTCACCTCCAGTCTTTCTACCAACAGCATAAAAAGGAACATTCATAATAAAGTTGCTAGTCCCAGGGTGGTTTCCATGTTCACTGAATGAAATTCTTAAATTAGGATGCAGTAAGTGGGGTGAGTGGGTAGCTCAATCAGTTAAGCATCTGCCTTTGGCTCAGGTCATGATGTCAGGGTCCTGGGATCAAACCCTGTATTAGACTCTGCTTGTCCCTCTGCCTCTCCCCCCTCTCATGCTATCTCAATCTCTCTCTCAATAAATAAAATCTAAAAAGAAAAAAAAAAAGAAGAAAGAAAAGGAAAAAAAAAGGATGTAGTGAGTGTGGAATGTGCCAGGAGAATCACTATGTGACACAAGAAAGAGCAATGGCCCCCATTGGTAGTTGCTGACTAGTCCTCAGGAAGATACTGTTTATGGATGAATAAATCTATCTAAAGGTACATCTCACTATTCCACTCTCTGTCAATAAGCATTTTTCTGCAAACTAAAGGGAAAATATGTATCGTCAGATAAAACTACAGGTGTGAAGGATCCTATTTCTTGGCTAACTAGCAACATTATAAGAATAAAATGTACAGCTGGACAGAGCACAGAGACAGAGCACATTTTTTAAATAGAAGAAACAAATGACCTCAGGACTCAGAAAAGTGTCACATCTCGAACATTCAATGGTCAGCTTCTTAATCTGCCAGCTTTCATTCCCTTGCCACACCTTTTCCTTCAAACACTACTTCCCCACGGGATTCCAAAGGGCAGTGACTCTCCCGGACCCTACCTTGTGGCCAAAGTCCTGTTCTCTACTTTTTTTTTTTTTTTTTTTTTTTTCCCAGATTTTATTTTTGCGAGAGAGAAAGAGAATGAGGTGGGGCAGACTCCCTCCTGAGCAAAGGAGCCCGATGTAAGACTTTGTCCCAGGACCCTGGGATCCTGACCTGAGCCGAAGGCAGACACTTAATTACTGACTAAGCCACCCAGGTACCCCAAATCCTGTTTTCCACCCCAGAAATGACAAGTAGCTCATCAACACAAAAACAGTACAAATCCTTCCAAGGCCTCTGCCCATCTTTATTTTTCCCTTTAAGATAACTCTATGAAGGGGTGCCTAGGTGGCTCAGTACTTAAACCTCTGCCTTTGGCTAAGGTCATGATCCCAGGATCCTAAGATTGATCCCCGCATCAAGCCCCACATCAAGCCCCATATCAAGCCCCACATCGAGCCCCACAGCGGGCTCCCTGCTCAGCAGGAAGTCTACTTATACCTCTTCCACTCCCCCTGCTTGTATTCTGTCTCTGTCAAATAAATAAATAAAATCTTCAAATAAATAAACAAATAAACAAAATAAGTCATTGAGTTAAAAAAAAAAAAGGAAAAAAATTACTGTATGTTCTTATTAAGGGAAGTATTTGGATTCCACTTTAATTTGTTCCAAGTCCATGCCTATTCTTTGGTGACAGAACATTTAAAAAAAAAAAAAAAAAAAAAAAAAACCTCTAAATTTTGGTAAAACTAATCAGCGTGACTCAACATGGCATGCAGTGACTCTAATGACGTTGCCCGGGAGAAAGTTTGTACTGTTTGCTTTGACCTAACCATGCAGCTGAACGAAGGACTCTGAAAATAATTAATTATATAGGCAACTAATATAGTTGTGGTTAATTATCAGAAATGTCCACATTATAGACAAGGCCCCAAAATTTAAGCACAGATACAACACAGCTCAGTGGAGTAATAGAAATTATTATCCCTAAAAATATTAAATGTCCAGAATTTTGTTCATCGTTAACAAGATCTATGGCTGCTCTTGGGGACCTCACAGGCGAAGGCAGCAAAATGAACTAATCCATATGTCGCACATTCATTAAAACCAGGCAGTGTCTTGCAATTACAAATTAAATTGGTACATCTGGAAGAAGGAATACTAGGATTTACAGGTTGTTGTGATTTTTCCTTATCATAAAATAATGGAAATTGTGGTTTTGATTTTTATTTGATTAAAGGAATCATTTCATTGTTCTAATTGGAAAGGTATGTAAAACTTTCAGAATCTGGGCATATGGATCAGCTTTGCTAATGGTATCTGTTAATTTGGCATTGTTAACAGTCTGCTTTTTCCCTAGTGTACATATTTTTAGTTAGTCAGAAAGTATTTAGTTGAGCAGTTTTTCTTTAATTTCCACTTTTTTTTTTCCAGAGGGCTTTTTTACTTAAAATGTGTTGAGAATTTTTACTGCTTTTATGTCTGTCTGAATTTTCTCAAGTAACACAGTTTTTATGTGCTGTTTGGATAAAGACATTTTAGAATCCCCCTAGAATAGTTCAGTTTGGAAAACATCCTATAGACATGATTTGCTGGAGGCAAGCTAACATTACAGATTAAAAGTCTACACCAAGACAATAGAAAAAAAATCATAGTTGCTTCATATCAAAAGGAAAGATATTTTTAGTCTTTTTCTTTTTTCCACTGAGCCTGAAACACCTATTTAGAACTTTGAAACAAAAGGACATCACAAGTATCATAAAATACCACTCCCACACATTTCGTGTAACCTCCATTGGTAGCCATGTACAGGTACAGGTACAGACATGCCAGGAATTACAGAAATTCCTTTACAACTGATAGTCCGAGTGATGCCAAGCAAATAGACAGTGGTCCAGGAAAATTAGGACTCCCCAAAATGGCCATGTGGCGAACTTTTCCTGGCTGGAAAATAGTCCTTATAACCTGCCTTCTGGAGCTGATTTCCTGTTTATTTAGAAACAACATAGATGGGGCACCTGGTTGGCTCAGTCGGTTAAGTGGCTGCCTTCAGCTTAGGTCAGGATCCCAGAATCCTGGGATCGAGCCCCACATTTGGGCTTCTTGCTCAGTGGGGAGCCTGCTTCTCCCTCACTCTCTGCCTCCACTCTGCCTACTTGTACTCTCTCTCTGTCTCTGTCAAATAAATAAATAAAACCTAAAAAAAAAAAAAAAAGAAAAAGAAACATATGTAGAGAAAGCAAAATCCAGTGCTGTCAAAAAGAAAAGTAAATACATTCAGAAGCCTGCTAGTAATTTCTAAATTAGAGAAAGTTTTATTTGTTGCTAAAGCTGCTTTGTGTTATATCACCATCTACTGTAGACTAGTCCCTGGGAAGCACAGCCATTTCCTCACCTTGTCTTACCTTTTCTAAGCTGTAGTAAAGAGTCATGTACTTGGCTTGCATTCAAATAATATAGTTCAATATGATCTTTTATATTCAAATTTAGATACATCTTCCTACCTTTTTTGTATTGTTTGCAAAGGCTAATGTTTTTATTGCCTTCTTTTAGTAAGTACTCAACTTTTTACACTTTATACTGACATTGAAGATTCTGTTCATAAAAGTTCTGGGTAATGGCCATATAAATCAGGAATCTACACTCGCACAGAAGCACCTGTTATTTCCAGGAGAAATATTTAATTTTACTATCAGAGTTCTCAGAGTTCTCAGCTTAAGCAGAATAAAAGGTAAAATATGCTTTGGTTTTATATAAAATAAAGCCCAAGCAAACTTTGTAACTTGAACAATGCTTTCATAATTGAGCAAAATTATTACCCAAAACCTAAACACAAACTCAATCCTATAGGGATGTGGTTAATCGCTGCTGTCCATGTGTCATTGTTTGTTTTAGGGAAAGAGGTAAGGGAAGAGAAAACAGAAAGCCTGCTCCAAAATGTCTCCTTGACTGGCCTTTTCTGACATTACCTTTCCTTTCTAACCTCCCTAAAATGTCCAGTACTGAAAATCAAAATACCAAGCTCTTTATTCTCTTTTCCAGAAAAGATATCAAATTATTTATTTACTATAAGGATATGGTTGGTATTCAGCTGGTACACATAACTACAGCCATTCCAACAGTCATTGTTTTAAGTCTAAAATAGCCCCTCCCAAGGCACTAAGACCCTGCAAGAAGAATCGAGTAGATCTTCCCTTGGGAACCTGCTTGAACCCAAAAGATAGCATCCTTTCTTAATGGTCAGTGGCCCTGCCTTGTCTTAATGGCTGTTAAGTATTTTTAATAGTATCCTTGATTATATGCAAGCATTTTTCCTCCAGAAAGTCAGAAGGGGAAAATACCTTTCATTTTACCATCTCTATGAGATCACAAATTTATGTAAGAAAATAGAAACTAAGCAGATACTTTCTAAGATCCAGATACTTTCTAAGATCTGAGAATCAGAGCAGGTGATTTTTCTATGTGCACCAGATAGGGATGACCATGGTGAGTATGGAGCACAGACCAGGGGAGGCAGCCTTGGCATAGTCCCCCAGGGGTAGGAGCCCTGGAGTCCCAGATCAGGATGTGACTAAGAGGACTGGGACCCCAGATCAGTTGGCAGTGAGAAATGGTAACATGGAGAGTGGGCCAAGCGAGGGGGAAAAAGGAAAAGTGGCAACCACAGGAAAAGGTGGCCTACTTTATTATTTCCCAAGAGCTAGTCTGGTTTCATGAAAAGTGCTAGCAGAAAGCTCCATTTCTTTGAAATAGCTTCCATTTCACTTTGCAAACTGTCATTCCCATGGCAGGCCCTCTCCCTACCCTCCTCAGCATAGTGAGGAGTGCCCTACTTTGAGTTATAATTTATCTGTTGACTAGCATATGTTGCCCCCCTTAGACTCAGAAATCCTCAAGGTTAGAGATCACATTTTAGTATTTCTGCATATCCAGAGCTCCAGACAATGTCTGCACATAATTGTTCCTTAATAAATGTTGGTGGAATAGTCATCACAAATCAGTTGTGAGTTGAGAAATGTGTAGGTTAGAGAGGAGTAATACCCCCCCTACCTGGGGTGGCAAGGAGATGGTTTCTTTGAACGAACAGATGATGTGTAGGCTCATAAGCTTCCTTGGAAACAGGTTCCCAAAAGTATTTTAAAATTCTTCTGTAATCTTGTTTACATTTGAATTTGCCCAGCCAGAATGTAAAGGTGATTTACTCAGCAAGATAGTGACATTTAATCCTGTTCTATGTTTTCACAAATACAGGATTAGGGGAAAATAAATGATGGAATTATGACTGTATTTGTGTACACAGGCTATACTCCCTTTGCCCTGAGCTATTCCACTCAACTGAGCAAGACCTTCGACAGAGGGGAGGGAGAACCACCACACAATGCCTTTTAAGTGTCTTTGAAAAATTAACAGAAAGAGAACATCTTATTTTAGACTAGTAGGACATATCTCTTGAAGTCTTATGGGAAAATACTTCTCCCTTTCACTTACTTCTGGGGTTGACATTGAATTCTACCACCACAGGTAAATTTCTAGAAAGGCCTCTTCTCTTTTATGCCTTCTATGCACCATCAGGACAAGTGGACCCAATGGGAATGGAAAGTCACCCAGGCTGCTATAACAAAACACCATAGACTAGGTGGCTTAACAGGATGAAAATTAACTTTCTTATAGTCGCAGAGGCTGAAAGATTGGAAGTCCAAGATTAACGTGCCTGGTGAACACTCTTGTTTCCTGGTTTACAGATGGCTACCTTCTCTCTGTGTCCTCAAATGGAAAAGAGAAGGATAGGGAGAGAGAGAGAGAGAGAGAGATTCTCTCATGTTTTATCTTGTAAAAACACCAATCCTATCATGAAGGCCCCAACAGATGATTCATCTAACTCTGATTATGTCCCAAAGGCCCTGTCTCCTAATACCATCACACTGGGGATCGGGGCTTTAACATCTACATTTTGGGAGGCATAAATATTCAATCCATAACACTATTATATCATATGATGATATAGTGGGTATCTTCATTAAGGAAGAGTAAATTTTTCTGTTCTTCCTAGACACCAAATCCCTGTACCTGCATATCTGCTTCTAGCTGAACCTGAACTTAAAAAAACATTACCCCGGAGCTCGGCACTGGACAACTCAAATCATTCAAACATGAACACAGAATGAGGAAATAGGTACAAGAATGTTGAAGGCAGCATGTGTGAAAATGTGTGACATAAAATATTAGTTCTAGGGGCGCCTGGGTGGCTCAGTGGGTTAAGGCCTCTGCCTTCGACTCAGGTCATGATCCCAGAGTCCTGGGATCCAGCCCGGCGGCATCGGGCTCTCTGCTCAGCGGGGAGCCTGCTTTCCCCTCTCTCTCTGCCTGCCTCTCTGCCTACTTGTGATCTCTGTCTGTCAGGTAAATAAATAAAATCTTAAAAAAAAAAAAATACTAATTCTAGGGTTACTCCTGAGACTTCTAGGTCAATGACATTGGGCAATTATCCAGGGATCATGAGATAAGTAAGTCCCTGAGATGCCAGGCACTAAAGAGGGCTGTTGAATTCTAAGGACCCTGATGTGTAGGGTCCTTTATAAAGGACCTTTTCTCTATATGAATGAGTATCCCACAGAACTAGTATCCTGCAGAGCTCTCATTAGAAAACGTTTACCTGAGAAATACTCTTGAGTCCTCTTGCTAAATTGTCACTACTGATAGGATAAGAACTGGAAAGAGTGTCCATTGCAGACACTTGTCTACAAAGCACAATGTACATTTTTAACAGGGGATGGGTAGTCCACTGATAGTATGCATAATGGTTACCCTGTGTCTTGGATAATAAAAAGCCCCATTGTCATTTAAAATGTATGCTCATTGGGGTGCCTGCATGTTTTTTTAAATCTTTTTTAAAAAGAGTTATTTATTTATTTACTTATTTGAGAGAGAGAGAGAGAGAATGAGCACGTGTTTGTGCATGCCCATGTACAAGTCAGGGAGGAGAGGACAGAGGAAGAGAATTTTTAAGCAGACTCCCTGCTGAGCACAGAACCCCATGTGTGGCTCAAGTTTATAACCCCTGAGATCATGACTGGAACCAAAACCAAGAGTTGTGCTCTCCACCAACTGAGCTACCCAGCTGGCCCAATAATAAAACTTAAAAAAAAAATGTATGTTCATTTACTCACCATATGTTCTAGATGTTAGAAGGATCCATCCCTACTCCTAGAGATGTAATTCATTGACCAAACCTGAACTGAACAACATTAATGATGTGCCAGATCTTGAGTTGAGGACTGAAGATGTAGAACTGAGACCAGAAGTGTACATTGGTTCCTATACAGACATTTCTGCCTATTGGAAAGATGAGTTCCTTGAATGTTGAAGCTTGAAGTGTCCATCAGTGTTATCTGACAAAACTCACACAAGAGCAATTAGCCTAACTAGGTCTATATCTGTTAAAGAAATTGAATCATTAACAATCTTCCAAAACAGAAAGCTCCAGGCCCAAGTGAACTCAGTGGTGAGCTCTACTGAGTATTTAAAAAGGAAATTATTCCAATCATCTTCAATCCCTTTCAGGAGATAGAATCAGAAGGAGTACTTTCAAATTCATCCTTTGAGACTAGCATTACCTTAATACTAAAAGCAGCCAAAGACATTATAAGGAAAGAAAATTACAGGCCAATATCTCTCAGGAATATAGATACAAAAATCACCAACAAAATTCAGAAATATATAGAATGTATTATGTACCATTTGCAAGTGAGATTTTTTCCCCCCAAGTACACGAAGCAGGTTCAACATTTAAAAATCAATTAATGTGATCTACCACATGAATAAGATAAAGAAAAATAACATGATCAAATCAGTAGTGTAGAAAAAGCAGTTGACAAAATCCAACAGCCATTCATGACAAAAATTCTCATTAAGTAAAAATAAATGAGAACTCCCTCAACTTGATAAGGAATATCTATAAAAAACTGTAGAACAGACACTATACTTAACGGTGAGAAACAAGACGCTTCAGTAAGATCAGGAACAAGGCAGGGATGTACCCCTCTCACCACTGCTTTTCAACATCATGCTGGAAGTTCTAGCTAATGCAATAAAACAAGAAAAGAAAATGTATACAGAATGGGAAAGAATAAATAAAACTGTTTTGTTCACAGATGACATGATCATGCATGTGGAAAATCAAGACAATATTGACTAAAAAAATGGAATTAATAAGTGATTACAGCAAGACTGTAGGACACAAGTTTAATATACAAAAGGCAATTGCTCTCCAATATACCACCAACCAAAAAAAACAAGTTAAAATAAAAAATATAGTACATTTACATTCACAGCCTCCCAAAATGAAACATTTAGCTATAAATCTATCAAAATATGTACAAGGTCTGTATGAGGAAAACTACAAAACTGTGATGAAAGAAATAAAAGGGAAACTAGATAAATACAGAAATATTCCATATTCATAGACAGGAAAATTCAATATTATCAAGATGTCAGTACTTTCCAACTTCATCTATAGACTCAATGCAATCTCAATCAAAATCCCAATACATTATTTGACTTTAAAGTTTATATAAAAAGGCAAAAGATCTAGAATAGATAAACACAATATTGAAAAAGAAGAACAAAGCTGAAAGACTGGCACTATCTGAATTCAAAACTTGATATAAAGCCGTAATTTCAGAAGAGAATTGTACTGATGAAAGAATAGGCAAACAGATCAATGGGGAAAAAAATAGAAAACCCAAAAATATAGTTAACTAATTTTTGACATAGAGCAAAGGCAATACAATGGAGAGGATACTTTTGTTCAGTAAGTATTACTTAAACAACTAGATATTTACATGAAAAAAAAAATGAATCTAAGCATAAACCGTACACCCTTCACAAAAACTACCACAAACTGAATTACAGACCTAACTATAAAAAGCCAAATTATAAAACCCAGTAACATTGGAAAAATTTTAGATGACCTTCTATTTGGTGATGACTTTTTAGACAAAACACTGAAGGCACAATCCAGCAAAGAAATAATTGAGGGGCAGCTGGGTGACTCAGTCAGTTGTGTGTCTGACTCTGGGTTTCAGCTCAGGTCATGATCTTGTGGGTCGTGGGACTGAGCCCAGTGCCACACTGTATGCTCAGTAGGGAGTCTGCTTGAAAGGTTCTCTCCCTCTACCCCTCCCCCCATTCAAGCACTATAAATAAATAATAAATAAATAAATAAATAAATAAATATTTTTTGAAAAGAAATAACTGATAAGCTGGACTTTCTTAAAATTAAAAATTTCTTTTCCATGAAAGACTATGTCAATAGAATGAGAAGACAAGTTATTTATTGGGGGGAAATATTTGTAAAAGACATACCTAATAAAAAACTGCTATTCAGGTTATACAAAGAATTCTCAAAATTCCACAATAATAAAAAACCTAATTCCAAAATGGACCAAAGTCCTTCGAAAACATCTCACCACGAAAACATCTCACCAAAGAACATATACAAGTGGCAAATAAATATCTGAAAGGTCCTCAACATCATGGCATAAGGGAAATTTAAATTAAAATAATGATCTACCACAATTCATCTATTAGAATGACCAGGATAAAAAATATGACAACATCAAATGCTGGTGAAGGTGTGGAGGAACAGGAACTCTCATTCATTGCTGGTGAGAATGCAAAATGGTAGAGCCACTTGGGAAGTTTGATTGTTTCTTATAAAACTAAAAATACTCTTATGTATGATCTAGCAATCACCCTCTTTGGTATTTACCCAAAGCAGTTGAAAACTTACATCCATATGAAGTTTACACAGAGATGTTTAGGTCAGCTTTACTCATTTATTATTGACAGAACTTAAAGCAACCCAAGATGTCTTTTAGTAAGTGAATGAATAAACGAGGATCTATCCAGATAATGGAATATTATTTTATGCTGAAAATAAATGAGCTATTTATACTTGAAAATATGTAGAAGGTAGAAGAAATAGAAATGCATATTATTATGTGAAAGAAGCCAATCTGAAAAGGCTGCATACTATATGACTCCAACTATATTACATTCTGAAAAAAACCCCAAACTATGATGGAAACAGAAAGGTCAGTGCTGCCAGGGGTTAGGGGTGGGGAGGGATAAATAGGTGGAGCCCAGAAGATTTTAGGGCAGGGAAACTACTCTCTTTAATACTATAGGGGTGCATAGATGTCATTATACATTTTTCCAAACTCACTGAATGTACAATATCAAAACCAAATCCTAATATAAACTGTGGAGTTCAGGTGACAATGGTGTGTAAGTGTAGGTTCACCTACTGTAATAAATGTACTGCTCTGGTTGGAAATATTGATAATGGGCGGGGCTATACAAGTATTGGGGTAGGAGATGTCTGAGGAATACCTATACCTTCTACTTAACTGTGATGTAAATCTAAAATTGCTCTAAAAACTAAAGGTCATAAAAATTCATTTCTCTTTACCCCTCTCCCCATTTTAGAAATAAGGGCACGAGAGACTCAGTTAATTCTCCAAAGTCAAATGATGAAAGAACTAAACCATATATTTCTCCCTATTGGTTCAGGGCTCTGTTTACAACAAGCCAATTCAACGGGCCATTAGAAACAGGGTATATTGACTTGGTTTAGGGAAAAGGAGAACAAAGTCTGTTTCTTAATAGAAACCTTGTCAAATACAAGGTTGTAATGCAGTGTAATGCATTAATTGTAATGCAGTGTACATGGAATGAATGAACAAAATAAAAGACCACAGTGCTTTTCTATTCTGGATCTTGAAATACATAAGCCTCAAAAAAAGTCACATAATTATAGATGAGTTTCAACTATATTAGTTAATATCTACAATTTATGATATTAATAGTAGTTAATGTTAATGGAATACTTGTTTTGTGATATGTATTATGCCCAAACTTTAATCCTTCCAATAACTGGATATAGTAATGATGCCCTCACTACTTTAGACAGGGGAAACTGAGGCATGGGGTGGTCCAGACTATTGTTGAGGTTCTCATAGCAGCAAGAGGCAAGACTGAGATCGAAGTCTCGTTCTCTCAGATTCTGAAATCTGTGCTTTTAACTACAATGCTACACATTCCTTGTGGGAGGCCCGAGTGTTTGATAGCATTTGTAACTGCAGATATATAGGAGATTTACCACTGATGCCTTCCAAGAGGTAATGGGCACAATGTGGTTCAATTATTTTTAATTTATTTTACAAAAGAGGAAACTGAGGTAAAAGGGGAATAGAAAAAACTCTAGTGAAAGGAATGATCAAAATGGATGTTTTCCAAATGCTTCCATTAATCCTATCCCTAAGGCCAAGAAGTAGTGATGGAATACTTAGCAAAAAGCAGATAACTATTAAGTTTGGGCTAGGTGCAAAGCAAGGAACTCAATACATGCCCAAATACAGAAATAAGAAATTTGTTTCCTAGTGAGGAATTTTAAAATATCTAATTTCAATGTTTAATAAATAGTGTTTTTAAAATATAACTGGGGCTAATGACTCAGGAATTTTAAGCTTTTTGAAATCTTGACTTAGTTATAAAGGAAATGAATTTAAGCTCAGTTTGCTTCATAGAGAAACTAATCCAGATATTCTTGGCATGGGAATTTTGGATGAGTCAAGACTTACACACACACACACGCACACACACATACACATTAGTCATGCAATTGTCGAGTACTCCAACATGACTTTAGAGTAACACTTATTTTCAAGGAGAGTAATAAAAAAATACTCTTTACTACTGAGATTTTCATTCATAATTACCTACTTGGTCAAAAATAGGTTACACAAAGCTGGGACCCATCTGTGCAGTGAAAGCCATCTTGAGCATATATTTCTTTCTGGGGTTGTGCTAGGAGACTTTGGGGCTTGAGAAGGAGTAGCCAAATGTTTGATTCTCCAGTTCATTTTCTCCTGGGCTGTTTTAATATAAAGATACCTCTCGGGGCATCTGGGTGGCTCAGTCAGTTAGGCGTCTGTCTGCCTTCGGCTCAGGTCATGATCCTAGGGTCCTGAGATCAACCCCCACATCGGGACCCTGCTTCTCCCACTCCCTCTGACTGCTGCCCCATGGGCTTGTCTTCTCTCTCTCTGCCAAACAAATCTTAAATAAATAAATAAATATACCTCTCCCTTTTCTCAGATATTATTCTCTAATGAAATCATTGTTTGATACCTTTATTTTCTCTCTACCAGGGAGTATAAGATTTTCAGTTCTCTGAATTCCCCAGGAGATGTCTTCCCCCCACAACCCCCCACCCTCCCAACCCCCCACCCCCTGCATAGGAGGCCACTGCCTGTCTGCTCCCTGGAAGTAATTAATAAGCAGCACAGAGATTGTTAATGTCTGGATGCACAGAGGTAGGGCAACAGGAAGGTGCTAAGAATACATTATTCATATTTGGGACAAAAATAAATAAATAAATAAATAAATAAATAAATCTTTATAATGGGAATGGTGCCATTTCTCTAACTTTACCAGCTAGTCAAAGCGCTGGTCTGTAACTGTGGAAAGAGAGCAGATGTGACCATGTAACGCACCGCAGCCAGAGAAGCTTGAGTTGCCAATGGAAAGAAATGCTAATAAGAATTCAATGACTCAAGTGTAAATAAGGAAAATTATCAACAAAGAAAAAATTCAAAACATAATGTAGAATATAAATCAAGAGCCACTGAGCATTGAGTCGTGAAAAACTCAAAACCAAGTTCCTAAACTGCTAGAAGGAAAGGGGTGTGTGGCTAGGTTTTGAGTTTGTTTGCTCATTTTCTGGAATGTGAAAGTCTCCAATCATCAAAGGCCCCCCCTTTTTTTAAGATAATCATTGAGGGAAGAGCCAAAGCCGAAGAAATCAAAAAATGAAAGAAAAATATGTAGAAATACACAATAGACAGGAAAATGTTAGGAACTGCCTGTTTTAAAACCTATATTAATAATTCAACAATAGATTTTTATTGTATTTTTTAAAAGATCTTATTTTTATTTATTTGAGAAAGAGGGGGAGAATGAGCAAGGGGTAGGGGAGCAGAGGAAGAGAGAGAAGCAGACTCTCCTCTGAGCAGGGAGCCTGACATGGGGCTCCATGCTGGGACTCCAGGATCAGGAAGGGACTCCAGGATCATGACCTGAGCTGAAGGCAGATGTTTAACCGACTCAGCCACCCGGTACCCAGGAATTCAAGAATAGATTTTTTTAAATTAACAATAATGTATTATTAGCCCCAGGGGTACAGGTCTGTGAGTCATCAGGCTTACACATTTCACAGCACTCACCATAGCACATACCCTCCCCAATGTCCATAACCCAGCCACCCTCTCCCTACTCCTCCCACTCCCCAGCAGCCCTCAGTTTGTTTTATGAGATTGAGTCTCTTATACTTTGTCTCCCTTGGAATCAAGAACAGACTTTTAAAAGCAGTGCTGTGGTTCTCGTGGAAGAGAGGGAAGTTCAGCAAGGAGGGCAACTGGCACAAGTTGAAAAGGTAAGAAGCAAGTTGAAATGATCTCCAAAATGTGGACATAGAGCCAGTTTGATATAGCTTAATGAAGTAACCTTAAAACTAGATTTGAAATATTAATTAATTTATTTCTTTGTTCATTTAAAATTCTATTTGAACTTGGTGCAGGGGACGGTACTCAGAGTAAAAATCACCCATAGTGCTGCTTCACACTGATATGCACTATTAAAATCTTATATATAAGGATATATAAACTAATACTGTACATGACTGCCATAAAAATCATACTAAGTATAGTATTTAGAAAAAGAGCTATAATAATTGGAAATAATTTGTGAATACCCTTCTTTATCACAAATATTCTTCTACAGTATTATTTTTAATGTATTATATACAATCATTCCATTTCATGAACATATCACAGCTAGCTTGATCAGTTTCCTATCCAGTATTTGAATTGTTTTTTATTGTTCCCTCTATTATCAACTCTACTGTGGTGAATATCATTGCGCCTAAATCTATCAATGGATATCCTTAGGATAAAATTTTAGGTTTCTTTGAGATGAGCCAAATATACAAGTATTTTTGAGGTTTGATGTAATACTAAAAAAATTTCCATCAAAAAAGTCTTGACCCGCTCAGCCAGGAGCCCCCCCCCCCATCAACATGTGTAAACGTGTTCTCCATGCAAGTCTACCAGCTCTGGGTGTCTCCATTTCTTCAGTGTAAGCTTGATTGGGGAGGAAAAACATGATCTCTCTGTTTTAACTGTTAATTACTAGTGAAGTTAACCGTGCTCATTGGCTATTTTTATATATTCTTTCACAAACTGCCTCTCTTTGTCCTTTGTTAATGTTTTCCCTCGGGGCAAAAGAAAAGTTTGTCTTTTTCTTATGGAGCTTTTGAGTTCTGATGCTGTTGGTAAATTTCCTGATTAGCCTTGACACATGTACTTGCATTTCCAAGAGGACAGAACTTGGCTTTATAAGCTACTTATTAATTCTACTGTTTTCCTATTTTCTATTTCATTAATTTGTTTTCCTCTTGTTTTCCCTAGATTTATTTAATGATTTCCTCTAAAGATGCTTGAGATGAAAGGTTAATTTATTTATTTTCATTATAATCACTACCACAGGGATCATGTCTGCTTTGCTTACCATTAATGTAGTGTTCAGAATATGGTGAGCAAAATATAAAAGTCTTTATTAAATTAATTAATGGAAATTTAATGATATGAATTTTCCTCTAAGTTTGGCAATTTCCATAATTAATTTTAGATATGTGTCATTCGCAATTCCATTATTTTCTAAATAATAGGAAATTGCATGTTGATTACTTATTTGCCCTAAAATAATTAGAATATTATTTCTATAAATTTCAATGTGGAATAACCACTGTATTGTTGGGGTTTTTTTCTTAGACAATTTGACAGGCAGAAATTCTGTTTTAGTGGGAAAAGACTATAGCTTATTTTTATTTACTTTGTTGCCTAGAAAATGATAAATTTTTAAAAATTGTCCCAAAGTTAAGGAGACCCAGAATTTGCATGGTTTTTGTATCTCTCCCAAGATATTTGTTAGCAACAGAGAGAAAAAAAGGACCCTCATAGTAGGAGAAACTCAGCAGACATCATCATAACCAACAAATTAAAGTCAGTATTACAAATAATTAGACATATCAATCCAGTGAATCCCATATGATACCCTGGGAAGGAAATGATATCATTTTGTGATATTTTTGCCAAAACTGTGTAACTTCGGTCCAATCTGAGAAAACATCAGATAAACCCAAATTGGGGGACAGTCTATAAAACAAGTGACCAAGTAGTCTCCAAAAGTGTTAAGTTCATGACAGACAAGGTACAGACAAGTATTGCAAAATGAAGAAGACCAAGGAGGAATTTAACCAAGAGATCCAGGTTAGAATCCTGGAACAAAGGACTTTAGTGGAAATGTGAGCAAAATTTGCATAAGGACTTCAGTTAATGTCATTGCTCCAAAGTCGATTGTAGGTAAGGTGTTAACTTTAAGGAAAGTTTGGTGAAGGGTATAGGGATATTTAATCTTTTATTAGGAATTTATAACTATTTGTATATTTGGAAATTTCGTCTTTGGTCTGTCATGTATATTGAAAGTACATTGTCCTAATATACCTTTTGTGTTTTTATTTGAACAATGTGAATACATATCACAACTAGTGATACTTTTTTTTCAGTTCCATGGTTCTTGGAAAAGGAAGTAACATTTAACAAGTGTTGTCTCTTGAACCACTTGAAATGGTTCCTACCTCTGATTGGGTGGATGACGACTCAGATCTCTCTGGCAGAAGTACAAAAACAAAAGAGAATTGATATTGACTGCTCTGAAGGACAAGTGGCCTGTCAGGAATCAGGAAGGGGGTGGCTATAGGTGTGAGCTTTAATTCTGAGCCAAACCGATTCTTGGTTCAGTGTGAGTTGGCAGCTGAAAATAATTGGCTTTCTCTCTGCCTCAGACCTGCCCTTAGGTCAGTGCAAGTGAGCCCTGTGTTCCACCACATACTGCTCATGGGCGTGCTTGCAGGGCTTCCTAAGGACCTAGGGGATTCGAATATGGCCTCCCATCCACCCTGCTGTCCAGGGTCCTGCTCTCACTCCCTAGGGATCA
Organism: Mustela lutreola; assembly: GCF_030435805.1. Classification (NCBI taxonomy): domain Eukaryota; kingdom Metazoa; phylum Chordata; class Mammalia; order Carnivora; family Mustelidae; genus Mustela; species Mustela lutreola. Next base: position 61,106,144 of record NC_081298.1, on the reverse strand, counting down.
CTTCTACCCACTTCCCTGGCCAACATTAGCTTCACCTGAATATAAGAACCAAATCTGTCCGTTTTATCTTCAGTCTGCCTTCACCTATGCTGGATCTTAGGGAAATGTGGGTGAAACCCTTCTCTATATGCCACTCCACAAACTAACTTCCTTTGCCCAGTTTGGTGTTATCTTAAGACAGTAGAGAGACAAAGATATGAAGTCAAATGATCACGTCAAACTGAAAAATCTCCTTTCAATGGAAGTATGAAATGCCAAGTGACTAACTCTGATGGGATAAAACCAGGTGAAAGCAAAGTATTTTTAATTTAAATACGTTATGGCTTTTTGCTGGAATCCGTTTTTTTCTTTAGGTAGGGAAGGTGGAAAGTATAGACACAAAAAGGATGGAAAATGGAGAAAGAGAAATGGTAGACATGGTTGTATTTTTTTTTTAACTCCCTTATTCTTATCCATATGACAGCAACTCCCCAAAGTTCATTTAAATTCAGTTTTTTCAGCTGAGAAATGGGATTAATTGCTGGATTTCCTATCTCAGAAGGTTGTTTCAGGGTCTAGATAGATTATTCTCTGGGGAAGTGCTCCGTGAATTGTAAATCCTGTGTCAGTGTTGAAACCTGACACGACTCAAAAGACCACCATTTCCATTAAAAATGGTTCTCTCTGAGAAAAACTCACATGGAATTCATGTAAAATACAAAGTGAACAGTAACCCTGAAGGTTTTATCAGTGGCCCCGAGACATACTGAGTATTGGCAATACAATTACAAGTCAGACCCAGTAAATGAAGAAAGGATGCAGTGCTGTAGGTAAGACTCCATCAAAAGGAGACTGTTGTGTGAGACCATACTTAGTGTCAGAGAATCCAATGAGAATTGAATTCTAGGGCAAATGTTGAGGAGAATTTCAAAATCTCATTTCATTTCAAGAATCAGTGAACCAGAGTATTTGGTATTTGGCAAACAACACAGGAGACTGGTTCCTTGGAAAGAACCCACAGTTTTGGTGGATAGAACTGATGAAGATGGTCAAGACTATTTGCAAAACTTCATTGAAACGTGGGTCCTACCCAAAGGACAACCTCTAGCCTTGCTCCAGAAGGTTGGATCTCTAAACCAGCAGCATCTTCACCTGGACATTTGTGAGAAAGGCAGACTCTCAGGCTACATTCCAGATCTACTGACTTAGAAACTGAATTTAACAGGGTCCCCATGTGATTTGTACGCATTAAATATGAGACATTCTAGTCTGTAAAGATCACTTCTACACATGCTATTTAAGGTGGTGATTACAGAATGATGAAAAGCATACATATAACTCTATGTTTGGGTAACACCTGATGTTTTTCACAGAACTCTCACAAATATTTGCTCACTTGATCCTTACAACTACCCATGAAGAAACAGCACGAAAGAGTTTAATTGCCAGGGCGAGGTTAAGTGAATTGAACAGAACTGCCTGGAGAGATGATTGCCTTACTTCTTTTCAAGTAGTAGTTTATTGAAGAAAATCCTTCCTTCCTTCTCATAAAATCCCATAGACATTTGCTTATATATATTTATTAAAGCAATTGCCACAACCTGCCTTATATTACTGTCATTTATGAATGTTGATTATGACCTCATGGAAGTCTGGTATTCTCCCATAGTACCAGATATATTACCTAGTCATAGTAAGAGATCTCAAAACTTGGAACTGAGCATTAATCTTCCATAAAGTTCAAATATGAGGTTTTGTTTTGCTGTTTTAAAATTACTTACCCATTGGGATGCTTGGCTGGCTCAGTTGGTAGAGCATGAGATTCTTGATCGTGAGGTTGAGCTCGAGCCCCACATTGGGGGTAGAGATTACTTAAAGGAAAATTAAAATTATTTACTCATATATTGCCGATGGGAACATAAAACTGTTCACCACTTGGGAAAACAATTTGAGAATTCCTGAAAAAGTTATGCAGACAGCATCTGACCCATCAATGCCACTCCTAGGTATTTACTCAGGAAAAATAAAAACATATATCCACATAAAGAGTCATAATGAAAAGTCCATAACAGGGGTGGGCAGATGGCTCAGTTGATTAAACATCTGCTTTTGGCTCGGGTCGTGATCTCAGGGTTCTTGGATCAAGCCCCACATCAGGATCCAAGCTTAGCAGGAAGCCTGCTTCTCCCTCTCCCTCTGCCCAGCGCCCACCGACACATGTGCACACTCTCTCTCTCTCTCTCTCAAATAAATAAATAAAGTATTAAAAATAAAAAGCCCATAATAATTCTCTTCATAATCACCAAGCACTGAAAAAAAAAAAAAGATTTCCACCCATTTATGAATAGATAAACAAATTGTGATGGGTTTATAACGGAATACTATACTGCAATTAAAAGGAAAGAAGTACAGAAACATGCAACAGCACACATGAACTTCCAAGACATTAAGCTATGTCAGAGAGCCATGTATAAAAGACTACATAATCCGTGATTCCCATATGTGTGAAATCGTAAAAAAATAAAAATAAAAATGCAAAACTGTGTGAGTGGAAAGCAGATCAGTGGTGGTAAGACTGGAAGTACAGAAGAAAACTAACTAAAAAGGGGCACAAAGGGACTTTTGGGGGTGATGATAATGTTTTGTATCTTGATTGTGGTGAAGATTTCACAACTATATATATTTGTCAAAACTCACAAAATCAGACACTTAAAATGGGTAAATTTTATTATATATAATAAAGCTGATTTCAAAATTATAATTAGAAAATGTGTGGTTAGGAGATATCAAATGGTGTGTTTTCTAGGCTCACGCAGTTTTATACATTTTCGACAAAAACATTTATTATCCCAAGTTTCACTTGCTGCTCTGTATGCTTGCAAAGGATGTGATGTCAGAAAAAGTTACAAAATGGGGGCACCTGGATGGCTCAGTCAGTGGAGCACATGACCCTTGATCTCAAAGTCATGAGTTCCAGCCCCACATCAGGTGCAGAGGTCACTTAAAAAATTTAAAAATGTTACAAAATGATATTTTCATCTAAGAAGGATCAACTGCTTTTGCCTAATGGATAAACAAGGCCTTTGAATGTTAGGATAGTGAGAAATAGAAAGAAATGAGAGACAGAGACAGAGAAAGAAATAGAAAAATAAGTAATATATTATAAAAAGCTTGAAAAATCCAGAGAGAAAAGGAGGAAAGAAATCCCTTACATAAAGTGAAGAGTGTTTAAAAGACTGAAAAAGTCTCCCTGAGTCACTTCCTTTTTTTCCCCAGCTTTATTGAGGTATTACTGACATATAACACATGTAAATTTAAAATGTACAATATAATGATTTGATATACATATATATTGCAAAATGGTTACCACAGTAAGTTTGACTAGCACCCCCATTGCCTCACAGAATAATCACTTCTGTGTGAACATTTAAGATCTACTTTCTTAGCAACTTTCAAGTATTAGAATACAGTATTGATAATTCTAACCTCCATGTTCCACATTACCTCCCCAGAAATTATTTATCCTACAGCTGGGAGTCTGTAGCCACTCACCAACATCTCCCCATTTACACCACCCCACCTCCAGCCCCTGGACCCACCATTCTACTCTCTACTTTTATGAGTTTGGCTTTTTAAAATTCCACATATAAGTGAGAACATGCAGTATTTATCTTCCTCTTTCTGACTTATTTGACTCAGCACAATGTTCTCGAGATCCTCCCATGTTGTTGCAAGAGGCAGATTTGCAAAAAGCAGATTTTTCTTCCTTTTTTATAGCTAAATAGTATCCCATTTCACTTTCTATATCCATTTATCCATCAATGGACACTTAGGTTTTGTCCATGTCTTGGCTATTATGAATAATGCTGAAATAAACATGGGGGTAGAGATATCTTTTGGAGATAGTACTTTTGTTTTCTTCGGATATATACCCAAAAGTGGGTCTACTAGGTCATCTGGTAGTTCTATTTTTAATTTTTGATGAAATTACATATTGTTTTCTATAGTGGCTGCACCAATTTATGTTCCCACCAATAGTGCACACGTTTCCATTTCCCTTGCCTTTGGAGACTAGCCATTCTAATGGTATTGTGTGATAGCTCCTTGTAGCTTTGATTTGCATTTGATGATTAATGATGCTGAGCAGCTTTTAATGCATCTGTTGGCCATTTGTATGTGTTCAATGGAAAAATAGCATTCAAGACTTTGCCCATCTTTTAACCAGATTGTTATTACTATTACTACTATTTGGCTGTATAAGTTCTTTATATATTTTGGACATTAACCTCTTAGAAGATTTAAGGCTTGCAAATATGTTTTTCCCATTCTGTAGGTTGTTTTTCTTTCTTTTTTTTTTTTTTAAAGATTTTATTTATTTGACAGAGAGAGATCACAAGTAGGCAGAGAGGCAGGCAGAGAGAGAGAGAGGAGGAAGCAGGCTCCCTGCTGAGCAGAGAGCCCGATGCAGGACTCGATCCCAGGACCCTGAGATCATGACCTGAGCCGAAGGCAGTGGCTTAACCCACTGAGCCACCCAGGCGCCCTGTTTTTCTTTTTTCATTGCTAATTTTTCCTTTTACTGTGCAGAAAATATTTAGTTTGATTTAGTCCCAATTATTTAATTCTGTTTTTGTTACTTGTGCTTTTGGCATCTCACCAAAAAATCTTTGCCAAAGAACTCGTCAAAAAATGTTTTCCCTGTTTTCTTCTAGTAGTTTTTCAGTTTCAGGTTTTATGGTTAAGTCTTTAATCCACTTTAATTTCATGTTTATGAGTCGTGGAAGATGGGGTCCAACTGAATGCAATGCAATTCTCTCATGAGTCTCTTGTAGTGCTACACTCTCAGCCTTGCAGGAGCTTAGAAGTCAGGATTATTTTGCCTTTTTTACCAAGCTATGAGCTATGACTTCCTCTACTCTCTACTACATCAGGTGATTTTACAGAATACCACCTTTTAAAATATCACCCACCTCGATCTATCTGGCCAAGCCAATTCTTTCCTTGAATCCCTCAAATATTCAACCTAACAAATGCTGAATAAACATTCATTGAGCAAACTAAAGATTTCAAGAATCTATAGGACAGCTAACATTTTCTGAAGCATTCAGTCCATGCTCCGTCTACTTGGGAGCATATTTCAATCAGCTTGTATGATTTGACTACCTTAAACTTAGCAAAGATCCTGAGATAAGTACTATTATCATCTTCATTTTATGGTTTAAAGAAGAAGAAAAAGAAGAAGAAGAAGAAGAAAGGAGGAGGTTGGAAAAGATTGAATAACTTGTTCCAGGTAAATCTTGCTCTCCAGAAGGCCTGAGAGATGCGCCCACCACGCAAAGTAACACCGTGCTAAACCCATGAGGGCCCTACCATACCATCATCCCTGGTGCAGGACAGAGGGCAGGTTCTCCCTCTCCTGGTGGCACTCAAGTTTGCCTTGGAGGAGATCATTTTTGCTCTACTGATCTCGGTAAGTCAGCTGTGAGAACTTCAGAACTGCTTGGTAGTTAGCAACGGGGGTATTTGTGAACATTTTATTTCCAAAATGGCAATCTACCTGAAAAGTACTAAAAAATTAGTTCTTGTTTCCTTTGACATGTCATTTCTCTAAGCAGTCTTCTTAACTCACTGCTCTTCTGACCCCCTTAGTAGCAGATACAATTCATTTCTTATGCAGACTGACAAAAAAAGACGCCCGGTATATGGCACTGCATATCTTGACTTCATTATTTCCTCATAGCAAAGACTTGAAACTGTAATGTGTGAGAAGGAAAAGGTGCCAACATGACATTTACTACTGCTAATATGAATCTGATTAATTCTACAAGAAGAAACATCATTTAACTCTTCATAGTCTACAACAAGCAAGACTGTTGAAAGCAAGCAGAGTACTTTTTCCGAATCACACGCATCACGGGATTCTTTGGGGAGGGAATGATAATGTACACATACTTTGTGAAGAAGCATCTGCAAATTCTTTGATATAAAAGGGACATTTTCCTACAGAAAAATAAATATATAAATATGAAAAGACAGGGAAAAAAATGAAAAAAAAAAAAAAACCAACTTCAAGCAAGGCAGAGACAGCTCTCTGCTCAGTGCTCAGTTGGGACTCCCTACAGGTTCCAGAGGAGTTTGCTCATTGAGGGGAAAAACAGGCCAACCTGAGTGACCAGCCACCAGAAGCACTGGTATCGCTTTCTAAAGTATGTTGTGGCTGGTTTTATTTTATTTTATTGACTCCTTCAAAATGTTTTTCGTTGTCCTGTGGCCTCAGGGTGCATGTTCAAAAATGATTCTACATTTCAGCAATCCTGTACTCGGAATTGCTGTGAAAAAGAAAATGCCAGAAGTCCATTCACTCTTCTTACTTAGGGGCCGCTAGATTAAAGAAGTACACCATTACTCATGACCTTAAGATTAATTTCAAACACACATACACACGAATTTCAGGTAATTCAAGATTTTGTGGGACATCTAGTTCAAAATGAAAATTCATTCCTGACCTGTATCCTACAGAATATTTCTCATTACAGAAAACTTTGATTTCTGCCAGGCATTTTTTTCTCCCCATTTAACTTTCCCCCCTCCTTCTCTCCTTATAGCATACACATCTCAAAATATTTATACATCTTTTTAAAAAATCACTTTATTATCTCCCCTTAACTGTCGGTGGTAAATCTTTGAGTTCTTAAAATTTATACTAAAATATCATATCCCCCGGAACTTCACTTTCCCTCAATTATTATATTGGCAGTGGTTATTGAAAGCTAAATATTGTAGTTCTTCAATTTGATTTCCCCTCCTAACAGGTTTGGCTAAAATGTCAAACATGTAGAAACTGTGAAAAATACCATAGAATGTGCCGAATAATGTATCACAAGAAAAATGTTTTTCATCAACACACATGCGTGCGCTCACACGAAAGAAAGAAAGGAAGGAAGGAAAGGAAAAAAAAAAAAGAAAAGAAAAGAACACTGGCACAGGGATTGAAACATGCATTTGATCATGTATCCATAATCTTTTCCTTATGTATTTAGTATGTTCGTACTTGGGAAGCTTGGCAGTTTTAAAGAACAAGATCACTTTTTGGACGTAGGTTAAAAAATTCTTTCTAAAACTGTGTTTTAAAGAAAAGTAAAAAGTCACTAGGTTGTACCTTTGTAAATAGCATCCGGTTAGAATATGTATCCATTTTGTTATTTGGGGGCGGCGGGGTGAAATGTACACGTCCGTGGCCAAGCTGCCAGGACGTGAAAAAGCCAGCGCGAGCGGAGCAAATGCTCCAGCAGGTCAGGACAAGAAGACATGGAATGTGGAGCTGAGTTTATTTTCGAAGGTAAATTGTACGTGCTCTTGTTTACAGGCTACTGGTGGCCAAGGGCAGCCGTGGTGGCTGTCGCTTTGCAAATCGAAGAATACAAATAACTCTGAATGCGGGCAAATGACACATGGGGCAAGGTTTTAAATGTGAACACATGCTCCGGAGAAGCCCAGGCAGGAATAAAAAATGTTCCTGTTTGGTTAGTTTAGATTCTGAAAGAAGCTTTTGTGTGTAAAGATGTAACGGGATCCCAGGGCTGGAGCGCTGCCCTGTGGCATATAGGTCAACGTGTCTGTCCCAGCGAAGCAGCTCTTGAGCGGCCAGCACGCCTGTGCCCTCCCTCCTGGCACTCGCCTTTGTACGCCTTAATTTGCTTTTGCCAGAATGATTAAGAAAGGGGCCCTTTTGTGCCCCTCTGTGGAGGTCTTTGGGCGGGGGGGCAGGAGGCCGCGGAGAGGTGGTTTTTGACGACGGATGTTCACAAAAATTAAAGAGCAGTTCTGTTTCAGTATTATAAAACTCCACTCATTGAACACCGTCCAGAAATCTGCTGGTTCAATTTCTTCGTCCCATCTGTTTCCCTCTCACTGGCTATATTTGTTAATATTTCCTCAAGCAGCATGCTGTATTGCCCTCCCTGTGCTAGAGAAAAGGGCGTAGATTGATCATTTTTGCGGGACGGGGAAAATGTTTCTTTTGGGCGATAGAACAGTGCGTTTACTTGCTTCCTGTCCAGAGTCGGAGACAAAACTTCTTACCAAGAAAAGAAGGAAAACAAAACAAAACAAAACTAGAGAGAGAGAGAGAGAGAGAGAGAGAGAGAGGTTGTTTGAGGGGTGAGGGTGGGGTGGGGAGCGGGGCCAGTGTCAGGAGAGCCATCAGCCTGCTTATCTGTCTTTCTGCTTTGGCACGCGAAAGCTCCCAGCTCAGCACGCCATGTGTCAAATCTATCATTTCGTATGTCAGCAACCATTATTCCCTCTTTTGTCACCAGTTTTGACCAAAGGATGAAAAATTGCTCTCTTACTCAGACAAAATTATTGCTGGGGATAAATAAAAAAAAAAAAAAAAAAGAAAAAGAAAAAAAGAAAAGAAAAGAAAAAAAAAAGGGCAACTCCAGTACAGAGGAGTAGGCCAAGGTGAAAGGCAGGGAGACTCTCCTCAGATTAGGTCTGGGTTAAGAGAATATTGATCTGTGTGCTAAAAACTGTTGATCTCTGAGCAGAGGATGACAAATGGCCGCAAACAAACAAACAACAACAACAAAATTGACTGTCTCCAAGGGCGTTTGAGCCGCTCCGTGTTTTCCGTTCGTATTTGTTTGGTTTGTGGGTTCCGACTTGGGGATTTCAACAAAAATAAGCAAATATTAAACAGAAATGAAGCAGCCACAAATATGATACAGAGGAAAAACCTACGGGAGGAGCACCAGCCCAGGAACCGGGCAAGGTCCACATATTAAACAGCAAGAACCATAAACACAGAGCTGCTTGTCTAAACTCATGGGTTACGGGTTTTGTTTTGTTTTGTTGTTTTTGTTTTTGTTTTTCTTTTGGATGTTTAGTACTGGATTGTTGTAAGTAAGAGAGAAGTGTTTTTGTCCAAAGTAGGTATCTTTAATTATGGCAGGTTAGGCACTTAAAAAAAAAAAAAAATCCAACCACATATAAAGTATGATGCTGACGTTCATAAACCCACAAATGAAAGGAAATATAGAGGCTTGCATTCATTAAGCAAATTCAGTATGACAAGGCATAAATTCAAATTGTTTGGGAGTTTGAGGAATTTTTCCCAACTGTACAAACCGAACTCCAAGGATGGAGAAGGACTGAAAGAGCATAAAATACCAACGACTTGCTTTGCTTTCCAGAAGAATGTGGGATTGCAGCTGAGGGCAGGCCCACGGACCCACTCACCTTCATTGGAATTTATCTCTTCAGCTCCTCATGTAGAATCTGAGGTGAGATTTTTAACCTTTGTGATCCCCAGGGTCCACCTGTCTCAAATGGGATCATCCCTTGGTATTTGTGTGAGGGTTAAATAAATAAATGTCTGTACAAATGTGGAACATGGTGGCACAAAGTTAGCATGAAATAAAGACTATCCTCCTCATCACTGTCATTATGTGTTTCTTCATAAACGTGTGGATTTCCATTGGAAAATCTCTTCTCTCCATTCCTTCGTGACATCAAGCTCTAGGCCTGATCATACTTTGTTCCAGGGTGTCTGGGGGGCCTCAATCAGTTGAACATCTGACTCTGATTTCTGCTCGGGGCATGATCCCAGGCACTGTGGGATTAAGCTCCACATTGGACTTTAGACTCAATACAGAGTCTGGAGATGCCTCAGTGGTTCAGACATTTAAGCATCTGCCTTCAGCTCAGGTCATGATCCTGGAGTCCTGGGATCAAGCCCTGCATCAGGCTCTTTGCTCAGTGGGGATCCTGTTTCTCCCTCTGCCTTTGCTGCTACCCCTGCTTGTGCTCTCTCTCTCTCTCTCTCTGACAAATAAATAAAATCATTAAAAGAAAAAAAAATTTTTAAAAATAGTGTCTGCAAGGGATTCTCTCTTCCTCACCCTGTGCCCCTACCCCAACTCATACTCTCTCAAAAAACAAATAGATCTTTTAAAAAATAAAAATAAAGACAAAACCAAACAAACAAAAAACCCCAAAACATGGAACATGGTCACGCATTCCCATCCACTGTCCACTTAACTCCCATCCTTCAGTTTATACCTCAGTATTATAACCACAAAAAAGCCTAGCCCAGCCTGCCCCTCACTCACCTTTGCCACACAGTACTGGACACTCTCTGTTATTCTCTCTCATGTCTCCCTCTTCAGTTCTCTAGAGATCAGTTTACCACAGTTTCTCCCATACTCACAGACAAATCTACTCATTTAATGAATTTGATTAGAGCTTCATAGTATTTTCTTAGTACTGAGTATCTTACAATAGATCTAGTGAGTAACTGGACAGAAGTGCCACCATGTGAGGGGTATGTCTGCTCTGTTCTGTTTGAGTGAACACCCAGCCCCCAACCTCGTGACCCGTGTGGAGAAGATGTTTAAATAATATTTGTTCATCCAGCGAAACAACACATGAAGGAAAGAAGGAAGGAAGGAAGGATGAATGGACTCCCTCACACCCCTATGCAAACCAGGTCTGTTCTCCTATTGGAGAAAGATCTAGGAGTCAAGGGACAAGGGTCCTTGCTTTGGCTCTGTGACTTTGAGAAAGTCATCATCTTCCCCTAATTGCGGGCTCCTGGAATACACAAAGATGGCGTCAGAGGGGAAGACGTCCCCTCTCAAAGGACCTTCTCAGTCTGATTTCTCTTGGACCGTGAGAGCCATTCACAACTTCCTGTCCTGCCCAGTTTAAATGTTTAACATAGTTGAAAAGTGTGTTCAGACGCAATAATAACCAGGACTGACTACATTGAAGCAGCGTTTGAATACAAGATGGCAGAGCCTGCTGGAACACATCACACACCAAAGTCTCTGCTAAATTATTTGATTCAAAAACCATTTGTGAAATGAATGAAAGAAAGAACTTCGTTACAACTCTGTGAGTATATCATTACTTAAATTAGAGTAAAGGTGTTGTCCAAGACAGAGTCTCTCTTAACCCTGATTTTAATAGCTCTATGTGAACTCTCCTGGGGAGTATATGCAGATTAGCTGCTTCTCTCAGATCAAAACAATGTGTCTCCCTTCTCTTTCACTGGGCGACAGTTTTGATCAGGTTAAATAAACGACCACAGTTCAAAACTTCGGAAGGAGTAAAAGATGTTGCTTTTACTTCTTGTTCCCACAAATATAATTTTGGCTATTTGTTTTGCTGAAATAAAACCAAAATTAACAAATTTAATTGCCACCAAATGGTAATCAAAACCATGAAAGCCTGTTCGAGCAAGTTGTTCTGTCTCATTCAGTGAAATGTGAGCATCAGTAATAGACTATTTTATTCTAGATGTTCTCAAGGAAAGAAAAAGTTTTTGTGTATTTAAAACAGTACAGAGAGTGAAAGTTGTTTCAATACTAACTACAAATTTAGTGCAGTGTAAAATGAAACCTTCACAGAAGTGAACTTCATATTTTAGTGTACCGAATACTTATAAATTAATCGCCAGAAGAGTAAATGCTAATATTAAGTAATAACATAATTTTAAGATCACCAGGTTTACAGTTAAGAAGACTCATGTTCCAGTCCCAGTGGTATGATTTTCTGTCTTTGTGTATTTTCTGGCAAGCATCTTAGTCTCTCCAGCTAATTTACTCATTATAAAACTCACATTCTAACAGGATGGATTGTTTTGAGAATTGAATTAAGTAATACTTATCTGCCTACCTACACCATTAGAATGCAATAAAGATTTATTGATAGACTGTTATAAGTAGTTAACTGTGTGTGTATTTCAGTATTTATCAGAAATTTTATAATGCAATGCAAGCATGCTAAATGTCTTGGAGAGTCAAGATTTTTTTTTTTTTTTACCTGAGAACACACTTTCATCATGTTTATTGCAAAATCTGAAAAACTGTCTATAATGAAGTTTCTTTCTTCATTAAGAAGATATCCAAAGCAATGCAAATGAAAATATAAAACCTCATAAATGCATAAATACGGAATTTGCACAGTTGTTTTGTACTAATAAGAAATGTTTGCTCTTAATCTACTTGAGAATTCGGTGTCTAACACATTGTCAGGATACCATGAGAGTTATTAATAATAACTCCACATATTAAAATTACTAGCTTTAAAGTGAAATTCTGAAACAAAATTGCCTAGCCTCACATGGACCTAAAATGGGTCTTTAGTGTGAGAGGAATAAGAATGTATAAATTGGTTGTAAGTTAGAAATCTATCCTCTTCCATTGATCCAAGAGTCTTCCTTCAAGTTAGCATAAAACCCACTTGGATGTCTTGATCCCTACTTATCTTTTCTCTTCTCTCTTTCCCAGACACCCTTGTTTTTTGTTTTTTGTTTTTTGTTTTTTGTTTTTTAAGATTTTTATTTATTTATTTGGCAGACTGAGATCACAAGTAGTCAGAGAGGCAGGCAGAGAGGGGAGGAAGCTGCTGAGCAGAGAGTCTGATGTGGGGCTAGATCCCAGGACCCTGGGATCATGACCTTGGCCGAAGGCAGAGGCTTTAACCCACTGAGCCACTCAGGTGCCCCATACCCTTGTTTTGACTCCAATCCTCTCTCACTCACTCTTTTCTTCTTTCATTTACTCCTATTTTCCTCCAACATATTCTTGCCTTTTTCCAAAACCACACTGGAAAATGTGCCAGTGGAAAAGAGATGATACAATCAAATTAGGATATTCAGGAAGTTTAACAAAGAGAATGTCTATAAAAGCAAGATTTAGGGCAGTGCCCTGGACTAGCAAAAAGGTTTCTTACCTCTAAATCTGGAAAGGAGGTTTATGGGACAGCTGGGGGGTTTGGAGAGAAACCCGTGTAGAGAAGATTGCCTGATATGAGCTGAGATCCTCAGCAAGCATGTACCAGGAGGCCCCCAGTGCAGAGGAGAAGGAAGGAATAAAGAGCCAGACTTGGTATTGGTGCTCCTGCTCCCACCCCCACCCCGCCCGCCAGCCTGAAGTGCCTCATTGTCAGCGCCTAGCTGCAAGCCAGAGGCAAGTGCAACTTTATCAGTCCATACAGACCAGCCTATCTGGACACAGAGCAGGTGGAAAAGGGCGCAAAGTGAACTTGAAGAGATAAGTAGAAGTTATCCGGCCAGTGGCTTTAATCACACACACACACACACACACACACACACACACACATTATAATAAATTTTAAATAATTATGAAAAGGAAGTCCATACTTCAGGCCTAGGACAGGAATTGTATAAGATGAACCTGGAGCAACTTAGAGTTCCAGAAGCAAGAAAATGTTCAGAAGCACAATAACAACAACTAAATGGTGAAGGTATGCCTGCAGATCACAGGAGCCAACCGAAAAGCCTCCCAATGACCAACCAATGACCAATGGAACAATCTGAGTCACAGAGTAAAGTGTGACTGGATTATAACCCCAAGTACAAAATAAATATTGAGTCCCTCCTGATACTCAAAAAAAAAAAAAAAAAAAAAAAAAGTTTGCATGAATAATAAACAAATAAATAAAAGAGGAGAGACAAATTTCCCCTGTAGAAGAATTCCATATACATTAGCAGATTCTCCACATTCAGAAAGGTGGAGCTTAACTCCGCACTCCTTAAGGTGACTTTCTTCCAAAGAGGACAGTATGAAAAGAGAGGAGAGAGTAACTTTAAAGTGGGAAAAGCTGAACCCCCAGGCAGGTGCTCCAGTCAACATTGATGGCAGTAAGTCAAGTGGATAGCATATACCCTGGATAGGATGTGACGAAAATGGCACTTCAGCTCTCTGGGTCTTCCTCCCCCAAAGCCGTAACTTTGGTCTAATCATGGGGAAAACATCAGACAAACCCAGTTGAAGAACAATCTACCAAGTAACTGACCCCAATTCATCCAGACTGTGAAGGGATAAAAAAAAAAAACAAGGGAAGTGAGAACCTGTCAGAGCCAAGCAGAGCTACGGAGACAATACAACAAAGTGAAATGTGGTGTACTGGATAGGATCCTGGGACAGAAAAGAACAGAAAGGAAAAACTAAGGAAATGGAAATAAAGTATTAACTGATCTGTATAGTAACGCATGAATCCGGGCTCATTAAATGTAACAAATGTACCATACATTGAACACACGTGCCGGACTTTTCCAGCAGGGGATCTGGATGGAACGAGTACTTGGCGACTGTCTGTACTAACCTTGCAATTCTTCTGCACATTGAAAACTGCCCTAAAACATGGAGGAGTCTGGAGAAATATAGATAGGAAAGTAAGGCAGAGAAATCCAAGAGTGAGGTTAATGCCTGTAGTGAATGCCATAATAAAGTTGGCGATCTTTGCTGTTAGTTCTGGTCATTCTGTTTTGGAAATTGGAGTCCTTCCATCACTAATCACAGTAATCAAGACTGTGAGTCCGTTGGGTTCCTCCAAGTGGGAATTTGGAAGCATTAGCTAAGAATTCTACCCTCACAATCTCATTTTAACTGTGCATACAGCTCCTTCTCCACTCACACAAATCAACACTTAACACACGTGCATTCTGAACAGACACACGGAGCTCTACCAAACTCTGCCGTACAGAGAAGCAAAGACAACAGGTCTACCGCCATCAACCCCATGATTATTGCTAAAGTTTTCAACTTCTTTTTATCCTCTATTTTTCAGCTACCTTTTAATCTCCTTTTGCATCTAAAAATTATAGGACCAGATGGACTTCTCCTACTCTTCCTATCTCTAAAATTCTTTTTCCAAAAGTAGCTGGTAATTGATCTGACTGTGAGAGAAGGTGCTCTCTCTCAAAGCTCCTCCTCAGCAATTAGAAAACAAAAATACAAGGTCCATATCTTACTACCAGCCCATTGCTCCAGGACTAAAAGCATATCATGGCCCAATGAGGATGACTCCATCTGTGGTCTCCTCCGAGCAGATGCATCCTGAAAACACACTTGTTAGATGTTTGCATTTTTATCTATGGCCAAAAAGCTGAACATATGAAGTGCCTATCATGTGCACAAATTTCTTTTGCATCATGCTTCCAGATTCACAGCTTCAGGTTTTCTGAAGCCAGCTGGTCTAGAGAATAACAAGAAGGTTAATTTTTAAGGGTAATTTCAATAGAAAGACCATATCGCTTTCACTCCCTCCACCCAACTGGCTTTGAATTTCTTCATGACACTTCACTGATCTTGAATCTAAAAATAGATGATAATCCATAAATCCCTTCAGTTCTCTGGGCCTCAGCTTCCCCTTCCTGTAAAATAAAGAGGTTCGACTGGGTAATTCGTAGGAATAATTAAAAGAGCGTTAGACCAATCACCTCTTGAAGCACTGAATCCTCCATATAAGACCTCTAGTAATGGAAGCTTCTTAAGTCTAAAATTCAAACATGCAATCATTGATTTAATTATTCTATTTTTTTGGTTAAATGTTTACATGTAGCTTATAAAATGTCTAGTTACATAAAAATAAAGCTGCATTCATGATCTCAAAAACTCACATCTATTTTTTCCAGCAGGGGGAATTTTAGCATAGTGCTATGATCCAAATGCTCGTGTCCCCCGAATATTCATATGTTGAAATCCTAACCCCCAAAATGATACCATGAGGAGCTGGGTTTTGGGGAAGTACCCAGGTCTTGAGGGCCTAGCCCCGGTGAGTGGGATTAGTGCCTTATCAAAGAGGCTCCAGAGAGATCCCTAGTCCTTTCCACCATGTGAGGACCCAGTGAGAAGGCATTGGCTGTGAGCCAGGAAGAGAGTCCTCACTGGATGGTGGTGGCCATGAAGACACCTTGATCTTGGACTTTCCAGCCTCCAGGCCTGTGAGCAATAAATGTCAGTTGTTTATCAACGACCGAGTCTGGTGTTCTGCTATAGTAGCCCGAAAATGATAAGACATGTCACGTCCTATTTTCATACTTGTAGTACCAAAAAACTGTTACCTCAGTCACAGCCCTGCAGTTAATTAGGGCATTTAACAAGGGCTTCCCAAAAAGTGGAACTTGTGGAATCCTTCTAGAATCAGATAGAAGATATGAAGCATTTTCCCAGAAATGATACACTTCTATGTAAATACACATTGAGAAGCGTGTGAGCATACGTGCACACAAACCACACACACACACACAAACAAAATAAGCTCATGGACACATCTCCCCAAGGTCCACCCATCTCTTTTTCCACAGTACATATACATGACAGTTTAAGAAATTCTTTTCTAAGGACTGATTCTTGTTGCGCCAGGGAGAGTGGTAGAATGTGGATTATTTCCCTCATCTGTTTCCAAGAACCTTAAGGGAGTCAGCCCATGCACAAATTATTCTAATAAGTTTTTTGAATAGATATAAAAAAAAGATCTATGAAAAAAGAGAAATGCAGAACAATGTATATAATGTACATGAGAAATGTAGGTAATTTTTAAATGCCCAAGTAAAATAATATTTTACGAATATGTATGCTTTAAATTATACAAATTATACTGGAAGGAGCAACACCAAATTGATGATGGTGGTTGCCCTTCATAAGGGAGAGACAACAATGAAAGTAAATTAAATTGTTATCTAGAATCCTTATTTCTTTGCAAGAAGACAGCAGAAACTCGATACGTTGCTAACAGTTGTTAATCCAGAAGGTTGGCATTTCGATATGCTTTGATCATTCTTTGTACTTTTTTGAGACATTTTTTGTATCTCCCACATGATGCCCAATGCCCAGTGTAGCCACAGCTTCATAGGGCCATTCCATGTCTTGTTACAAGAGAACGTTAGCGGACTGACAATAGGGGTCTGTGGAGCTGCTGTATGGAGCGGGAGTGGTCCACTGTGGGGACGTTGAAGGGTACGTGCAAAAGACAGACCGTACACATGTAAAAAAGTGTTCTGACTTTTTTAATGGAAGCAAAAGTACTCATCTGTGTTACTACCCCTCTGTTGCTTGCAGTCCCCAACACCAGGCCAAACCCACTTGCTAGTCTCCTCTGCTATCTCCCCGGAGTAAGGCAGTACTATAATGACCCAGATGTAATCAATGTTTCGATACATTCTCTCAAAATAATTGACTACCTACATAAAAATTAGCTCTTTGAAATGACAACATGTGGTGTATTTTCCTGTTTTATAAATTTCATTCTCAATCACATTAAACTTAAAAGTACTGAAATTTTAATTTCTGAATAAAATAAAATTTTGAATAAATATATTTCATATATATTATATATAATTTGTTTATTATATATAATTTATTTTTATTTATTTATTGAATTTATATATGTCATATATAAATTTATTTCATATGTATATATATAAATAATCCAGGTTCTTCTAATTTCATTAGAGGTATAAATCTTTTTACCTAATATGCCCTTTACCTTAAAATAAGTTCTGAATAAATGTTTTTATGATGAAAGAGTAAGTGAATTTAAGACATTGATGATTGTTACCTAACATATATTTTTTTAATCAGCTTTTGTGTTGATTAAGAATTTAAATGCTAAATTACATGAGACTAATTTCATTTTTTAAAAATGTATATTGAGTACCTACCATGTGTCAATTACTGGGTTAGCTAGTGGAATAGAATTAGTCAACCTGAAGACATATACAAGGTGACTTTTTTTCCATGAAGACATGATTAAAAATAAAACCAACTTTCTGCTAGAGATAGACCAGATATGATTTAAAATATTCTGTTTTAAAATGAATTATAAACTGTCAGAATTCATGGTTATGAAAAGGAATTTCCAGATATTTCTAATGACTTGGAATTTGTGTTTAATCTAACAAACCACACTGACTATTGGATTTGTGTGTCTGTGAGTATAAAGATTTATTGTCCCTGGAGGTAATTATTGACCTCAACATCTTATCAGTCAATATTTACCTCTCAGGCCAATAAATCTTGATATAACCTCATGAAAGTCAATATCTGTTTAATAGTATACATGGAAATCTGTAATAGTTTGATTACAGGCTTCAATGTCATGCTAGCTGGTGCAACTCTTTACATCTAAGGGACACCAAATCATTTCTTTTTTTCTTTTCAACATACATAGAACTTTTCAATCACTATGATTCACTTGTTCTCCATTCAACATTGGGTTGGAAATATTTCTATCTTTGTTTAATTCTCTTTTGCACACAAGTTTGCCCTCTTCAGTCCAATTGTAAGCCCCTGTAAAGCCAAAGACTTATTTAATGCTCTGTGGTTTCACTCTTTTCTCCTAGAACAGCTCTCCGTCATTGCAAATAAAACAGTTTCCATGGATGGACATGTCTTTCAACACGCAGTCCCCCAGGGGTTACAAAATAAGTCATTGCCCTTCCAGCATGCACATCACAAAATAGCTTCCAGAGCCAAGAAGAATTCAGTGCTATCACATGCCAAGACAGCAGAAATGAGTATTTAATACTAAGTGCCAAGTTCCTCATTCCGAAAAGTCAGAGAGTGGAGCCATCTAGGGTGGCAGAGAGTTCAAGTGTTGGACTATGACGCTGGACTATGACTTTGGAGTAGGGTTTCCACAGCACCTTAGAGTTTGGACAGCATCCCTGACCTTCTGATTGCCTGAGCTGAGAAGCTCCACCAGGTTTCAGAGCCTGGGCTTGATTTCCCTGTTAATAAGTATTTGCCTTTGTAAACCTGACATAAGTGGGAGTAGTTAGGAACCCAAATGCATCTTCAGCCTCTGGTGTTTTGCTCACTGTCTGGCGGCATGCAGTCCAGGCCTGCTGGGGCAGGAAACTTGAGGGAAACTCATGTGGATATGATTGGGAACAGGTGGGCCTTGCTCATTGCCCATTCAGAGCCTGATCTTAAAAGCCCCTGGGATCTAGCAGGACTAATGTCATCACTGAAGAAGATGCCTGCCTCTTGAACTGTGCACCTTTTATGATGTGTGGTTAGGAAAGTGCCAGCTCCTTCCCTGATATGATCAGAGGCCAGGATATTAAAGTAATATGACATGACAGAGCGTCATCTCCTGCCCTATAATAACAGCTCAATGGCTGTGGTCAGGAGTAGCATTAATTTCTTTCTCTGGAACTAGGTGCAGAGGTTGAGCATGGGAGGAGGTGTTTGGGGTCCAACCTTGCTGTGGACCAGGACTGGCCAACTCTTTTCTGAGTTCAGTCTTTGGTATGATACCTTTTATCCCTACACCTAGGCTACAAACCCAAAGGGTATCCTTAAGCACAGTCCCCCAACCCATCAACAACCCTTACCACTTAAACCTCTAAGATGTCTGAGGCCATGAACTGACACAGTCACAGAGGACACAAAGGCATGGTTGGGTGGCTGCACCTTGCAGGCAGGAGATAGTCATTTCTAAGAACAAGCTAGGATATAAACACTTTCCTAGAAAGTGTCATAAGGCCAGCATCTGTGGTCTTTTTGGAAACACCACTTCATAAGTCTTCTCCAGGGATGTAGGAACCTCTATCGTCCTAAGAAAGAAAAAAAAAAAAAAAGGACAGAGAGAGGAGAGGAGGGGAGGGGAGGGTGTGGGAGAGGAGAGGAGAGGACCTTCACACATAGTTCACTCAGCCCCCCAGCTAAAGGATAGTGATGTTGATAGGTACAGATTACACTCCAGAGCCCCCAACTGCTTGAGGAGGTTAGAGTAGAGAAAAAATATTCTCTGCAACTATGTTGATCCAAACCATCTTCACACCTGTCTCCAGGGTCACTAAGACATAGATGTGTTGAAGGGAGAAGCCATAGGTATATTCAGGGTTTGCATACACTGGTTTAGCACAAGCACTGAGTTGGTGTGATTTGTCTTGATTTGGCTGTGTCAGGGTTCAATTCCTCTCTCACTAGGTGAGCTTTAAGGGTCATTGTATCTCATGCAAAATAGTCCAACAGTGTACTGTCTGAGCAGGCAAGTGTCCTTGTCTGACTGAATTATGTTTGAATGTCCTAATTCTTGACTAGATCCGAGACATCTGCACTAGGATCATCTAATCCCTCTGCAGTGATTCTGAGGTCTGCCCTGAGGATTCTGATGTTTTCAGAAAGTGATCAGCTAAACACCACCCAGGGGTCATCCCTTGGGCTAATGTTTTATAGTAACCACTATGTCTGATATACTGGTCATTTAAAACATATACAAATGCAATATCCAATTTTTTCGAGTTTTATCATATAGATTCAGTGAAAAAACAAACATGCTTGTGTAAAAAGATAAATCAATGAATTTAATGATGAATCAAAGCCACAAAAATTTGAGATGTTAAAAGGTGGGGTTAGCCTAGGTGTCTAATGTGTGTTGATACATCTGAATTTTTTGAGGACAGTGAATACTCCAAACACCAAGACCCTAATTGAAGCTACTCAAAGGTACCCACAACAGGTCTCACCCTGATCTATTCTCCATACCACCCAGCCAACAAAATATTTTTAGGTAGCAAATCTGGTCATGTTACCCACTCTCAACTCCATTTGGGCAACCTTGGAAGAAATAGATTTTGATTGGCAAGGAAGAGCTGGAGATCATTCTAGGAGGGAAAAACTTTGTGAACAAAGGCAAAGAAACTTGTGGAAGTCTGACATGTTTAGGAGAAGATGCAAGATTCACTTAAAAATGAACAGATATAAGGTTGAAAGATAGCTATAGCAGGTTGTATTTTCCAGAGATGGGCACAATAGCATTTTCCACCCCCTGTGCTCTTCTGCAGTGTCTACTGTGGCTATCTTGTAATGTCCCCACCATGGGGGCAGAAAGCTTGTCTTGAAGAACTGCACTCAAAGACTTTGGCGTGGCAAGATTCCTCTTCATCTGTACCTGATCTAGTCAATGACCTCCTGAACCTTGAAGTGACCTTGTAATGAGATGAGATTTGGGGGGTATTTGTGTATTTCATATGAGTATGGATGGCTATGGTCAGAGGATGGACTGTGGTAGATTTTATTTTATGAATGTCTTCCATTCCACATCAACGTCTTCCATCCCACAATGTCTTCCATCCCACAATGCAATATAGACACTGCTATCATCAAATAATGTGGACTGTGTCCCTTTCCATGGGCCTTAAGCAGACTTTTGGGACTTCCATGATCAATAAAGTACAAGAGACCTCTGAGCATACTTCAGAAAAGTTCATGTAACTTCTGTCCAGATTTCTAGAAATGCTCTGTCTACAAAATCCCAATTACAGCACTCCATCTTGGAACTCAGCTACCTTGATGAGAAAGAGCCCAAACCAAATGGAAAAACCACATGGAAATGCTCTAGTCAACACTCCCAGATGAACTGACACTCCTATTCATCCCAGTCCAGGTACTACGCATGTGGGTGAACAAGCCTCCAGAAGATTCCAGCCACAGACATTTGAGCTTTCCCAGTTGAGGCTCCAAACATCCAAAGTGGCAGACATGTGGCATTCCTGTTCTGCAGTCTTAATTTCTGACCCACAGGTTCCATGAGCATAAGGAAGGAGTGGTTGTTTTATGCCATTAAGCTTGGGGTGGTTTTTATGCAGCAATGAATAGTGGGAATTATAAACCAAATTGTGGAAGCCTTTCATACCAGCCTGAGGCATGTTAATTTCATCCTTCAGGTCAATGATTTTCTTTCTCTGGTCCTTAGGATACCTCAGCAGCCTCAAGGGGGCTAGGGTCAGAAAGGGAAGACAGAGTGCTTGGGGTACACAGCTATCTGCTTCTGCCACAAATATCTGCTTTAGATGCTGGGTTTCCATGTAAGATTTTCTTTATTGGATATCATGTCAAAAATAATAGAATATAGATATTAGTGTCCATAAATCAATAAGTATATTAATACACATACATAAATCTATAAAGTCATATTCCTAAAACAGAATAGCTTCTCATGAATACAGTGCTGGTGTAATGGTTCAGTGGCTGAATACCCTCTAAGTGTGTGGCATACAGGCACCTGACATTTTCCATTATAAGGCCTGACTCAGTTAGAGGTCATTCTAATAATCTCAGCTCTCATGATTCAAGCTCATAGTCAGGCCTATGTGACCCTAACAGACTGTACCTTTCCCCTGAGGCTAATTTCTCTCAAACTGACCTGTAATACCCATCATCCTGCCCAAGAAAGTTCTCTGGACAGCCCTGAAACAGAATTACCTGTTCACAATGGGTTCTCAAAGGGCCTCTCCCTACATCTACCTAGGGAATCGGAATAGTTAGAGGTTGTAACAACTAGCTACACTCAATGTGAGAAATGGACTCTACCTCTTGGTAGGAGTAGTTTAAAAAGTCACAATGTGAAGGCTTGGATACAACAAGATCTCTAATTGGGGCTGGCAACATAGTGAGTCTGCCGTAGGGGTAGAGATTGAAAATATGCACTTTTTAATATGCTTACTAGGGCATAAGCAAATCTTTTACACATGAGAGTGTAAGAGCCCTGGAATGAATGAATGAATGAATGAATGAATGAATGAACGAATGAATATAAAATAAAATAGCTGTGCTCCAGAGACTATGTAGCAAAGTCAACTCTATTAAGTGTCATCAGTGTCACAAGAGCCACGCAAGGTTTCTGTGATGGTTTCAGGAGTAACCTGTTAGTTTGGTGCACGCTGGATTTGGGACAGAGTTAAATGGTGAACAAGGACATCAGTTAGGTTATTTTAGTAACTTGGGAATAAGGTGACAAGGCCCTAGAAAATCAAGGTGTCAGCCAGGCTATATTTGTTTTCGGGGTCTCCAGAGGACAATCCGTTTCCTTGCCTCTCCCGGCATTTGAAGGCAGCCTACATCCCTTGACTCACGTTCCAGCCTCCAACTTCAACACCAGCAGCAGTCACATCTTCAAATCTCTGTTTCTGATCTTCCTGCTTCCCTCTCTCCCTTTCTAGGCCCCTTGATGACATTGGCCCACCCAGAAAATCCAGGATAACCTTTCCATCTCGAGATCCTTAGCTTAATCTCATCTGAGAAGTCCCTTACACCATGGAAGATGGCATTTTACGAATTCTGGGAATTCAGATATGGAAATCATTGGGGCCATTATTCTGGGTATTCCACCATTCCTTTCTCTTCTGTGGGCCTTTGAGGAGCTGCTGTGTAGAACGCAGGGTGGAAAAGCTAGGGTGTTTCTCCGTTGGTTTACAGTCTTGATTGGCTGAGGATCATCATGGGAGCATGAAACCTTCAGACATTTGCCAACTATCTTGTCCATTGGTTCATCAAGCAACTGTGACAGACAAAAAGCCCTTGGGCAGAGAAGCAGAGGGACACAAGTGCTTCGGCAGGACACTATCCCCAGAGATGGCAA
Organism: Mustela lutreola; assembly: GCF_030435805.1. Classification (NCBI taxonomy): domain Eukaryota; kingdom Metazoa; phylum Chordata; class Mammalia; order Carnivora; family Mustelidae; genus Mustela; species Mustela lutreola. The sequence continues at coordinate 61,082,984 of NC_081298.1, read as the reverse complement.
CTCTTGCTTCTAGGTTGTGGGTGAGCTCACAAGTGCACGAAGAGCTAACGGGACAAGGCAGTAGCCATGCGTGCTACAGGCTCTGGTTACTTTCACTCCAAGATCTGTAACATAATATTACCAGGTTCACCTATCCCTGGGCTAATTCTTCTGCCCCCTCTCTTTCCATTTCCTTTATTGAAACCGTATTTTCTGATCAAGGACCAGCAGAAATTCAACTTCATTTATGGAATGTTCTCAAAATTAATAACCTCTTCTGCCCTTTCATGGGATTTTGCCCTCATAGTCTCTGCAATCTGACACCACTTGGCTTTATTCTGTAACAATTTCTGATATGTTAACACCATCTCTGTTCTGCAACCAGGCAGCTAACTCCTTGAAAACAGGAGCTGTTTTTTGAAGTCACTTCTTTATTTCCAGCCAGAGGAATGGTGTTCAGTCCATGGCTGGTGAACGGGTACATGGAAAGCTAAGGGCTATGTAGGCTCGAGAGAGCTTGGGTTTGTCCAATCAGTTATCAATGATTTTCTTTAACATTACCTGGGTATTTGTGGTTGGTTTGGGAATGTTGGAAGAGGTTTCACTTGGGATCTTCCTTAACATCTTCCTCTCTGTGGTTTTTTGTTTGTTTGTTGTTTTTTGGTTGTTGTTGTTGTTTGGTTTTGGGTTTTTGTTTTTGGTTTTGTTTTTTTTTTTTAAATACCTAAACCTAAGATTTTTACAGAGAGGAGAAAAAAAAAAGTCATGGGCTGGTAAACCAAAGATCACACATGATTTGAGCATGGAGTATTAATTGAGCCTTAAAATCTGCCCAAAAGGTAACCACAAGAGAATGAATCACCACCTTCACTGACTCACTCAGGGCCCCTCTCACTCCAGGACACTGTAACCTCAGCTGGGTTTTGATCCTTTAAGCCCTGGTGCTCTCCACATCAGCAAGACTGCCAGCAAAGTGGTGGGGAACCAGAACATGAGAGGTAAAAGAGGTAGGAGACCACAGCAGTGACTTCTCAGCCTGTAATTATTTTTAAGAGGAGGAATAAACCCTTCATTTTTAAGAAGCCAATAAGTGAGATAGCAAAGTGGTAGGCTTTAGGAACTGCATTCCCCTTATTTTAAGCTATGGATGACATAATCTTGATGTCAACAAGTTGGCTGCTTTAACTTAGAAAAACATTATTATAATGATTCACAACTCATTATCTATTTATTTTAAAAAAAAAATGCACACTCTTGGTTTCATTGTCCTAGGGAATCACATAACAGTTACCTGGAGCTCCCTCATGCAAATCCCCTGCCTATTGGTCTCTGTCTAATGAGTTTACCAGGGCGCAAATGAGTTTAAATGAGGGACGCATATGGTTTCCAGAAGGTGAGGCTTATCATTTCACTTTCATATCATTTGTTCTTTTGTGCTTCCTGTCAATTGTATGCTAGAATGAAAGATTTTTTCAGGCAACAAGCAAAACTGATAGGATGATCTAATTTAAGTCCACACTGAAGATGGGGTGACTCTTCACAGTCATTTCCATGGATTGTGTCCTCTGCTTCACTTCCCTTCCTATGTCAGTTTCTCAGATAAGTGATAGATGCTCATTTACTGACTCATGAACATATTTTTATTCAGGAAAAAGTTATCAATATCTCCCTTATCATTTTAATATCATTGTCAATACATAAGAATACACCAAAAAATTGATATTGTCTATATACTGGATTGAAAATGGTCACTAGACCAATGATACAATGAATAAGGAATATAATTCTTAAATTACACTGCATTATATTCAAAGAATTTTTTGCCGACATCTAACACACGTGTTTAACCCTGTTAGGTCAGACCTGAGTCATAACTTATGTGCTACTGGGCAATATTGTTCATATTTGGGAGTTGCATTAAGGTAGTAATCACTTCAATCGAAGCCACCTTTATGCTAGTTAGAGAGGTTTCACTGTTGGGCTAAAACATCTGCTTTCACTTCTCCTACAAATCCATTATTTTATCTGCTTTTCCTCTCACACTTCCAGTATATGCTTAACAGATTTTATCTAGGCTTTTACTTATATTATTTTAGATATCTGGCAGAAGATAGGAATTCTTCTTATGAATATAAGAGGAATATCCAATTTTAAAAGTAAAATCAATGCATTGGCTATTGTTCTCCCAATCAGCTAGAATGGACATTTTGGTGTTAGTTTCGATTCCCTTCCCTCTTTTATACCACATATTCAGTCAAGGCTTCTAAAAGTTTATATCAGGCAGGGTCACAAAGTAAAGCCACAGTCAAACTACTGCTTTCATTATTCTGGCCTTAACATTACTTATTTTCAACTGTGCATGGATGCATCAAATCACACTTAGGGGTAATTGGGTGTGAACACTGACACCAACCACAGAATATAAGTGAACATAATTTTAAAAGATTCACTCCTGTCCATGTGTATATGTGTTTTACTTTTCTATGTATCCTTTCACTTATAGAGTAAATTTATTCTTCAAAAAAACTTCTGGTGGTTCCTTCCAGGTGTGCGGCCCTCCCAGATTCATCATCATCCTTGTTCAGTCCCGGCCATGCCCCAGACATCAGCCTTCTTTGCAAACTGATGTCCATAAACCCTGCATTATCTTGCACGGTTCCTTAGTTCAGAATATCACAAAATCTCCACATTCTCAGAAAACAGAGGTCTCCTGAGCCTGAAAGTCAAGTCTAGAGCCTGGCCTCCAGGAAACGCCCATCTGGAACAAGTCCACTCCTCCCACAATACTGACTGGCAGCTGGACTCTATGTATCATTTGCCTCTACTAATCCTCATGCCTTTCTTTGTGGCATCCACCTCCACTCACACAAGCACCCCTATCCTGAATCTACAACCTTATGGAAACTTTCTCTTATCAACCCACTTTGCAGTGACCACTCTCACTTCTTTCTCCTTAAAGCCATTTCCTTCCCAATCACTGACCCTTAAGCATGCACTATCATGTTGTGTATAGGTTCTTTTTAAAATGTGTTAGTAAAACCTCTTCATTAGAGCTTAAGCCTGAAAGTGAGATTTTTGTCTGTTTGTTTGTTTTTTGTTTTTTGTTTGTTATTTATTCATTTATTTTGGAGTCGCCAGTGTGCCTCACACAGAATCTTATTCATATTGGAGCCTGTTAGAGGCATGGCTTTGTAAATTAATAGAGTACAAAATTAAGCAAAATCACTCGGGATATTTTTGCCAAATAGATCCCGGTGTGTAATCTTTTTCTCTTTCTTAATTAGTGTGAATCATTCACTCTATGTTCCAATCAAACCTAGGAGATGCTCAAAACAAAAGAACCAAGTTCTGTAATTTGACATTCCATTGAATAAGCCGGGCTCTTTGGTGATTTCATTATTTGCAAATGAAATGTTTATCCCTGCCCTGTTGAATGTGTGAACCACTTGAAAACTGCAACGCTGAAAATCAGGATCTTTGCTGTGAAGGACAATGGTGCAGTGATTAAGACATGTTGCCTCATGGAGAACATCCCTTCAAACTTGAAAGTGAGACCTGCAATTATGGGTGCCAGGGTACTTAGGATGAGAGGACTCTGCCATTCTCTTTAGCAGAAAATTCCTTTGGTAGCAGCAGATTTTTATCCTAGTCCCCAAATCCCACAGGATTCTCTGTGGTTCTAAACAACAATTGAGCGTCCTTTAATGGAGGGAATGTTGTAGCACATTCTCTGATAATCGACTGATAATATAAGCCCATGATAACAGTACAGTTCAAATGACCTTTTTACTGACGGATATGCGAACTGGACATGAGAAAGAAGTATTAATGAAGGCCTTATGTAAGCTATTTGACTTCTTGTTCATACAAGATGGAACAGACTCATTTTTTCTGTGTTTTCCCTTTCAAAGTACAACTATAATCCCTAGAAATAGCACAAGAGACAGCCAAAGGAGAACTCTCAAAGGTGCAAAGAGGAGGGAGAACATGTCAGGGACCACGGGATTAGAAGAACAACATGGCGGCAGGACATCTTAGGGTCACCACCAATAGCAAAAGTGAAAATAAGCCTGGCATAGCCCAAACTCAGCCTGGCATTGAAAGACAGTCTAGGTAGGATCATTCCTCCAGAGGACTGGACTGGAGTCCCTTCAACAACACCACGTGAGCAGAGCAGCATAGGCAAAGGGGAATGAGTGAAGATCCTGCTTAAAATCAGTACCCAGGAAAATATTGTTCTTCCCTGTCCTTGGCCTGAAACTCCTTTTCTCTGCTGAAAGACACCTGGCAGTTGGGGGGCCAAGCCAAGAGATGAAGAGTGGCTGAGCTGAAGAGGAAAGGGGAATCCCATCATAACAAATGGTCCAGAACCTTAATTATCTCAAAAGAAATAAGTCCATACATAAGACTGAATGAAAATGGCAATGTGACATAGCAACATATGTGGGATGGAGTTATAGCAGTAATGAAAGGGAAATTCTTACTGTAGAAAAGAGGAAAGTTTTCAATCAATAATCTAAGCTCCCACCACAGGAAACTAAAAAAAGAAGACCCAAGTAAACCCAAAGCAAGCAGAAGGAACGGCATAAGAAAATAAGAGCAGAAATCTATGAAACTGAAAAACAGAAAAGCAGTAAAGATGACCAGTGAAACAAGTATTTGGGTCCTTGGGGAAAAAAATGGAGTTGATAAAATTCCAATAAGACTGACAAAGATTTTAAAAAAGGGAAAAAATCACTAATAAAAATTACTAATATTAAAAATTAAATGGGAAATAGCGTTATAGAACTTGCAGATGTTGAAGAAATTATTAAAGAATATGAATAACTTTATGTTTACAACCTTGATAACCAGAAGAAATAAACCAATTCCTCAAGAAACACAAAGAGCCAAAACTCAACAAGGTTGAATAAGGTAATCTGAATAGTTACATAACTACTAAGGAAATTGAACTTATAATTTAAAATCTCCCAGAAAACAATCTCTAAGCCCAGTTGGATTCACTGGGGAATTCTAACAAACATTTAAAGAACAATTAATATAATTTTACACAATTTTTCTCCAAAAACAGAGAGAGCAATTTCCTCCTCATTTTATGAGGTCAGTATTATCTTGATACCCAAATTATAAAGGCCAGCAAAAACAAAACAAAACAGAACAAAACAAAACAAAACAAAAACCCTACAATGTATTCATAGGCTTAGATGAAAAAAATCAACAAAATATTAGCAAGTAAAATGCAACATGGTAGAAAACCAATTTTACACCCTGATTCAGTAAGATTTACTCCAGGTATGTAAGATTGGCTCAACATTTGAAATCAATTCATATAATTTGCCATTTCAACAGGCTAGAAAAGGAAACAGCATATGATCATATCAAGTGATGCAGCAAAAGCATATGACAAAATCCAACACCCATTCATGATAAAAACTTTCACAGAATTAAGGATGCTACATGGAATACCTCAATCTGATAAACAACAGCTACAGAAAAAATCTACAGCTAACAATATACCTAATAGTAAATGCTATCCCCTTAAAACCAGAAACAAACAAGAATACCATTTCTCATCACTCATTCAACAAGAATTCTAAATTCTAGCCACTTTAATAAAGCAAGAAAAATAAATGAAAGTAATGTGATGGTAAAGTTAGAAACAATACTGTCCTTATTTGCAGATGACATGATTTCCTTAAAAATCCAAGGACTCCATAAAAATATCCATGAACTCTTAAGTTTGATGAAGTCACAGGCTACAAATTCAACATATAAAAAGTAATTACATTTTCTATATAGTGGCAATAAGTATCCCAAAACCAAAATTTAAAACAATACAATTTACAATCACACCAGAAGAAATGAAATACATAGGTCTAAACTTCCTAAGACATGTACCGAGTCTGTATGCTGAAAATTACAAAGTCCTGATGAAAGTGATCAAATAAGACCTAAATGAATGGAAAGATAGGCTGGGTTCATAGATTGACGGCTCACAGTAAACACAGCAAGAAAAAGAGACCACAGGGAGAAGATTGAGCTGCCAGCAAGCAGTAGAGCAGCAGAGCACAGAATTGGAACATTTAGAAGTCTGCTCCACTGAGGAACATCACTCTAGAGGCTAAGCTGGAGGTGGAGCCCACACAGGGACAGTGTGGTCTCAGGACCCTCGGAATCACAGAAAAACCAGGGGTGTCTGAGAGTGGCAGAGCTTCCAGGTATCAGAGCACGGAAACTGGCTACAGAGACAGAGTCGAGGAGTGAGCTCTCAGCTCAGGGTTACCTTAAACTGTGATCCAAGGCACAGTCAGGCCACTGCTCTTTGAGCAGGGATCCCACAAGTGGCAGATCCGGGGAGACTCACCAGGGAGGAGCAGCACAGGAGCATGCTGCAGGAATCTGCTGGGTTTAGAGACTCCAAGTGGGGCCATGCACCATAGATAGAACAACTCATTCACAGGCCAGGTGAACTTGGAGTGCAGCCAGAGAGACCAGGGAGACAAAAGGGATTGACTGCTTTTCTCTGAGGGCCACTGAGGAGAGGGGCCCCAAGCTCTCAGCTCCTATGGGCCAGAGATTGGGCTGCCGTCATCTTCATTCTCCTCCTCCAAAGCTGTATGGAAAGCATTCAGGAAACCAAAGCTCAGAGAGTAGACCCTAGCAGATTACTTAGCCCAGATCCTGGCAAGGGCGGCACAATTCCACCTCCAGCAAAGACATTTGAGAATCACTGCAACAGGCCCCTACCCCAAAAGATCAGCAAGAACATCCAGACAAGACCAAGTTCACCCATCAGTGAGAACTGCAGAATTCTACAGGGGAAAGCAACACATAGAATTCATGGATTTTTTTCCCCATGGTTCTTTAGCCTTTCAAACTTAATTTATTTTTATTTTATTTTTTCTTACTCTATTTTTTAAAATTTTTCCTCTTTCCTATTTAACCTTCTAAAACAATTTAATCTTATCAATATCTTTTTAAAAATATTTTTAAAAATTTCATTGTTATAGTCATATTTTATCACTTCATTGTATTTAACCTATTTTTTTGTATACATATAGGTTTTTCTTTCTTTAAAATTTGGGGTACAGTTTCTTCTATAGATCAAAATATACCCTAAATCTAGTGCATGGCTTTGTTCTAGCATTCTGTCTGATCCCATTCTCTCTTTTTTTTTTTTTTTACCAACTTCTTATCAATCCCTTTTTTAGAATCTTTTAAAATTTTTATCTTTACAGCCATATTCCATCCCTTCATCGTGTTTATGCATATATATATATATATGTATATGTATATGTATATGCATATATATATATATGTATATATGTATATATATATATATATACTTTGCAGCTATCAAAGAAACCATGAAATCTTGCCATTTGCAATGATGTGGATGAAACTAGAGGGTATTATGTTAAGTGAAATAGGTCAATCAGAGAAAGACAATTATCATATGATCTCTCTGATATGAGGAATTTGAGAGGCATGGGGAATAGGGAAGAAAAAAAATGAGACAAGAAGTGACCAGGGATCATAAGAAACTCTTAATCTCAGGAAACAAACTGAGGGTTACTGTGGGGTGGGGGTGGTGGGATAGTGTAGTTGGGTTATGGACATTGGAGGGTATTGGGGAGGGTATGTGCTACGGTGAGTGTTGTGAATTGTGTAAAACTGATGATTCACAGACCTGTACCCCTGAAACAAGTAATACACTATATGTCAGTTTTAAAAAAGAAGAAGATGATGACAATTTGGGACTGTAAGACTGGGCAAAGAGTTCTTAGATTGACACCAAGAATATGATTTTAAAAATGATATATTGGACCTTATCAAAATTAGAAATGTTTGTAAAAGACCCTGTGAAGAAGATGAAAAGACAGTTTACTGGAGAAAATATTTGTAAACCATGTATATGATAAGGGACTAGTATCTAAAATATAAAAAGAACTCTTACAATGCAAACCATGTATCTGACAATGGACTAGTGTCTAAAATATATAAAGAACTCTTACAACGCAATAATAAAATAATCACCTCCCCCAAAAAAGGATGTATAGATGGCAAATAACCACATAAAAATAAGTTCAACCTCATTATCTATTAGCAAAATGCAAATTAAAACTATAAAATGGCTAAAATAAAAACTACTGATGCACCAAATACTGACAAGATCACAGAGAAACCAGACCACTCATAATGCTGGTGAAAATAGAAAATGGTGAAGCCACTCTGGCTATCAGTTTAGTAGTTTCTTATAAATTGAATTACCATACAACTGAACAGCTATATATTTGGGCATTTATTCCAAAGAAATTAACATTAATGGTCACACAAAACCTGTATACAAATATTCATAGCAGGTGTATTTATAGGTCATTTAAGAGATGAATGATTAAACAAGCTGTGGTACATCCATAAAATGGGATATTACTCAGCAAGAAGAGAGATATGTCTTAGTCTGTTTGGGTTGTAAAACAGACTATCACAGACTGAGTAGCTTATAAGTGACAAAAATATATTTCTCAGAGTTCTGGAGGCTAGAAGTTTAATCTCAGAGTGCTAGGAATCTCAGGTGAAGTCTTTCTTCTGGATCACAAACTTCTTTTGTCCTCATATGATGGACAGGACTCCTGAGCTCTGTGGAGCTTCTTTTAAGACAGCACTAATCCCATTCAGGAAAGCTCTGCCCTTATGACCTAATCACTTCCCAAGGGCCCCACCTCCTGATACCGTCACTTTTGGGGGCTAGGATTTACTCTATGAATTCCAAAGGCAACATACTATGATTCTATTTACAAAAAATTCCTGAAATGACAAAACTATGAACAAGATGAACAGATTAATGACTGCTAGAATCAGAGTCAGGGGTACGGTGCGGATATTTGGTGTGTTTATACAAAAGTAACACAGGATCCTTGTCATGAGAGAACTCTGCAGTATCTTGACTATCAAGGTCAATACTCTATGATATTATAGCATACTTTTGCAAGACATTAGCCTTCAGGGAAACTGTGTAATTGTTACCTGGATCTTTCTATAATATTTCCTACAAGTGCATGTGAATCTACGATTATATCAAAATAAATAGTTTAATTTACATTTTAAAAAGGACATACCTAAATATTTTAAAAGGCATTGCAGCCATGATTGGAAACACAATCCATGACACTGTTCAGTGAGAATTGCAGGATTCCTCCTGGAAGCAGAGCTTTCTGTGCATTCACTGGAGCAACATCACTTGGAAGAAAATGATTGCATCGGTGAGAAACCCACTGTGAGATCCCTTAGTAAAATTAGGACACTAACTCCAACTGCCTACCCTGGTGTCCCCCATGCTCCAAGTTGCACCACTGCTTATTTCTCCAGGACATGCTGAGTTCTTTGACTCTGCTTCTACCCAATAGCAGCAGAGGAGAAAAATAAATCTTGACAGATGATTCTTCTCTTGGCCCCCTGGATTTAGCAACTCCTGAAACTGGTTCAACATGAGAGCAGTGGACAAGATGAAGTCTACTGGGCACATCATGCATTTTCCTGGGAACCTTCAGTCTCATTTTGACAATCCTATCTCTTCCAACAAAAGAATTAGGGATTGGAAATAGGGTAGAAGAGAGATTACCTGTGTGTCAGCCATTCAGAGAAATAAGTGAGAAGTCCCATGAAGGAAACTTACTAGGTGTCCCTGATCACACACTTTTGTTTTTTGATTCCCTGCAACCATTCCATCTTTACTGGCTGGAACATAGTGGGTGCATAGCAAATGCTAGTTCTTCCACATGAATTCCCCAACTCCAGATTTTCTAACTTTGACCTAAAGAGAAATCTACTGTTTTACTATGGCTTTACATTTCTGTTTGTCAGGATCCTTAGAATTTATCACAGATTCTTTCTAACTTTCTCTAGTTGTCATGAGGGGGAGGAGACCACCATATATTTACATGATAACGTGGGATTAATAGACACAAAACATAGATGTTGCTGTCTAAGAAATTTTAAGATGCAACAGGACTTACCCTTAGTAGAAGTCCCCCAGCAAAATCTATCTTACATGTTTATAAATGTAGTGAGTAATTCTTGAACAGTAACTTCACAGGCTTAAATTGATTAGGGCACTTATACTTTCCTATCAATGACCAACCCTAACAGGTTTCTCCACTTCATGTGTCAACTCTCTTTTGTGGTTCTCATCACTAAAATCACCTGAGGAGCTTCTAAAATATATAGACATTCAGGCTTGCTCAAAGGAGGTTCTGACTTAGTCTGGGATGGATCTTGTGTTTCAGGGTGTTGAAAACGTCTCCAGAAGTGTCTACAGTGCAGCCAGGGTTGAGAATCAGTGCTCTTTAGTGAAAAATAATCTTCCTGGAACAAAACCATGGTACTTTCTTGCGTGGTGCACACCATGACTTCTTGGCACCCCTCTAGTTTCTAGCTTGGGAGATCTGACACATGTCTTTCTCGGGAGTTTTGGAAATGCAGATGCCCTATGCTGGAGCTACTAAATCTGAATTAGAGGGCATTGTTTAAGAGCTCCACAGATAGTGTACACCCTGGCTAAGAAACTGCGATAGTAGAATCTCAAGTCTAAAATACCTGAATATATCTTTCAAGACTGACACAGAAGCTGACTCTAGCCTTCCACAATCACTGTCTTGTATGCACACCAGTTTTGCATCTTAGGAAACCAGTTGCATTTCTCTAAACCGAAGCCCTGGCTTCTCTGGATTCCCACAGCAGTTCAGCCTCTTTGTTTCCCTCTGTCAGGCCACTCCTCTTCTGTCTCATCTGCAAACTCCTATTCCTCTAAAAAGAATTTAAATAAATATTCAAGACTCTTAATCATGGTTTGCAGTCTGATGTGTAATTTGATTGAATTAATTTTTTTAAAAGTGCCATATTTTCACAACTTCTTATTTTGGTATGTGCTCTACTCTTTCTAATAATACCTTTTTCTTGCTACCCTTTGCAACTTTTAAAACTTCCTACTTATCATTTAAAATTCATTTCCTTGGGGCGCCTGGATGGCTCAGTGTGTTAAGCCTCTGCCTTCGGCTCAGGTTATGATTTCAGGGTCCTGGGATCAAGCCCCGCATTGGACTCTCTGCTCAGAAGGGAGCCTGCTTCCCCCTTTCTCTCTGCCTACTTGTGATCTCTCTGTCAAATAAATAAAATCTTAAAAAAAATAAAATTTATTTCCTTTTTCTACTTCTCTATGAAGTTGGTAGCAGAGTTAGGCATGTCCTTCATTGTGTATTTATGGCATAAACTCTACTGAAGAGTCTTTTATAAATGATCCCTTATTTCCCTCTCTCCACCCAGTGAACAGTGAAATCCAGAGGATAGAAGGAAGGAGTCTTACTGAACATTGTGACTGGCAGAATTAGTATTTGTTGAGTGACTGAATTTAACAAATATTATTGTGAGCCCACCGTGCATAAGAGCCCACACTACTTAGATGATTCTTGTTGTGCTATCTAACTTGTTTTGCTGTTGCAATAAAAATGTGATCTTATCGTTTCTCATGTTTTAAAGAGAAACAACATTTATTTACAAATTTCTTCTCAGTGGTGTAGAAGAGTCAACTAGAAGTATGGTTACAGTATTTGTTTAAAGCCTTAGAAATCACCTTCGAGGAAGGCAAAGCTGCAAATTGATAGGAGATGCCAAACAGGGTTAATCCAGTTGGGGGGAAAATGAAATATTTACTATCAGAATAATCCAGATTTGTTGAAAATAGAAGTCTGGAGTTTTGTTGTCCGGGGCTTAGCCATTTTGAAAAAAATTTCCGAGCATTCTTTTGGCTTTGTCTAGTTAACATTAAAAATCCAACTGTCATTACATTATTGGGGAAGTATAAGAATCACAGTTTTGACTTTCCTCTTAAATTTTAAAACCCAGAGGTAGAAGTCCACATATTTATGGCTCTAAGTAATGAAGAACCTCACAGCAGGATTCCAGGTTTAACGACAAAAGGAAATAAACCCTGGCATTTAGGGAAATAAAAGTTGTAACAAGCATTAATAATGACAAAAGCACTCAAGATAATATCTGAAAATCCTGGGAAGTCACACTGAAAATGTTCTCCTTCACCAAATAACATGAGATTATAAGCACTCCTACAGAATAACAACCATGATACCACCAATAAAAACAACTCACAGAGCAGGAAGAAAGAAGAGTATACAAATCTCTCAGATTCAAAAATCAGAGACTGTATACCAAACAGAAACAAGTTTAAAAAATCTAAATATACCCCAGTTTTATAAACCAGTTGTATTAAACAAAGACTGGGCATAGCTCTTCTTCATCCAGCAGGTGTTTGGTTAATCAACTAATTGCATTGTCCTGTCCTGGGAACTAGAAGTGTTTCAAATGAATAGACATCATTCTTGCCTGCGAGGAATCATGAAGCACAGACAACAGGCAAGACGTCTGAGTACAAGCAAAATGACATGGGTAGTCAGAGAGGCTACAGCTTTTCAGAAAAAGGCTTGTTAAGATCAGCATGATTTGGACAAGGGAATATGAGTGGGGAGAGAGTAGTTTAAGTTAAAGGAAAGCAAGAAGACTAAGTATGAAAGTGTCTTTTGGGAATGGCTGCCATATTGGGTTCATTTTGGATAGTGGTTAAAGATGAGCCTGGAAAAGAGGGTCAAATCTTCAAAGGCAGCCATGTTGCTTACAAATTTTTTTATAATAGTGTCTTGCAGAGACTGGGTTCTGGTCAGGGGAATGATGGAATCAGATGTATTTGGGGAGGGGTGGGTAATTAATCTGACAAATGTGTGTAGAACAGATCAGAACAGTCAGAAGTTGGCCACTAACCAGAGTAGAAAGAAGGTTTTGTAATGGTGCATGAGTTACTTAATTGGGACTTGGATTAATGATGGCAATGCGAGTCAGATGGCCAGAGCAATGCCTCCCAGGAAGATCAAGAGGGAGGGAGGGATTAAGGAGATAAACTTTGAGCATATGTAGTCTGAGGGACGGTGGGACAATGGCATGAGCTATGTGAGAGGAATCTCCAGCAAACAGCCGAGTTGAGGTAAGATATTTAGTTTTTACTCTAAACATGTCAGTGAAAGTTGGTCTCTTGCCACAAAAAAAGTAAAGAAGCCAGTTAAAAGTCAGTGATGGGAGGAAAGAAGGCAAGGAATCAAGGGAATAATCCTACAGGAAGCTGGAAAAAAAATCAAAATTCAGGTGGTGCACATAGACTTGGAGAAAGGTAGGATGTTTCCTTCTCCAAGACAGGAGATAAGGAGGAAAATATATAAAAAGATGGACCTCAGGCATTGATATGATTGATATGTGATGAAATAATTGAGCTCTTCTAACTTAAGGCAATTGCTATAGATTTGCGGATTTTAAAAGAGGCCCAGGTATGCCTGGGTGGCTCAGCCAGTTAAACAGCTGCCTTCAGCGCAAGTCATGATCTCAGGGTTTTTAGGATCGAGCCCCACATCAGATCCACTCAGCAGAGAGCCTGCTTCTCCCTCTCCCTCTGCCTGCCGCTCTGCCTACTTGTGACTCTATCTCTCTGTCAAATAAATAAATAAAATCTTTTTTAAAAATGTAAAAAGAGGCCCAAAGAAATAGACTTTCTAATTTAAAAAAAAAAGAAAGAAAAGAAAAAGAAAATGATGTCTCCATCTCACACAGTATCCTTTGTCCAATGTTGTAGATGTTAAAAATATATGAAAGGCTACTTTGCACAGACACCATCAATGTCAATGTCAAGGACTAAGTAAAGTGAATGAGAAGTTCAGTCTCACTGCCCTTCAAGATCTCTAACAGACATATCTGAAGATGTAGGATGAGCAAACTCCCAGTCATTGAAGTGAGCTAATTGCAATTTTGAGAACAAAAAATAATAAAGTTAGAAGAAAAGATGTGTGTCACCATTCTTTTTCATCTTCAACCTCCCCTAGCTTCATAGTTTCAAATCCAAAGATGCTAAACATGTTAATAGAGACAACAATAAATAAATGACTCCAAGAATCCTCGAATAGGAAATACTCATAGGTCATCTACTCTGCTCACTGCCAAAGTGCACTCATAACATTGCTAACAAATCATGGCCCAGCTGCTGTCTGAATTATTTAGAGTATGCTAAGCTCACTGTACTTTGGGAAACAACATTCTAGTTGGAATTAGAAGTTTTCTTTCTCCACTTACATGGAATCTTCCAGCCACGTCTAGAGTAAGATGGAAAAATACACCTGTAGGTATTTGAAGAAGAGAGTTGTGCTCCATCCCCAAATGTCCTAATCTCTGTGCTAAATGTTCTCTTCACCAAGTCCTCTTAAGGAGCTACCAATGTTTGAGGGATTTACTTATTTACATATTTTTAAAATATTTATTTTTTAATGCATTGCCCAGGCTATCTTGATTGTGATCAACAAATACCTGTTCTATCTTTCACGTGAGCCTGTATTAAGCTGATCTTCCCCCTTTTCATGTTTTAATTTGATTAACATCTTATCCTAGTCTTTGGGGCAGGAAAAGAGATCCTGTAAGGGTTCCCATGTCATTACATGACATATCTATAGATCCATGTCCTCAAGCTTCCTTTCCTCGCTGTGATACACTTGCATCTAATCCATCAACAAGCACTCCAAACTCCATCTCTGCTCCATCCACATCTCTTTTCTAAATTATAATCCTTACACACACTGCTTACTAACGGCCCCCCTTGTTTCCAGGCTTACTGTGTCCTATACAATCTCTTCAAAGCAAACAGAACCATTTTTCAGAAATGTAAATCAACGAATCCTAATTAAAACTCATCCATGGCCTCTGTGAGGGTTTAGTAGAAAAAGGTGGAAAGAAAAAGAATTCAACTGCAAAATTAACGAGAAGCATCTCATCAGTTTCTCTAACCTTGAGGACAGGAGCTGTGATCTGAATGGGTAAGATGTCCTGTAGAATTCATTAACCACCACACCCTCCCCAATAGTGGTACATGGGCTGCTCTGGGAAGATATGGACCCATTACTCAGAGAAAACCATTGACAAATCTTAACGTCAAAATAAATTCACTGAAATAGTAGGTGGGCACAAAAGAACTGTGGTCATCTGCAGTAGGCACGGACGTGTTAAGAAGCCTGCTGTAGAAGCTGGCAACAATAATCCAAATAGAAAAAACTAACGACACTGACAACACATGAATTGGTGATCTACGTGGAGAAATACGGTAAATCTGCGCAAGGCACTGAGAAGGAACAGTGTCATTTGTTAAGTAAACAAACGTGAGTTATTTTGTAGCCTCTCTTCAGGAAGGATCAGAGAGGACTGGAGTGTCTGGAAAGACCCCAGTCACTGGCTCCTACAACTAGTGCTGAACCACACACTTAGCTCTCACAGCTATTACAATATGCCTACCAAGATTTCTTTTGAAAAGTTATTTTGTTTTTCATTTTATTTTCTTTCCCTTTTAAAGAATTTAAATACCAATATTTCCAAATGTGTCCTGTCTCAAAATAATTTAGAAATTAATGAGTTCCTCTGACCCCATCATCAATAGCCAATTTTCTACGGAAGTTTGTGGATCGCTCATAGTGCCTGGATGGCTTAGTGGGTTAAGCAACAGCTTTAGGCTCAGGGTCCTGGTCCCAGGGTCCTGGGATTGAACCTCAGCGGGGAGCCTGCCTCTCCCTCTCCCACTGCCACTCTCCCTGCTTGTGCATACTCTGTGTGTGTGTGTGTGTTAAATAAATAGATTTTTTAAAAAGATTTTATTTATTTATTTGACAGAGGTCACAAGTAGGCAGAGGAGCAGGCAGAGAGAGAGGGGGGAAGCAGGCTCCCCACTGAGCAGAAAGTCCAATGCGGGGCTCTATCCCAGAACCCTGAGCTCATGACCTGAGCCAAAGGCTTAACTCCCTGAGCCACCAGGAATCCCAACAAATTTTTTTAAAGAAAAATACACTGAAAGTATTTTTGGTAAAGGGGCTGATGCTAATCTTTACTTTTTGACCCTATAATGGCTGAATAGTCGAGAATCTTGAAAAAATTATTTCTGGAAAACTGGGTAAATTGTCAGATTAAACATCATTAACAGATGTTAATCTTGAACTCAGTGTTACATTTTATTTCACTCTGCTGTTGTTAACTCTCTCCTTTCCAGTGGTTTCCATTGGTGGCATTGGCTCTGTCCTGGACCATGAATTAAACCAAAATAACTCATTTTACAACTAAAATGTTTCATCTTTGCTCTTTGATACTTAATGATGGGACAGCGTCCTCAACTAAGCAATGGCCTTATCTGGAAATTGTAATTGCCCACATTGCAAATAGTTTTGTGCAGGTCTATCCATCGATCTCCCCATCTTCTTTCTCCTATCTGAGTCCCTGGTATCCTTGAACATTGAGAATAGAGCCTGATAGTTACTACAGATTTGGTGCATTTTATTAATTATAGTAATATGATGTAATGATATAACACTGGTTCATATCTACTGAGGACTTTCAGACACATAGGCTTTTTATTACCTCGAGAAAACAAAATACTGAATGAGGCAGGTGCAAGGTTAATAATTCACTTATAAAATAACATCAAGCTCTTTAATCTATTTTTCTGTGCAGTTCTTGTCTTTCCCTTCATGCTTCCAATATGGCTGCTGTAGCACCAGCCTTCAAATGACACCTTCAAAATTAAGAAAGAAGAAAAGAGATTTTTTTAGACATATCTCATTTCTTTATCAAAAGGGATTTTTTTTTTCTATAAATCCAGACAGACTTCTTCAAGGCCCCATCAGGCAGAATGTAATCATGTGTTCCCCTCTTAACCAATGCCGGGCAAAGAATAGTGGGATAGTTAAAATTGACTTAGTCCTATTGAGTTATTGTCATTGAATAAATGAGGAAATGGAGGCTTAGAGGACTTAAATCATTAGCCCCAGGTCACATAGCAAGGATGTAGCAGAGGTGGGACTTGACCCAACCTGATTCAAGTGACTTCAGAACCCTCTCATCAACTAAGCTGTGCTAGTTCTCCATGAATATGAAGCATGGCACAATTTCAAGACTATCCTCTTTGAAACAGGTAAAACCAGCATTTTAAAAAAATATTTATTTATTTATTTGAGAGAGTGAACAAGCAGGGGAAGAGGCAGAGGGAAAGGGAGAGAGGGAATCAACAAGCAGACTCCTCACTGAACAGAACCCTACCTGGGGCTCTATTTCACAACCCTGAGATCATGCCCTGAGCTGAAACCAAGAGTCAGACGCTCAACCAACAAGCCACCCAGATGTCCCTAAACCAGCTTTTTAAAAATTTCTAATCCTCCCCAAGAAATAATCTACATCATCCCTGAAGGCTTGAACTCCAGAAAGAGACCACCACAACACAAGGTCCTTGCAGCTTCCCTTGGTGTTTGAGAAAACGGAGTGGCACCCACAGAGAGTGAGGCCAGCAGGCAGAAGGGAAGGAGGAGATCCTCCTTGCCATACTCAGGAAAGAAGGAACTCCCAGGCTCTGAAACATTCCCAGGAGCTCTTGACGTGGCTCTGGAAGCAGTGAGATGGGCACTCATATGGCCATAGTGTCTCTCAGAGGGCTTACAAACATAAGAAGGAAACACAAATATTCAGTTCCAGCACTAGGGAAGTTCAGGGCCAGGCAGCAGGAACTTCAATAGTCAAGTGCTGTCAACCTGCTCCTCTCCCTTTCTTGTACCTTAACCATCCCAAATTCCTAAAGAAGAAAGCCATCAGCCACATTTATCTATGCTTCCTAGTCATCCAAGACTTTTTACCATCTTATCCCTTCCCCTTGGTTTTCTGACAATCAACTTATAAGAATGGACAGATTCACATGAGTAGCCCTATATTTATTTTGCATACCTCCTACCTATTCTATGTTTTCTTATTGTCTTTTGCATGATTCGATGCTCTATGCTGTCTCTCTGTTTAGAATGATTTTATTTACCCATGAAAGTGTTCAATAAATGTTGCTAGTTCCACACCCTAGCCATGTGCGTGTGTGGGCACTCCTCCGTGCACATGTTCACACACACACACACACACACACGCAGGTTATACTTAAGAATGTACCACACAGGGGCGCCTGGGTGGCTCAGTAGGTTGGGGCCTCTGCCTTCGGCTCGGGTCGTGGTCCCAGGGTCCTGGGATAGAGCCCCACATTGGGCTCTCTGCTAGGCAGGGAGCCTGCTTCCTCCCCTCTCTCTCTGCCTGCCTCTCTGCCTAGTTGTGATCTCTACCTGTCCAATAATTAAATAAAGTCTTAAAAAAAAAAGTACCACACATCAAAATAAGATCACGGGGATGAAAGGTACACAACAGGACACATGGTCAACGGTACTGACGGCCGGGAGCTACACTTGTGGTGAGCATAGCATAACGGGTGGGGCTGTCAAATCACTCTGTTGTACACCTGAAATTAATGTAATATTGTGCGTCAACTATACTTCCATAAACAAATAAAGATTTATAAATTCCAAACAGATAAAATTTTAAATATAAAAAAATAAAATGGCAAAGTTCTAGAAAGAAATAAATGTGAAGTTTAGATAAGACCTTTTGAAAGTGTTTGGTCCATGGCACCAAAAACAAAAACCATAAAAGAAAGATTATAGAGAAACATACAGATTAAATACATGAAAATCACTTTAAAAATCTCAAAATATTGTGACATATGTAAGACAAACAGTTATTAGCTTTATTTAATACACAAAGAGTTTTCACATGCCTTAGAAAAAATTAAAAGCACCAAGGAAATGGATAAAGGTTTAGAATAGCTAATTCACAGAAAATAATTAAATTAGCACTAGTTAAAAGTAGGTAAGAGAGTTTTTTTAACCTCAAACCAAAAAGTTAAAAACCCAATCAATAATACTCATGTTGGTAAGGTATTGTAACTTTACTATAATGCAAACTCTTATAGTAATAAAACCATAGGGGGGCCTGAGTGGCTTAGCTGGTTAAGGGTCTACCTTCAGCTCAGGTAATGATCCCAGGTCCTCAGGTCAAGCCCCACTTCAAGCTACCTGCCCAGCAAGGAGTCTGCTTCTCCCTCTGAGCCGCGTCTGTGCATTCTGTCTCTCTCTCTCCCCGACTCTCTCTCACACATGCACTCTCTCTCTCAAATAAATAAATAAAATCTTTTTTTAAAGTAATAAAACCATAAGTTGGTGCAGCTTTTCCAAGTATGCAATTTGGCATTATGTGTATTACCCTAAAAAGTTTTAAATATAGATCTATATACCTTTTGATTTAATGATTTCTCCTTTAGGAATTTCTCTTTAGGAAATCATTAGCCAAGATTTGCCCACAGGGATTTTTATTGCAGCATTGTTTAAGGACAGGGAAATAAATAACCTAAATATTCATCAATAGACAATTAAATTATTTATAGTGCATAACATTAGTTGTAATGCAATGCAACCATTTAAGTGGAAAGTAATGAAACTATTTAATTTTGTAGAAAATATTTGCAATGCATTGTTATTAGCAAAATTCTGTTCTTAAATACATTTTAAATATATATGCATCTATGCATAGAAGCATGGTAAAAATGAAGGGTTTTTGCATTTTTCCCCTTCTTTCCAAATTTTATACAATAAAAGTGTATTACTTTTGTAACAAAACAAATCCATCTTTATCTGATCCATCTTTCCAAGCCCTTTTTACATATGATCTTCATAAACTGCTCTCTGATTTCCCCAAAGACAACATTTCTTTTCATGAAGTCCTATAGCACTCATTGTCTATAAAACTCATAAAACATTTATGAAAACCCACCTGTGCTGTATGTTTTGTTGTTATTGTTTTCTGTACATGACTCACCTTCTCATTCTACCATCAGTTCCTAAAAGGTTAGAACTTGACATTTGTGCTTTAGTATTCTCTATAAAATACTTTACAATTAATATATGTTCAGTAAACTGAACCATTATAATTGGGTTTTCCCTTCTCATAAAGATTTCTGAGATATGGCATGACAAAGGATCCTAAAATGCAAGAGAGCAGAAGTGATGATGCTCTTTTACCATGGCATCTGGTGACCCATAGTGCCCAGTATCCATGCTTTTGTATAGTTCCCTCCCACATTGATTCTGAGCTTGGCCATGTGACTTTCCTTGACCAATGGGACATCAGCAAATGTGATTCCAGCAAAGCCTTTGATAAACACTTGTACAATGAGGATTGCTTTCCTGGGACACTACCACCAACATTATAAAAAAAAAAAAAAAATCAGTCTATCCAACTGAAGAGGCCACAAGAAAAATACGAGATTACTCTAGTCAACAACTTCACTTCATTTCCAGACTTCTGAATCAGGCCATCTTGAATCATTAGTCTCAGAACAGACACAGTTGAGAGAAGTTAAGTAACCCCAGGCCAAGGTCAAAACTGCCCAGCTAACCTAAACCAAATACAAAATTATAAGCAAATGAATGGTTTTTGTTTTAAGCCAGTAGGTTTAGGAGCAGCTTATTATAATTGACCCACATCCCTATCACTACTGCTTATCCCACCTGCTGCCCCAGCTGACCTCCCTTCATCACAAGGTACGCCTGATGGGTCACGACACTTTCTCCTTGAGTACTGACTCAACTTCACAAACCTTTCCACGAGGACTCTCTCTGGTCATCTCTTTCCAATCATAGGAGCTGACATATCAGTTGGAAACTTTGCCATCCCTGAATAAGATCACCCTTTCTTTTGTCTAAATTGAGACAGACAAGGTTTTGAATAAGACTCTAAACCTAAGTGTCAGATAGTTCCAACATGTAGTCTGAGTTAGATTGTTTTTAACAGACAAGGGAATTCTGCTGTGAATTCATCTCTCCTTAATTAAACTATCAGGTGGGTAGCAATATATATTTGGCTGGCCTCCATCTTATAGAGGGACAGGTATATGATGATCTACTAAGGTCTTAAGGAAGGAAGGAAAGAAGGTCGGAAGGAAAGAAGGTAGGGATTGGGTAACAGTTACCATTTGCTATATATTCTACACACCTTCCTTCTGCTTAAGCAAAACATTTAACATCAAAATCCATAAAAGTCTCAGTGGAAGCCAGTGTGGTAGTCCAACTTTACTTTAGGCGAACTTGGCCATCTGCACCCCACTTTCCTTATCTGTAAATTGAAGACTGTTACATCTGTCCCTTACAGGGATCTTATGGTAACAAATGGGATAATATACATGAAAACATATTCTTCAGAGGAAACTAGCTATAATTATCATAATTTAAGAGAACACAGAAATCAACTTATGTTTACCAAAATGTGATACATCTTTCAATTGTTGTCAATTGAATTCCTACCAGGTACATGAATTTAAATTTTGTTGACAATGATTTCAATGAAACCGTAATTTAGCTATTTTAATATTGATCCAGCTGTTTTATCATCAGTAATTTCAGTTTGGGTAGAATCCTATTCAGATAAATTATATGTGTATTGGAAACTCTAGTGAGGGTAGTATTTCTCTGAGAAATCATTTTGCTTTATACCCCGAAAGGAAAACTCTCTGAAGTCAATGATAGTTTGTAAAACAAAAGATTTATCAATAAAATTTTGCAAATGAAGTCATCATATCTAAAACTGAAGTATGTCTGATTTTTAGCCTAACAAATTTTAACTGCTGCAATAGGTAAACTTTCTGGTTATCTGCGACTTAACGGAAACTTTTCCTTAAACCAAAAACAAATGTAACATATGCGGTGATTGAAAAATCTTATAATCAATCATAAATCATAGAAACTTTGTCACCAAGACTGATTATTTCAGAATCCTCCAGTTTGCACTGCAAACTAACATACTGGGGGATTGGGGGAGAAAGGAAGAAAAGACCTCCATGTCACTTCTCATCTTACACACTTAGTCTAATGCATAAAGTCAGCAAAATGAAATAGAGTTGAAGAAATATATACATCGTTCCACCTCAACTTTCCACCCTGTTTCTTCTCAGATTTGTCTTCATTCTGTAGCTAGACCCATTTTCCTATTCTTCTTCGTCCTCTGCAAATGTAGACCCCTGAACATAATTCTTGAAATCCAACCTGGGTATAAGCAGTTTCAAGGAGACTTTCTTTTTTTTAGAGCTTTTGCCTCTTTCTTCTGTAGTCCTCCCCAGCCCCAAAGCATAGTTGAGCAGAAGTTAGTATTATGCAGACTTTAGGGATGAAGCATTCAAAGCCTGGAGAGATGACTCTGATCGAAAGAAAACCAAGAGAAGTAAACCCAGCTGTCTGGGCTTCTGGCTGAGGCATGGCTGATTATTCTAGGCCACCTTCAAACACATTGAGTAATGGAAATATGGCGGGGTCTCAAAATCCTTTTTCCAAGATGGTGTGGTTAGCCTGCAGGCTGCCAGGGTGGGGGTTGGGGGTGCAGAACCCCTTTAAAGAGCTACTGGAAGTGCCTACATTTGTCCCTAACTTCCCATCTGCAGCCCAGGCACAGCTTTAGCCCCCCTTGAACCGGCGTAGGATTACAATGTCTATAATGGGGCATTCCTCAGGGCCAGAGCAGGTAAAATAATGGAGTAACTGAGTTTCTTTAAAAGGAGGGAGACATCCCTGGGTAAGCGCAGTCTATTAAGTGTCGACCTTTTGGTGTCAGGACAGGTCGTGATCTCTGAGTTGTGGGATCGAGCCCCTGGTCAGGCTCTGCCCTGATCATGGAGTCAGCCTGAGATTCTTTCTCCTTCTCCCTCTGGTCCTCCTGCTTGTGCTCTCTCATTCTCTCTCTGGAAATAAATAAATAAATCTTTAAAGGGAGGGAGTAGGTATTTTTCTAACAAGTGATGAGTTAAAGACTGACTGCTCTTCGTGATACTAGATTTGACTAAGTGAAGAGAGGGAAGAAGACTACATAGGGAACCCAACAGGAGCTGTTGCCAGAAAAGCAGCACAGATCATGGGGTACAGTGCCCACACATAAGTGTTCCTATGCCCCAGGGTTGAGCCCTCCTGTGGGGAGAAATGGCACAGTTCAGCTGACCAAACCATGGCTTGTCTGAGACTCTCCATAAGACCCTGGTCTGATCCCAGATTCATGAGAACCTTCTGATTAAACTTCTCTGACATAATAAAGCCTAAGCAAAGGCTCCCCAAATCTATAGCCCTCGCTCTTATCTAATTAAGCTACCCATAAAAAGATTTATTTGGGGCTTCTGGGTGTCTCAGTCAGTTAAGTGGCTACCTTCGGCTCAGAACAAGCCTAGCATCAGGCTCCCTGCTCAGTGGAAAGTCTGCTTCTTCCTCTCCTTTTGCTGTCACTCTGCCTACTTGTGCTTTCTATCTCTGTGTCAAATAAATAAAATCTAAAAAGAAGTAAAATCAATTTTAAAATATTTATTTATTTACTTGAAAGTGAAGGAGGAGGGACAGAGGGTGAGAGAGAGGAGGAGGGAGAGAATCTTAAGCAGACTCCACGCTAAGCACAGAGCCTGATTCAGGGCTTTATCTCACAACCCTGAGATCATGATCTGAGCAAAAATCAAGAGTCAGATGCTTAACCGACTGAGTCACCCAGGGGTCCATGGAGTATTCTTTTTAACACCAAATCAAGCCATGTATTCATGTAAAAAAGAGGGAAGTCTTATGGTCAGAAATGTGTTGCCATGTACAGACACTAGGACACTGAATACAGAGCAGATGTCTGTGCCTGGATGAAGAGGACAAATGTCATACAAAACAGTGTTGTCAAATGAAGGTGTCTGTTCTTAGAAGGCTGTCAGTCAACAAATAATTCTGAATGTCTGCCTATGAGTTCACTGTTTAGTGCCTGAGTTTTGTGTTGAAAGCTGATGGAGAGACAGAAGAAAGAAACTATATAATCACCAATAAGCCTATCCAAAATAGAATATTGGTTTCTCATAGGGAGATTATTCAGTTAGTCTCCCAAAACAGGTAATGAAGGTAATAACGTTTTAAGGGAAGATGTTTACAATGCATATAAATACTCACCCAAAATAGGTCATTCTCTGTGATCCTGATTATAAAAATCACTATGGCACAATTCAGCATTACCAGTTGAGATTTGTGGTGATTACTTTACCCTGGGTGTGTGTGTGTATGTGTGCCTAGATGGCTTGGGGCAAGGCAATTCACCAAGGATGAGGAACATAAAATTATCATAGGGGTTGGAACGTCTGACGTTTGTAGACTCATGTCATTCTGAAGCTTGGGAATCTGATCAAGAAAACAAAAATTTGGGGCACCTGGGTGGCTAAGTGGGTTAAAGCCTCTGCCTTTGGCTTGGGTCATTATCCCAGGGTCCCAGGATCCAGCCCTGCATCGGGCTTTCTGCTCAGCGGGGATCCTGTTTCCTCCTCCTCTCTCTCTTTGCCTGCCTCTCTCCCTACTTGTGACCTCTTTCTCTCTGTATCAAATAAGTAAATAAAATCCTTTAAAAAATAAATAAAATAAATTTAAAAATGAAAAATAAAAATAAATAAAAGAAATATAGAAATTAAACATGGTAGACTTCCCCAGATGTCCCAAGTCCAGCAAGGATCTCCCTGGGTGTCTGAAAAGGAGCACTGCAAAAATCACCTTTCATCTCAGACAAACTAGATCAACTAATGCAATCTCAACCTGTAAGGGCTCCACAGAGATACTACAGAGAACTTTAAAACAGATAGTTTTCATTCTGTTTACCTGGAAAAAAACAATAAATTATACCTGCAAGTTATCCAAGCCCACGTCTTGGTTCCATGTTCTCTAACATGTAGCTGAAGAACCTCATGCCCATTTTCTGTCCTTTCTCACTTTCTCACTTCCTCCCACAATCAGTGACAATATATTGCAAATAAAGGTGGCTCTCATAAACCTGACTGACTGCCTCCAGACCTAATGTCCCAAGACTCCAAGGGTCAACAGCTCTGAGGCACAGTACTGTATCAACTCCTCCAGCCTCATCTCACAATACAGAACTCCGGTGGAGCCCAAGGATTGTGGGAATTTCCCAGAATATGGGGCACCTGGGTGGCTCAGTGGGTTAAAGCCTCTGCCTTTGGCTCAGGTCATGATCCCAGGATCTTGGGATCAAGCCCTGCCATTGGGATCTCTGCTCAGCAGGGAGCCTACTCCCCCCCCCCCACTCTGCCTGCCTCTGCCTACTTGTGATCTCTGTCTGTCAAATAAATAAATAAAATCTTAAAAAAAAAGAAGAAGAAAGAAAAGAAAAGAAAATCTCCTGGAATACATATCCCATGCAAACCCACGTACAATTAGATAAGCCATCTGGTTCCTTGAGGACTCTCAACTCACTGGGTCATTCCCTGCTTCAACCACTGCTTCAACTACTCTGTCAAATTCTTCTTTTCTGATTTTCTAAATTCCAGGTCATTCTTATACCCTAGTCCAGTCCAGTAAAGAATCAAGAGTTTGAACATGCCCTCTGGTTCAAAGCATTCCCACAATCCTTGGGCTCCACCAGAGTCTGGCTTTGTAGCTCTGGGAGCATAGAGTTGGAAGGGAAGCAGTCCCTTTCCTCCTCCGATTCATCTGAGTGCATCTTTTTCCAAGGTTGGGCAGAAGGGAAACCAAGGAAAGTTATCTGGAGGAGGTAAAGCTTATCTTCTAGGTGAATAAAGGCAGGAAGCCAAGACCAGAAGCAGAACATGGCAGCTTTGTGGGAACTGTGCATTATTTCGTATGGCAGAAGTGCTGCGTCCACGCGGGCACTAGTCTCACACAGCAGGCATGGCGACCTCTGCCAACTTTTCAGAGTAGAAACGTAGTTAAATGGTAAAAACATTGTGAGGTTTTCCATATAAATATTGAAATGCGTCACGGTTCTATTTCTGTCTTCTGATGCTATAAAAATGTATTTTTTCATAAAAACAACTTGAAAGCGAAGGAAAACCATAAGTGCTTAGGTAAAACCGAGCTCATGGTAATCTCTAAGTTTGTCCTCTCTACCTACTTGATTTTATTTATTTGTTGGCTTGTTTATTGTATTTGAATATTGTTGATACATAATGTTCCTTTGGTTTTAGGTGTACAACATGGTGATTCAACTTCTTTCTATGTTATACCGGTCTGACCACAAAAGTAGCTCTCATCTGTCACCATACAACACTACTGCAGCCAATGCTACATAGGTATTGCTGACAAATTATCTTCTGCTCAATTAATTTGTGATCACTTCTTTCTATGTTATACCGGTCTGACCACAAAAGTAGCTCTCATCTGTCACCATACAACACTACTGCAGTATTATTGACTATATTCCCTGTGCTGTACCTTTCATGCCCTTAACTTATTTAATCCTTAACTGAAAGCCCATACCTCCCACTGTCCTTCACCTATTTTGCCCACCCCCCACCCCCTTCCCTCCTAAGTGATTTTAGATTCAACTGCTTGCAGTTACATCCCTATCCATGTTAATACTTGCAAAGTTTTTCACTGTTTGACACACACAATTTTATACTCATCTCCACTTGATCAGTATTTCAGGTATGACTGCTTTAAGTTTATCTTTTTCTTATTTCCATTGTTTGTTTGTTTGTTTGTTTTAAATAAAAGTGGGTATTAGCATATTTTTCCAGAAAGATCTCTAATCGTTCACCAGGAGAGTGAAGGTATGGTGCTAATGGAAGTAGTGTAGAAACAACAGAGCATTTTATCATCATAGTAATTAATTCATGCGATGTGAAAATACAATTAGAGAACGAAGCATCTGCAAACCAGATTTCTGTGCATGACCAGAATTGTAAAAATGCACCTCAAATTTGTAAAAAGTTTGTATTCAGGAAAATGTAATTTCAATGTAAGAGAAAAAAAAATTTAAGGCAAATCCCACGGTTTCCAATAGACTTCTATGCTTCCCATTTTCAGTGATTCATTTATAGTATTATAAAGATTGTGCACAAAATTCCCAGGCAGATTGTTCTCCCAACAAAAATTCACTTGTAAACAGGGCTTACTCACTGCATAAGGAGTTTCTGATTAGTTGATGGCTCTGGAAATTTTCAGAAATCATGAAAAGGAGAATGCATTTGAAACCTTGTAATGTTAGAGCCAATGCTACATAGGTATTGCTGACAAATTATCTTCTGCTCAATTAATTTATGATCAGCAAAATAGACTTTGCTTGAACTTAATAGTTGTTTATTTCCTAGGAAAGAGAATTTATGATTAAGAAGGCACAATAAGTGAATGTTGTCTAGGTATAGAGGAAGTTTGGTATTGCTAGAAATTACCATGAAAGTTAAAGAGAAGGACTTCAGGGTATGAGCTCCTAAATCAGTTCTTACCAAAATGTGCAAGTTCAAACTCAAATCATTTAAACAATAAAGATTTAGAAATCTCATAACCTTATGAATGAGATTGATATTGATTCAATGTGTTCAATAAACTAAGATTAGATTGTCTGAGATATATGCAGAATCATCAAAGACTATTTTAATTAAAAAGAAGCTCTTAAGTTTTAGCAGGGCTGAAGATATGACTGACAGTATCTTACACAATACAAAACTTATCTGTTGTAAATCAAAATTAATATTACTAACATTGTGGCCAGGCTACATTATCATAAAATATGAGTAGAAATTTTAATGGGGTTGAATTGTAATAAATTGTAGAAAGGAAGAGAGCCAAAAGTATGTATACATGCTTTCAATATATCTTTTAGACTTAACAGTAATGATATCTTATGGGGAAATAAAAGACTCAAATATGCTCTCAGTCTGTTGATTCTTTAAATACTCTATGCATATTAATGGATATATGCATACATATGTGTGTATGGGTTGGGAGGGACCATTAGCAAATATTTTTAAGAAAATAGAAGAAATAACATTAAGTTTGGCCTGTACTTCTTCAAATGCACAACTGGGTGCTACCTTATGAGGAATCAGTAATTTGGGGTACCCAGGTGGCTCAGCCCATTCAGCATCTGCCTTCGGCTCAGATTATGATCTCAGGGTCCTGGGATTGGGCTCCGTGTCAGGCTCCCTGCTCAAAGGGGAGTCTGCTTCTCCCTTTCTGTCTGCCCCTTCCCCCAGTTTGTGTGTGTGCTCCCTCTCTCTCAGTCTCAAATAAATAAAAAATAAAATCTTAAAAAAAAAAAAAAACAAGAATCATTAACTTTATTGATTTAATTGAGCAGAGATTATGGTCGCATCCCAAGTACTTCAGGATCTGTGGATGAATTTTCTTTTTGTTTTCCTTTTCTACGCTCAAAATGAGAAATAAGGTACCATTTTCATAATCTGATAAGAATAATAGATATAGCAAAATCACTTGGGGATAGGACAAAGAAATGATGCCAAAAATAACTTCTGAGAGTTTCAGTGCTGAACCATTTCCCTTCAACAGGAAAGGATTTAAAGGAAAACATATATCATGGTGGTGCTTCTCCCCCACTACACCGTCAGTAAAAGGGCTAAAATTCTAAAGGCCTTGGCCGAACACTGAAGGTCACTTTACTAAATTGAAATATAGGATTTTTAGAGAATGAATTTAGCAAATGGAAACAAATTTTAGATCCACTTTTTAAAAAATTGAATGAGCCATCCTATATAGTAATGGCCAGAACAACCAAGAATATACATGATGCAAATTTAGTGCAAATCCCAGAACTCTAATTTTTCCTGTAACTTGAAAAACTCAACTTTGGGGACGTCTGGGTGGCTCAGTCGTTTAAGTGTCTGACACATGATTTTGGTTGAGGTCATGATCTCAAGGTCAGGGGATGGAGCCCCTGCTAGGAACACCTCTCTCAGTGGGGGAGTCTGCTTGAGATTCTCTCCCTCTACCCCTTTTCCCCACTTGTGCATGCACACACACTCACTCTTTCAAAATTAAATAAATCTTAAAAAAATAAAATAAAAAGCTCAACTTTATCCAAGATTGTTGATTCAACTGATTGTGGCAACTTATCTATTCAATATATCCCTCACATTCATGCTCCTCTTGCATCCAAGCTTCCAGATACTGCATTGGATTGGCAATGAAGGCAATCCATTTTTTATTCTGTATTTCTCAAAAATACACTTAACATATAAGAGAAGATAGAAGCATTGGCTGGGTAGTGATGTTGGTGAAGAGTGGCTTTGGGTTCACATGGGTGACCATACACACACAGACAGACACACACACACACATACACACACACACACTGAGCAGACCTGGAGAACTTCATGGCATTACAAGAAGGTTTCCAGAACACTTTCTTGCAACTCAGAGGTTATAAGTGATGTTATACTAACTGAATCTTCTCTCTAGGAATTTTGCACCTTGTTCATATGTTATCACGCTTTAAATTTCAAGCTTTAATTCAAGGTCTAAATGTGTTTTGAGCTGACCATGCCACTTGCAGGCTTGTTGGTACGGTCTGATGTGTAGTAACACGATAGTTATGGAAATATCTTCACATCATTCCCCCAAAAAGGAACTGTGTGAAAAGTGATACCTGGCATTTGCTTTAAAGCTTCTCACTTGCTTTATTAATTTATCCTCGTAGAGAGACCAATCACTCTGACTGGCAAGCAATTTACTCCCCCTCCCAAACCTTAGAGTCCCACACTGCTTCAGGATATGGCAAAACGAAAATACTGAGAGCTGGAGAGGTGAGCAAGGATACAGTCCGGGAGCACGTGTTTATATATAGTAAGGAAGGAATGTGTGTTTCAGTTAAAAAATAAATATATTTTTTATACACACAGATACACACATACAAAGTGCAACTCCCAGAAACTGAGACTCAAACCATACCTGAGATTAGGGTCCTTACCTAGGCATTAGCCCCAGGGACATGGCCCCCGTTGTGTTTAGTGGTAGACCTTAACACCTGGTGGGAAGGCAGCAATTAAAAATTGGAATTTCATCTCCATTTCAACTTGTTTGTTCAACTTGTTTTCTGGGTTTTCCAGTATATAATCAGTATATAACCAGGACCCTGACTAGTGCCTAGTGTCCAACAGTTTCCCAACACATATGTTTGGAATGACTGACTGGCCTTCATTTCTGGAATGGTCAAAGTGAATACAATCAGGTAATTTTGGACTGAAATTGTTCAGTCCACAACACCAGGAGTGGTGTTTTGGCAGCTGGGAAAGAAGGGAGAGACAAAGTTTGGTGGGAAAGTTAGGGAGAAAGTACTTGAAATGGTAGAAATTCTATATATAAGCAGAAAATGTGGTTGGCATGGGAGGACAAAGCATATGGGAGGGCTGTCTACCTGAGACATTGAGAAACAGTCATTAGAGCACAAGGTGGGGGGGACAAAACTTAAAAACACCAAAAATTTATCTCAATTTGATTCATTAACTCACTGAGTGTTAATGAAAGATTGGATAGAGGAACTACCTTGGTCTTACAGACATCAAAAAAGGTGACACTTTGGATATAGAAATAGCTTGAGAAAGGAATAGAGTAGCTCAACAGAAGACAGTTTCTCTAGTCCAAGAGTGAAAATATTTTAGACATGGAGAGAGGGTTTGTTTCAAAGATTTTATATAGAAAAAAAGCAGACATAGTTTGTGTTAGAATGGATTTAAATATAAAGGACATATAATGAATTATATCCATTCATTCATTCAGATTTATTGAACATCTATGTTGGATATAGCAGTAAACAAAGCAAGAAAAAAATACAAACTCTCACTTTCATTTACCTTGAAGTTCATGGGCAACAACAACATGAAACCAAAAATAGAAAATAAAATAAAATTTTAAAAATGAACCAAACAGAAGTTTATAAGGTTTTGTGCACCGTGTGCACAGAGAGAAATAATGAGGTGGTGTCAGGCAGAGGAAGTCAACCGACTGTGATTGTATTTTTTGACAGGTACTCAGGGAAGGCCCCATCAAGAAGGTCATGTTTAAGACTTGAAGGAAGTTCTAAAGTCACGTTTGTTCTAGAGGGTTAGAGATACCATCATACTTATAAAGAATATAAATGGCATGGTGACACAGGGACAAATAGAGTTTATAACCTTTGTTTTGAAAATTGATTTTTTTCTCTGTAAAATCTAATTTAGTGATACATTCAGATAACCTGGGGGAAGGATCTTTTTTTCCCTCTCACACCATATTAGAGCACTGAGGATAGGAACGAATCTTGGTGTCTTTCTCACGGACTTCTTTTTACAATATCTCTTTCAGTTCATCAAATGCCCACTAAACACTACATTTGTCGGGAGCTGTAAGAATAAGCGCATTTCAGACCATGATCCTCCTAGCAGGATGAGTAGGAGGGAAATTTGAGATATTAATTCAATAACATAAAACAAAGGATCACGGAAATCCAGCAAAGAGAGAGAACGGTCACTTAGGAAGAGTTGAAAATGGACCATGGGACACTATGACACCATCACTGTCCGTGATGGGTAGGATTCTGAAAGATCTAGGTGGAGCATGAGTGCCTCAACAGGAAGCTGTTACGGGAGCAAAGGAAAAGTCAAAGTTTCTATGTGGATTTGTTTAGGCAGGAGAATGAAGCACAGCATACAAAAAGAGCCCGCAAAAAAAAAAAAAAAAAAAAAAAAAAAAAAAAAAAAAAAAAAAAAAAGAATTTCTAGTCACATACTAAGACTGAAAAGCAATCGATTTGTTCTTTGGGCAGGTTTTTAAAAATCCTTGGCGTCTCCCAATTCCAGCTCGGTGGAGAACAGTTATGTGACTGCAAGGTGTCTGGTTCCTCCCGTTCACAAGAGATCTGGTGCTGCTGAAAGCCCCTTAGGTTCAAAGATTTCATTGTCCCAAATGTCACATTATCGTTGACAATTCCAAAGGTAGTATTTATAATGTTAAAAAATTATAGGCAGTCATTCCCCCCCAATCATCGGCATCTATGCTCCCATTTCAATGTCTCTAAGACCGTGCGCTATCTTTTTTTACTTCAAACTGACAACTGCTTTTATTTTCTTACAGTACTTATTCTTGAGACTTTCCTCCTGTGTAAGTGAAGTACCCCTGTATTCTCATTTATTTCATCTTTTTTTTTTTTTTGAGCGCATTTCTGGTTGTGCTACTGAACCAAGGAGATTTGACCTAAATAAAGTGCCAATTTGGGAAAGGAACATGAGGAGAAGGGAGGAATGGTGACAGTCATAAATGAATAACGAGCAAACGCAGTATTGTGGGGGACAGTTCATTCTCTGCTTTAATTGAGCTGCATGAGAAAGAAACCCCCTTATATTCTACTCTTCAGTATATCCTCTTCAAGCATGTTTACGGGCTGATTACCCACTCTTCCAGAACGTGTTTTGAACACTGTACAGTTTTCAACTTTGGCTTACGTTTTTGTGAAAAACATTTTACGTTTTTCCCTTTTTATTTTTCTTGAGAACTGAGGGTTACCAGTTGGCTTTTCTTCACCACAATTTCCGATTACAAAACATCAAGGAGCCCCCCCACAGTACAGTTTTGTGGCATGACTGACATTTTCTCCTTAATGGGAAGCCCGTGAATCACAGGAGAAGTATTGAAGGTCTTGCAACTTACAGACACCCTCAGAAGATCCCCAGGTTGGGTGGCTCTCATTGCTTGAAAAGTCGAATGACACAATTCTTGAAAAAATAAAATAAAATAAAAATAGAATAGGATTTAACAGTTCCATGTCAGGATAACCTGCCCCAAAGAGTTGAAAGCAGGGTCTTAGGGTCTGTATTCCCATGCTTGTAGCAGTGATATTCACAACAACCAAAAGATGGAAGCAATCCACGTGTCCATTGGTGGATAAAAAGATAAGCAAAATATGACATATACATAGAATGGACTATTATTCAGCCTTTTGAAGGAAATCCTGACAGGCTAGAGCACGGATGAATCTTGAGGACATCATGCTAAGTGAAAGAAGCCAGACAGAAAACAGACAACAGTGCACGATTCCGCTTACGTGAGGGGCTAGGACTAATGGGAAGCAGAAACCGGTTGTCAGGAGCTGGGGCCTGGGGAAGATGAGGAGTTACTGTCTAACGGGGTAGATTTTCAATTTGGAAAGCTGACAAAATCCTGGAGTAGACAGTGGGGACGGTTGCAGTAAGTTTCACGTTATGCGTATTTGCGGCAACACAGAGAAAATGACACAAGTTCAACTCATCCTCCTGGGAGATGATAGAGCTCGTGTTCTGCCAATTGCTTCTCGTGCCACATTGTGGTTGTTACACCGGGTAAATATAGAGACTGGATAAATCATTCGTTGGACAGCGCTGAGAGACAGCTCTGTCAGGTGAGCTCCTCAAGTCACATATCTGGCGGCTGAGAAGCCCTATCAGGATGTTTTGACTCATTACCCTGAGCCTTCATCAGCTGATGAAACTAATTTTTTTTTTCATCAGCTGATTAAGATTCAAGATAATGAGTCAAAACATGCCAGTAGTAATTCCCAACAGTGTTGAAGACAGGATGTTAACTTTTCCATGCACATATATGCACGCAGACAGCCACGAGATGAACCAACACAGCCTACCGCATATGGAAAAGTTCATTTCGTTACTGGAAGGGGTGGCAATTACCACCCAGAGCTAAAGGAGAGAAACAAAAAAATTAGCTGACCAAACAACTGAGCCGAATATTAATAATTCTCATAGGAAGAGAGAAATCACGTGAAATTAACTCATGGCGGGACACAACTGGAGAAATCACACAGGAAATTGCCATGTGCAAATGTGAATGGATTCTAGGAAAACCCAAATTCCAAATGCTTTGTGCTTCCTCCTGAATCAACAAATGCACTTCAGAATGTTTTTGATGGCAACTGTATCTAAGCTCAAAGTTCCAGGAATTTTCCACAACTGTTCTGCATTCTAGGGGCCTTTTGTCTGACTACAGAATATTGAGTTTTACCAACAAAAGCATTTGATTGAATACTATCCCCCTTAATATCAGATATATATGTATTTTAAATTTCATTAGGCTTCCATTGGGAAACCACCTAATATTTAGAATGCATTGCTTAATGTGCTAACTGATCTTATTTGCGTGTGCGGCTCACTGTCAGGGAGACCAGAAGCACAGTGACAGTTATTGCTGTTGAAAGGATTCTAGGAGGGGTGTGAGCGGAATGGTTAATGGGAGTAGGAGTCAAGGGACTTAAATATTTCCTAAATCTGGTAACAGTCCAGCATTCCAAAGACCAGGGAAGACCGGACTTCAAATCTTAATACATATCAGCCTCGGTTTGTCTCTTTCAGTAGTTCGAGGAAATCAACTTATGAGATCTGCTAAACCAAGTCACCCTTTAAACATATAATAAATGTTAAAACATGGCAGGAGCGAGTCTCAATGGCAAAGTGAAAGCAAACAGTTTACTCTGAGAACAAACAATGGCTCTGATCCTAATTCTTTGAATTGCAACAACTGAGAAGGCAATGCTTTTAAATGCAAGAGTCAGAACAGCAAAGGGACTGTGTTCTCCCATGCACCATTAAGGAACAGTTCTACCTACAGCCCCGCTGCTGATGGCAGGCTCTCTGAAAGCCTTCTTGAGGGAACACTTTGTCAGAATTTTGTCTGAGGTTTTGCGGGGAGGGAGAAGCATAGTGCTAAAAAGATGAAAACATTCTTTTTTCTTTTTTGCTTCCTACGCCGCCCTCTTCCCTCCCCCCCACCTCCAATTCTTTCCTGACTGCTGTATTTCTGCTGTTTTTCTGCCTGTCACATGCAGGAGACACCATCACTCAGCTTACCAGGAAAGCATCCCTCCTACTATTGTTCCAGTTAAAATGTGCGCTTGGAGTTAACACCTCTAGGAGACCAACTTACGCGTGCATTCAGTGAGGGTCTTAATTGATGCACAATTTACTACATGAAGCAAAACTTTGCTTGGATAAGCTGAAATGTTATGTCGAGGAAGAGCCCTTTCTATGGTTTTACGGGCTTGTCTTCTCATTGGGAGCATACATTTACTAACTGTATAATTGGTGGCACAGTTTTTCCATCATAAACATTGTTATCAGTTAATTAAACTTGAAATGCAGCTTTGTTCCACAACATGTTTTGTCAGATTGTTTTCCTTATTTATTTATCATCATAAAATTTTACTTGGTGACTGGCAGCTTCTCAGCCCTCCAATAATAATATAAATCAAAACATAAGATTTTAGTCTTCGTGCAATTTCCTTTTGGTCTGAAAATATGAAACCAGATGTTTTTGGCATGCTAAAGATGCTTTTCATCTTTTTTTAGATTCTTTCAGTGCAGTCAAAGTAAATGCATTTTTAAAACCAACTTATGAAAGTTAAATTCCCTTTGTTCATCTTAGAGTAGTCTGGTTTGCATTGATGCAGTGGCATTGAGAGACCTTTCAGATAACGTACTGAATTTCTTAGAGGAATTACACATGTGGAGCTGAAAGCTCAAAGGGCGGCAGAAATAGTATTAATAGCAGATCAGTAGACCATGAACCGTGATTCACCAGAGGGTCCTACTGAGCAGCGTGCCTAAAGGTGGAGGTTCAGGTTGGCCAACAACCAATGTGATCTTGACTCTCTCTATATTATTGGGTTGAGGTGACTAATTTGTTCACATAGTTATCACATACTTGTTCCAGCTTGAAAATTTGGGGCCCATGAAAGCATGGCTGTTGGAATTTCCTGTAACAGTGAATCTCATTTTGGTAGATATTACCATCTATCTCAGCCTAAGGCTATCACTAAAACATCTAAACATTCCCAGATGGAACCTACTTCACTGATATTAGAGGGATTTGGTGTTACTGGAGAGATGTGGGGTCAGTACATCGGAGCAGGAACAGAGTGGCACATAGGCTAATCTCATTTGTACGTGGCCTCAGATTGCCATTACATCCCGAGGCTATTTTGTGGTTTGGGTCTTGGAACTGTTAGGACAGACTAAAATATTTTGGGATCTTGGTGGGGCAGTGTACAGAATCATTGACAATCAGCTTTGCTATCTAAGCTTTGATGTGGTTTGCCCCATCCTCAGCCCCCAGCTTCATTGCATAAATTCCACAGCCCAATGCACAGGACACTTCTACTTCTTTACCCCTGCCCCCAATGATCATAGCAATATGTATTCATGGAGAGTAGAACTCCCCTTCCTCTAACTCTGCTTGATTTTAAAGCAAGCTTTCCCAGAGGCAACACTTTTCCACATATTCAGATTTCATGAACTTCCTTATTACTCACTGCGGTTGACTTCCCATCACCAACAACCTCCTGAAATACCTGTGTCAAGAGTCAGTAGTGATCCCTCAGTAGGATCACAAACACAATGTCTTCTTTGGCCAATGACATTGGCCTCTGGAAATGGACCTCTTCCTTCCCTTCTCTTGGCTTACATAAACTAAGCTCTCATGGTTCTCCTGTTTCTCTGACCTTCCTTCCCAATATTTTCTGCTCCTTCCTCTTTCTCTGCTTGACTCTGAGCATTATGATATGTGCCCTTTGACCTTTCATCTTCTTCCTTCTTCATTCCTCATAATCTTTTGGGTGTTTCACTGACTCCCATGACCATCTGTGTACTGAGGCCACCCCTGAGTCAAACTCTCAGCCACAGTCTGCTCCTATGTTGAGCAACCCAGTATCTAACCTATCTGTAGAAATGCAGACAAATTCAGCATAAAAACTTCGTCTTTACCCCTAAATCACTGTTTTTCCTAATTAGTTAAGCCTAATTACTATCACCCAGACATCCAAGCCAGAAACCTGTTGCCTATATATACCTTTACATAGATTACCACATATCTACTCATCACAGACTTCAAATATACCTTTTTATTCATTTATATTTTTCCATTTCATTGTGTGAATAGTAAAAACAAAACACTATTTAAAGTAATGGGGAAATATTTGGTTTTCTGTATCAATTTTTGGACAAAGATTCTTGCCCTGCTAATTTCAAATCACAGGACATAAACCACCACCTTCTCACCACTTTGACTTTGAGGGACAAAGAAAATGGAAAATGAGATACAAATTTAACAAATAAAGGGAGGAAAATAGCAAAGAAAGAAAAGACAGGAGGACAAGAGTAAAGACCTTTCCTAAACCATTTTTTTCCCTATTTTCTTATTTTTGAGAATGGTACTGAAATTCCTTTCATTAGTCAAATCAGGTGGGTTTGTTTTGTTTTGTTTTGTTTTGTTTTGTTTTCCCTTATTTTCTCTTTTTCTTCTCAGGTCCTAGGTACATTAGTGCTATGGTTTCTACTTCCCTAGCATCTTCCATAAGCATTACCACTTCCAATGACTCATTTCATGTCCTCACCATATAACTAATATACCTTTGCTATGTGCTGCTATAGTCTTTTTCTTACTGATCTTGGTGGACTTTCTAAACACAAGTGCTGCTTAAAATCCTTCGATACTGCCTCATTACTGTCAAGTCAAAATCTGCACTTCCTTTTTTTTTTTTTTTTAAAGATTTTGTGTATTTTCTGACAGAGAGAGAGAGATCACAAGCAGGCAGATAGACAGGCAGAGAGAGAGGGGGAAGCAGGCTCCCTGCTGAGCAGAGAGCCCAATGTGGGGCTCGATCCCAGGACCCCAAGATCATGACCCAAGCCGAAGGTAGCGGCTTAACCCACTGAGCCAGCCAGGTGCCCCCAAAATCTACACTTCTTAATGACATGATGAGAGTCATCATTTCCTTGGTGTTTATATTTCTGCTTTTTCTTTGGCACCCAACATTTAGGTGTGTTGCATGATCTAAGTTCTTCAAGTGCCATCTGACTCTCACTCTATCTTTACTAATGCTCTCTTGATGTTCTTCCCTCCCTCATAATCCTCTACCCACTCCCCAAGGGGCTAAGCTCCATGACTTACCTATAGCATCACTTGCCCCAAGTCTCTCCCACTGCCCAGGTAGAACTAACTGAACCCTACTTTTCTTTATTTTTCCTTAAGCAACTTTTACCATCTCCCATCGCTCAGCCTCTGTAGCACCATATGATACATTCTGTATGTAATCTCATGAATTAAAGGATAACTCTTAAAGTTCCAGAGCTGGCTCTGCTGGTGTTCTAGTTCTTAGCACAGTGCCTGGCACTTGGTAGACCGGGGCAATATAGAGCGGGGTGCCCATTCCCTAGCCATGAGAATGCCATACCCTATTTTCCGTCCTCTGCTCTTGGAGCTTTGATCCTGGTTCCACCACCTTCAGGGCAGTATAACCTCTCTATATGTTCCTATTTCATCTTATATCAAATGATGATAATATAACACACCTAAAACATTGATGAAATAATAAAAATTTAAAAAGCACAGAGTGTCAAATGTTTAATACAGGGCCTCATATGCAGTAACTCTTTAAGGAATGCTGTTATCAGCTAATCTATGTGTGCTTGTTAAATGAAGAAATTGTTAGAAAAAGTACAAGAAGATATCAAGATTTATCAGTTCCCCGAGATTAAGAATCATGCCTTGATTTATTGGGGCT
Organism: Mustela lutreola; assembly: GCF_030435805.1. Taxonomy (NCBI): domain Eukaryota; kingdom Metazoa; phylum Chordata; class Mammalia; order Carnivora; family Mustelidae; genus Mustela; species Mustela lutreola. The sequence continues at coordinate 61,044,674 of NC_081298.1, read as the reverse complement.
TTGTCATTGATTATGATGATGATGATGACAACGATGATGATTTGTTTATTTTTTGGTCCATAATCTCAGCACAATGCCAAACTCAAAATAAGAATTAAATACATGTAGTTGAATGCTAGATCAAAAATGTAATATCGAGGCAAGTTCAAATTCAGGGAGGGAATAAGCACAAAGAGAAATAAAATCAGATGGGAGAGAGAGCTAAGCACAACACCCTGCACCCAGTAATCTATGAACCTCTGAGTGAAGCAGTCACTATTCTCATAATACACAAATGAGAGCAGGCTGCAGAATAATGCACTGAATAAGGTGGTGGTAGGAGGGTATTCATGTTCGCCTTCTTTGCTTCTTTTCTTCATTATCATTATTTGAATCATTTATTTTCTCAAAATTTTACAATTGTGCATTAATTATCATAGCATATCTGAGGGTTGCTCTTACCTCTTTCCCTCTTTGTAGCTATATCCAGATTCCTGCTTCCTTGCTAAGTGCCCCCTTTTCAAAGATTAAATCTGTTCCTTAGTAATGAGGCCATTTCTGTTCATATATAAAGGAATTTTGAACTCTAAATCTGCTTTCAGATTTCAGAAAGTCACTAAGAGGTCCTCTATGTCCTAATAATGTTTAAATTATTCTTCTAGAAGATGTTATTGTGCACCTACTGTGAGTAGGAGAGCAGAACCATATTACCTGCTAAATAAATTAAATATGACTTGTTTGAACTGCATTAATAAATTCGAATCATGTTGTAGAGCTGTGAGAAACTTCAGAAACCTTCTGATCTCACTATGAAATATATTCACTGTCTTCTCATTGGAAGCAGACACCTTAGCAGGCCACTCATTGGAAGCCAGCAAATTGAACAAAGGTTAATTACAAAGCTACCAAACACTGCAGAGGTTACTTGCCATTCTGCCCTCCAGCACCCGCCCCTCCTTCCACTCTGTTGCACCAAGGTCTAGTGAAAGCTACATTTCCCAGAATCTCTTGATCACTGGTTTCCTGTTAGTTTCAGCTAATGGGAAACAGTGGCGGGATATTAGCAGGCAGGTAAAGGGAAAGTGAAACCATAGTATTTCTACCTTGTTTCTGTTTTCACAAGCTTCTTCAGCAATGGCTTTGCCTCTGTGAGAAATCTGTTCCCACCAAACATGCCTGTCTTAGGACCTGGCGCATAGGTCCATAATGGTACATATCTCCTCTCTCACCCAGCCTCTCCAAATCTTTGTGGTGGTAGCTACTTCACAGTTGTTAATCTTGGGATTGCTTCACTTAGCCCTGATTTCAGATCTTCCAACACCTGTGTAATTTGCTTTTGTTTTAGACCCCTATAATAAAACACCAGGGCACACGAGCTGTTTTCCTGACAGATCCTGACCAATAGAGCCAAAGTTACCCAACACAGTCTTTGTCATGCACACGGGGTAGCTCTCCTTGGTTTGCACTTTCAGAGTAAGCTACCTTGCTGAAGGCTCTTTAGAGACCACCTTTAATCCTGTCTGAGAAAGGCTTCAGATTGTTTTCATTCTCCAGCCTCAGTAGGTCTCTTTGTTAAGGGCCCACTGAGTTACGCTAGATTGCAAATGCTAAGAAGTAGCTAGCAGTGTGCAGGCTGCCCCAAGCTTTTAGCTTATGATGGTCTCTTCCGGAAGATGGTTTCTCTGTGAAAAAAATATTGTCTTAAAGGTAACAATCTTTTGGCAAAATAATGTCATCATCTGCCCAAGTTTTTCTCATCAGTATTGTGGAGGGATATTCAGCATTTTTATCACAGACTGCATACCCTTCAGGAAGGAAAATAAACATCTAAAGAAAGTTCACTCACATGTTTGTTGGAGAACCTTCAGATATCAATTTCCAGTGCTGCTGAAAGATTGGTTGCCCCCAAAACCAAATTTAATCATGGCACTTAAAAACCTTTATGAGATTTTTATAGCTTTCAGGATGAAAACCAGATATTCTAGCCAGTACTTCAAATGTGTGGTTCCTACCTGTGGTCACCTGTCTGCTACTTCTGCCCCACTACTGTTCCCTCTGGAAACCACAAGTATCCCAAATCTGCCATAATCTTATGTAGCTCAACACTTCTGGGTTTGGCGTTCTATCTGTAATGGGCTTCTACCTCCTTTCCTTTTTTTCCCTGACTCACCCCATGTAGACTACTCGGGCTCTGCTGATAAGTCACCTACAAACCTCTACTCTTCCATCTCTCACCTTGTTTGGCCAAGGAGTCACCCCATAGGCTTCTGTATCATCTGCTGCAAATCCCTACACTTTATATAATGTAGTGATCACCGGTCCACTGACCAGCTCCACCACCAAACTAGCAATCTCATGGGCAAGGACACTCTCTTACACGTCCTCCTTTTTGTCAGGACCCAACATGGGGGTTTACATATTCCCATCATCACTGTGTAAGAGTTCCAGATGCTCCACATTCTTACCAACTCTTAGTATTTCTAGCGGGTTTTTTGCCCTAAATTTTGGCTATACTAATAGATTCATAGTGGTATTCCATTGTCATTTAAATTTGCATTTCCCTGGAAACAAATGATACCAAAAATATTTTGACATACTCATTAACCACTCATAGAGTTTCTTTTGTCAAAGGTTCACTCAGGTATTTGCCCATTTTAATTTATATTTATTTATGATAGATTCATAAGAGTTTAATCCACAGAGTTTTGATAATTTGGTAAATGCAATTAATAGGTTGGCATTATATTAAATTTGTTAAAACTTCACAAGAGAACTTTTGTAACAGGCTCTATGACATTGGTTGATTTTAAATTTTTATAATAGGCAAGTATGCCATTATTATGAGTTAAATGAATTACTGACTTTAAAATAACCATGCATTGTATAGAAAGGAGAAATTCCAAATAATATCTGACTACAAAATATTGTTTTACATGTAGCATGTATTTTATAATATACGCATGATGGAATTTCAGGGCTTTTCTTTTTTTTTTTAAAGGAGGAGCAAAACGTAAGTGAGAATCACAGAATAATATACTTCTTCAGAAAATAAAATTCACTTTAACTAGAAACATTCCTCTCTCATTTTAGCAAAATGTGCAGCAGGAAAACATGTCTCTAACCATTTTCATTTGTTCTAATAAACACACACCTATCCATAAAAGGAATTTGGATCTAAATTATTTTTTTATATGGAATGGATATGTTTCTTGGGGATTCTGAACACACCATACAGATAACAGAATTGGTCCTTAATGTTTTGATCATTGCCAGAACAAGCATATTTCCGGATTTATTTATTTTTTTTCCCCAAAAGTTGAGTAAGACATAACAAACACTTCCTGCCACAGGCATGGCATGGCGGTAGGTCGGATACCTGGGTTATATAAATCTTTATGCTGAACGTTTATGACATTTCAACTTAGAAGTTCATTCAGTTTGATGATTGAGGCAGCAGGCAATTATGACATTAAACAGTTCACAGACCTTAACCCCAGACCCAAATGGTTTAATATTTTTAATGGCTGACTCTGCCTCTCCTGATGTGCACAGACCAAAGCAGAGTTTAAAACCCTTACCCATCTTAATTGCCCCTGCTTTGTTGCAAGCACCACTGACTGCCTTCTAGTTCCAAATGTCTTCAGTTATTAAAAATTATCAATAGAAAGTAATAGAAAGTAATCCAGACTTACACTGGCGATACAATTGGCCACATATGCCCTAGTGGAGCATAAAATAAGAAAGATTGTTACTATTACTACTGAAGTGTCATATCGAGGAACATACTTTAAAAGTGAATCACATTATGCCTGTTCAGTCAATTATTCTACTTGCAGAGACAAAGCTTCTTCCTGAAGATGACTTTCCTTTCCTAAGGAAAGACACAGTCTTAGATTCAAACGCACACTGGAGTCTGGAGCTGCTAGTCACCAGAGTAAATAGGTTGGGGAAAATATTAAATTTAAATAAAAGTCACATTGAATTTTGTCATGACAAATATATTTGCACCCAATATGTCCTTTATTACTGAACTCAGTGCAGTTGATAACTTGGCATAATATAAAATTTCTGTAATGTTCCCTGTTTCCCAATCTCGGAATTGATTTTCAGGACTACTTAGTAAATATAATCACTGTTGGTTCTAAAGCTCTAGGTAACAGCTATAGGCTTCTAGAAAGATGGTGGAAGATTTACAGCAACACTTATAGAGGCAGGTGGGGTTAGTGAATGTTCGCTGTCTTAAGAGATGCCTTTTACAATCATAAAAATTCCTTGACATCGGGGCTTGAAACACGCATTGGTTACATGCGATAGGCCACATTCACACCAACTCTTTTATTCAAGGCTTGAAATATATTTTACTAGTCACAGTGATAGAAAGAACATTAAAGATATTTTGGTTAATTTATTCTTTCCTACCATCTGCAACATAAAGTCATTTTCAAAAAGTATGGAATATTTTGCCACTTTCCTTAAAGAATTTTGACTGTATCTTGTCAATAGATTAACATAAAATTGAGTTGATGTTTCTCGGAATCATTCCCTGTTTCATCCCTCCTAAGAAAAAAGTCCCACTTCCAACCCATCCACAGTTAACAGTCACTACCTTAGCAATCAGATGCTGAATGCTTCACATCAAAACAAGCTAGTCTATTTCATCAACAGTGGTTGCGTGTAGCTTCCCAAAAGTCAATGGGTCATCCAAGTTCTCCTTCCCACTACTCAGAAACATTTTTCAATTAAAGCACCAATAATTCCGAGACTAGTTGTCATAGTGACCTGAGGTGGGTAGAGAGCACTGATGGCTGTTTTGGCCTAAACTCCCCTCTACATCACTCCTTCCTGAAATGTCAAGACTTGGCTTGATGAAGTCTATGTTGGTCTTGCAAGAGACAGAACATGCCATATAGCTTTATTATTTAAAGCAAAATTCATGAATGCTTTTTAGGAAGCCAGTGACTTTTTAATTTTATATCCAAATGTTTGTGCTCATATATGCTTATTCTTTCCATAAAAAAGGTTAAGTCTTCTCCAGCTTCTAGTTGGTGACTTAAAAAATGATGAGAAACTCTGCCTTGCATACGTTCATGAGGCATGCTCTGCCCTACTGCCCCCAAATGTAAGATGTTATCACATCAGAAAAAGATTGCCAGAACCTAAGCAGCATGTCAGTTGCATTGGTCAAGCACGAATCTCTCAAGGCTTTCTTAAGAGCTGCCTTATACTCACAAATACATGCCCAACAGACTGGCTTCCTTACAAATGACCCTCTGTCAAGTTCTTCCCATAGGTTCCTCTAATAGCTTGTTCTTAAGACTATGGCAGTGTTTTCCAAAGCTGTGCTATTCTTATTTTCCTCTCTCTCTGCCAGGGTTCTGACTGCCTTTATGTCTACTCATTCTGTATTCCTCAGCATGGAGAAGAAAGTCTTGCACATGGCAGTTACTCAATGAATGTCTGATTAACAAATGCATGAATGGATAAATGAATAAATGGAGTGTCCAGAGATGATACGACCCACTCATTCTTCCTGAGGATCCAGACTGAAACGGAATCTGATGACATAGTGAAAAGCAGCAGTAGGAGATTACATTGGAAAACAGTGTTTCACAGAGGAGTGGGTCATGGAAATCTGTGAAAACCCAGCATGGTTATCGTGAGCAAGTCACTACTAACAGCATGCACTTAAAATTTACTCAGACATTCTGCCTTAGAATCCTATTTCACTTAAAGATCCATCTTTCCTGGATGTCTATAAAATCTGACACCATGACTTTTTGCCTCTCATCACTGCCTCCTACTCCAGGTCACCTCCTGTCCTCAGCAAAAGCATTGCTTGCTTCCCACCCCCAAGTAGTGAACCATGTTTTGTCTTCCCTTTTGTTCCTCACCCACCTTAGATATACTTACTTCCACTCTTTGCTTAGTAAGGAATCTGACTAACATCTTCCATTGAGGGTTGACTATGTCTCAGGCACCATGCTGAATGCTTTCATCCAAGTTCTTCTCATAACAGTCTCTGTTTGACTATTTTGATCCCATTTCAAAATTAGGCATTTGAAGTTTCAGGAGGCTCCAAGTTGCACACCTTACTCATCCTTCTTAACTGAACTCCAGTGGCTTTTCTTACAGTAAGCTGCTTCTCACCTGACAGGATAAGGAAAGCCTTGAGTAGGGCATGACTGTCAATGTTTCACTGATATCTCTGTGTCATTCAGGACCCCAGATTATACTCTATGCTCCTTGAAGATGGGACCACTTTTTATCCACCATTATAACCCCAGAGCCATGAACAGTGGCTGGTACTTAGCAGGGGCTCAAACATTTTTCATTTTGGTTTGCTTTTAGTCTTGGTTCTCTAAATAGCAAGTAATTCTTGACCCTTGACCTAGGGAAAGTTCTTGCTCTCCACTCTGACTCCTTCTGGACAATGCATTGAACAGAGAGATCTCACCCTGGAAGCACCTCACTTTCTCCTCATACCACCGAGCCAGTCATCTTTTCTCTTTATACCTCCAGATGACTAAGGTGATGACGAAATGCCCTAGTTAGGCCCCTTTCCTGTTCTAGACCTATCCACAAACAGGCATGTGGTAAAGTGACTGATAACACAGACGCTAGAGCCACAACACCAAGTTTACATCCTCGTCCTGCTACTTCCAGGTTTGTAACAGTAGGTAACTGATAACCTTTGAGTCTCCACATTCTCATTTAAATAGTTGGGAAAACAGAAGGATCTACTGCACAAGGATGGTATAAGGACTAACTGAGCTATTAAGTCATGAAATTATTTAATACATACAGCTCATATATACTCAGCGTATGTGTGTGTGTGTGTGTGTGTGTGTGTGTGTGTGTGTGTAAACAGTCAGCTCTCATTATTTGTAGTACTTATGGTCTACAAAGTTGCTGCTAATATTGTATGAGCAAATACTGAATCATTGCTCTTAGGAGAAATACAGGGTTAGGTTCCTATGAGCCTCTGGTCACACCATTTTCATCAACTGGTCAATACCTAACTTCATTTTAATTATTTTTAACTTAAAGACACCCTTATACAGATGTTTCGTTATCCTTGAATTCACAGACAGCAACACTAGGACTCGTGCTTCAATGCAACCCATCTAAGACACGTGTTTTCTCTGTAAAAAGAAACAGATACACCATGTTCATCTGTGTAAAAACTTTATCCAGTACTTCAGCACTATACTCACAAGCCATTTTAAACAATGTGACAGGGACACTTGGGTGGCTCTGTCAGTTAAGCATCTGCCTTTGGTTCGGGTCATGATCCTGGAGTCCTGGGATTGAGTCCCACATCAGACTCCTTGCTCAGCAGGGACCCTGCTTCTCCCTCTCCCTCTTCCTGAAGCAATCCGTGTTTGTGCTCAATCTCTCCTTCTATAAAATAAATAAATAAAAGCTTTTTAAAATAAAATAAAAATAACATGACAAACAGCAAATTGATACCCAGAGTGCCACTAAGCAAGACCGTGAAAAAGACACTCACTGACATTGTGACATTGTGCTGAAACCAGAAGGCAGAGTGTCGCTTTGTTCCACCTCGGCAGGAAACGTTTTCCTTGGATGGCTCTAATTTGTCATCACTCCATGCATGTCCTCAAATGACTGGAAAGGTACCATGGGTGTTGATTTGGGAGTTACAAATCAATTTTAGCAAGTAGGCAAATTCAGAAATATGGAATCCTCCATGAATGAGATTTAACTGTACACACACACACACACACACACACACACACACACACACATTTTGTAAGGTGGAAAGGCTTCTGCAGTTCTGGCTCCAAGTCAATTCTTCTACCTCCAGCCCTTCTTTTTGGTAAGTCTTCTCAAAGGTCTCTAAGAAAGAAAGAGGGGAGGGAGGGCGTGAGGAAGACAGGAGAGACAGGCATTGTCATGAGTTGCCATCCCCTTGTAACAAATACTCTCTCCTCTCTTCTTGACTTCAAGTTCTCCCTACACTAGTTCTCCCTCACCAGCTCCAGTCTTCCTCCTCCAACCTATGCTTTACACTCCCACAATCTGTCTTGAGCAGCAACCATACCCTGAACCTGCTCTTCCTAAGACTACCAACCACCTCCTAATAGCCAAATTCTCCAGACACTTCCTGACACTGGCCTTTCTCAGCTACTTCCCTGCATTTGATACTGCAAGTCACTGTCCACTTTAGACTCATTCATTCCGTCCGATTCTACCATGCTGCCATCTCACATCTCTCAGGATGTCCTTGTGCTCTCACCTCCTTGAATTTTAGTTCTCTTGCTGTCTTTCAGATGCTACTGTTCCTAGGCTTCCTCCCTTGACCTACACTCCTCTTGCATAAAGAGTCTTCCTGACTTCCACTGTCCTGGTGATGCTCGTACCTGCATCCCCAGTTCTGTTGCACCCAAGTTCTCATCACACCTTTGTTCACACTTTCCTTCTTGCCTGGACCATCTTCCCTACCGGCCCTTGCTTCCTAACCTGTCCAATGCCCAGACTTAAGATTTAAGATTCATCCAGATATCTTATAATATGTAAGGGTTCTTTGGATGGTGGGGCACACAACACAAGGACACACAGGTAGATGAAAGATGGAGCTCTTTCTCACTTAGAGCTTCAAACTGGAGAAGGCACAGCCACATAGGGACTTGCCCCCAAGTATGGGGAAAGAGCAAGCTGGAGTTTTAGGGGGCAGTGATGTATGGCCAAGGGGAGGATTACTTGGGTTTCACGGCCTAACTTGAATACTTTCTGAGGTTCTTGAATATGGGGGCTCTCCCTCATTGTCTGGAATCTGGTTTCAGGGAGATGTAGGTGAGTACATAGTGGCTCTAGGTCAAGAAAGCATTTTTAAAAAGGAAGGAAGGAAGGAAGGAAAGAAGGAAGGAAGAAAGGATAAAGAGAGAGAGGGGAAGAAAGGAAGGAAGGAAGGAAGAAAGGAAGGAAGGGAGGAAGCAAAAGGAAAAGACATGGCACCCAGCATTAGCTTCCCTGGTGGGATTAGAAACTTCTCTAAGACTCAGTGTCCCTGTTTTAACCATTGTATTACAGCTACGCACTCTGATATCTGGCCTCTTTACTTGGTTGTCAGCATTAATGGCAAGAATTATGTCTCCTTAATCTTTGTGCTCCAGGACTCAGCACCTACAAGGTGCTTAATAAATATTTCCTCAATGAATTAATTAAAGGTAAAAAATAGAGAAAAGTAGAACACTATCCAGATCTTAAGAAAGAAGCACCTATGTTAAGAATGTGACCTTTGGGGGAAAAAAATTAATGCAAAGAAAATGTAAGAAACAAGGAAGGGCCTAAAGTAAAACTTAATGTTTAAGTGAACTAGGTATTAAGTTGCTATGGGAAAAAATTAATTCATTTGAGGAAAGATGAGAAGAGTATAACAGAGATTAATTAAAATTTAGTTTATCAGATTTTTCTCAGGAGATTGGCAATTTAGTCAGAGGAAAATCTTATTTAAGTGCATAAGTATATTTCAGCTTAGAAGTGGGATGCATGATAAAATGAAAACAGAATACCAGTGTACGTTAAGTAATTACCATTTTAAAATTCGATATGCTCTAAAATTCGAAATCTAGAGACTAAAAGTCTCAAGGTAAATGTTTGCAAGCATCTCAGTATGATAAATTTTGAAAATATCAGATGTATGAGGTCACTAGTGATTTTCATGTCCCTGGAGCTAATGGACACTTCTTCGTATTCAGCTTACTTATCTGCCAGGACACATGTGGGACCACTCCATCCGAATGCCTGTCTTCTCTCTGCTTCTTTATGCCTGTCTCTCCTTGTTTTTCTCTTGCTCTCTGCTCCTCTGCGGCTTCACTTCCTAGCACCTTGTTCACCCCATTTCTAAATGTTAAATTCCTCGGGAATCAGACTTGGTCTTTGGTCTTCTCAATCTACATCCTCCTAGGAGATTTTTAACCTCCCCCTGGGCTTTGGCTCCCATCGGAATGCCAACAACTGCTGTGCATTTGGCCAGGTCAAGAAGGAGTTAGGGAAGTGATGGAGTCACTGGTTTTCGATCCTCGTTCCACCATTTTTGTTTCAGTGTCTGCATCTGCAAAATGGGGATTATAAACGATAATATGGGCCTGTCTGGGAATTCATCTGAAAGTAGCAGAGCCTGACATGGAGTTAAAGCTCAATGGAATGGGAATCGGCTGCTACTATCAACGATGACTCTGCGGCCACTGTGCGTCCCCCTTGCTCTCCTCCCCTCCCTTTCCAGCTCCAGCTCTCCTGCTGTTTTTGCAGCTGCTCCAACAATGCCTGTCCCACTGCCCACTCCCCGCAAAGACCCCTCACGCTGCTGCTGGTGACCTTTTGTCGAGCCACAGCTTGCCTCTCCCTACCTTGGGAGCCTGCTCAGACCCCCACTCCAGGGCGGTGTATTCTGCCCTGAGCCAGTGATTCAGTGGGGGACAAAGCAATTGAAGCCCTCCTATTCCTATAGCCTCTGGTGGAGAAAGGAGATGCTCTTGAATATTAGTGCTCGCAGCTCCAATATTTACCCTCAAGCCCTAAACAAACCCTTAAAGGGAAAGTAAAGAGTGCTCGGAGAGTGTTCAATAGGGGGCCCTACTTTAGTTTAAGGGTTCAGTCTCCATAGGGAGATGCCGAACTGAGACCCGAAGGATGGTTGGGGGTTGTTCTGGGAAAGATGCTTTGGGCTGGTTGGTATCAGATCGTCAAGAGACCTGCCTCTTAGGAACAGTCCAAATGGTCAAGGAGAAAGAGGTGGAAATGCTGTGGGGTGGATGAGGAAAAACACTGGTATAACCACCAGATCTAAGAAGAGTACTTAAAGCTGCCCATGCTGTTTTGCTGGGGAAGAGAAAATGAAAGGGTGCTTTTACCTTAAATTAAATACCAAAATTCTGGGAAATAAGGATTAAGTGAGGAGACCACAGATAGGTAGGTAAATCAAGGGAGAGGATCATTGTATCAGTGTTGCATTAGTTGCAGGTGTACAATACAGTGATCCAACAATTCTATGCATTACTCAGAGCTCATCACTGTAAGAGTACTCTTAATCCCATTTATCTATTTCCCTCAATCTCTCACACCCCTTCCCTCTAGCAACCATGAATTTGTTTTCTGTATTTAAGAGTCTATTTTTTGTTTGTCTCGTTTTCTTCACCTGTTCTGTTTTTTAAATTATGCATATGAGTGAAATCATATATTTGTTGTTCTCTGTCTGACTATTTCACTTAGCAGAAGACTCTCTAGGTCCATCCATGTTGTCCAAACTAGCGAGATCTCGTTCTTTTTTTATGGCTGGGTAATATTTCATTGTATATGTGTGTGTGTGTGTGTGTGTGTGTGTGTGTGTATCTATCTATACAGATCTATCTATACAGATAGATATCTGTATAGATATCTGTATAGATAGATCTGTATAGATAGATAGACACACACACACACACACACACACACATGCACCACGTCTTCTTTATCCATTCACCCATTGATGGACACTTGGGTTGCTTCCATATCTTAGCTATTGTGAGTAAGGTTGCAATAAACACAAGTGTATGTGTATCTTTTCGAATTAGTGTTTTGGGGTTTGGGGGGGTAAATAGCCAGAAGTGCAATTGCTGGGTCATAGCATTGTTTTATTTTGAATTTTTTCAGGAACCTCCATACAGTTTTCCATAGTGGGAGCACCAATTTACATTCCCATCAACAGTGCAAGAGGGTTCCTTTTTCTCCACATCCTCACCAACACTTGTTATTTCTTGTCTTTTTGCAATAGCCCTTCTGACTAGTGTGAGGTGCTATCTCATTGTGGTTTTGATGTGCATTTTCCTGATCATCAGAGATGTCAAGTATCTCTTCATGTACCTATTCATTTCTAGAGATTCTCTTTCCAAAAAAAATCCCTCAGCAAGTCTTCCTTCTTTGAATAATTTTTTTTTTATTTTTTAAAAGATTTTAATTATCTATTTGACAGAGAGAGAGGGAGAGCAGGGGAGCAATAGAGGGAAAGGGAGAAGCAGACTCCCCCCTGAGCAGGGAGCCCCACATGGGACTTGATCCCAGGATCCTGGGATCACGACCTGAGCCAAAGACAGATGCTTAACTGACTGAGCCATCCCGGGACCCTATTTTTTTTTAAACACTATTAGTACTTGGGGTACCTGGATGGCTCAGTTGTTAGGCATCTGCTTTCAGCTTAGGTCATGATCCCGGGGTCCCTGGGTGGAGTCCCAAGCAGGGATTCTGCTTCTCTTTCTGACCCTCCCTACCTCATATGCTCTCCTTCTCTCTCAAATAAATAAATAAAATATTTTACGATAAATAAATAAAATAAACACTATTATTACTCGTCTTTCACCCAACCGGCCAGAGGAGGGTTTTGTTTTGTTACTTTCTGCAGATCATGGAGACAATCACAAGTGATTGGACTTATTACTTTGAGTCCTTTCACTAGTTAATCTTTTTGTCTGAAAGCACTTACTGAGCATTAAACTACATAGTCTATATAAACAATCTCCAACATTCGCAGGCCCTGGAAGATTTGAGAGGCATGTATATTAAATGTTGGATTACTTTCTTTAGATTGAAGCTAAAAAGGAGATTCTGGTTTGGATTTTATAGCCCAGACATGTCCCTTAGCATTCTAAAATGCACCCTAAAAATGATATTTCAGACCCTTCCAAAAAAGAGTGCCAAATACATGCATGCAATGGAGAAGAATGATATCGTTTTTCCATTAATGCAACCTAGGGAACAGACCAAAAATACTCCCAACTATCTCATGATCATTAAACAAATTTTGCAAACTAATGGCAACAATGAACTCTTCACGTTCATTAAGAGCTAAATTGAGATGATTTGTGTTTGATTCTGGGCTATATTTTAAAATAATTTCATCCATTGTACTCACTTCAATTTTAATGGAAAGATAAGATTTTTGTTTACATTCATACATTAATAGACTCAACAAATATTTATTGAGAGCCTGTCACATGTTGGCCCCTGAGCTGGGCATTACATGGGGCAGTGAGAGAATGTGGTTTGGCTGCTCTGCTCTTCCTGGTAGGATTTAGAAATAGTCACTGTTTTAATCATCTCATCTATTTATTTCTCAAGAAGACGGTTCTACACAGTAACTTGTGATACAATGTGTGTCAGGATAAAAAGCAGCATGCAATTATCCAATTTTCATCTACTTAAATTTTAATGACCATACTTACTCGCCCATTCAATTTTGCAACTTTTAGCCCATAGGCACTTAAGTAGCAGTTTGAGACCAGAGATTCTCCCAGATTTAGTTCCACATGGCCAATGCCTGTTGGACCACTAATTATTTTGGAGTAGGTAGTTTTTGTTCAAAACCACCTTCCATTTAAACTGCCAATATTCAGAACAATTAACAAGTGTGGGATCCATGATTTTATATTTAGAGAGCAACACCCAAGTAAAAAATTCTTGAATGTTGTATGACATGATTTCCCTCAGGAATCTGGCCAACTGAAGGATCAAGTGATTTCTACCACACATCTGGCTTAGCTAGCAGATAAATTCAACACTAAACTCATGCCTTGAATAGACGCAGGCCCTAGCAGACCCCTGATTAGCCCATCCTGAGAATGTAGACCACAGGTGAGTAGGTTCTAACATCCTTCTCTTAAAATGCTTTGAAAATACATCCACGTGATTGTTTTCGCTGCTTTATAAAGGGGAGCGATAATGATCCAGGGCACTTCCACACATAATCAATCAGATATGTACTTAGTACAGATGCAATCAGTCTGATGCCATGCAAAGAACAATGTGTGCTCTGATTCCATGGCGGGAGCCATTGCTTCCACTTGCTTGCTTGCCAAGATATATCACTGACTGTTTTTAGGCCATTAGATCACAGCACATTCATCCCATCAGAATCCAACCTGCTCTATCCAGGCACCTACCTGGACATGTCTATTACTTCCGGTCAGAACCCAGAGAAGAAACTATGATCCCAAATACAGTTTTTCAAAGGCAACACAGATCGCTGAAAAACAACTAGAATATTTAAATTTGTGTCCATGGTAGGAATAACTTTGAGTGAAAGAAAATACAACAAAGACAGAAAACGTGAGCCAAGATATGTGAAGAGTCAAAGTAGGTGTCCTGCAAAGACTGTAACTTCCCTCATATACGGGTTTGACTCCAGAGCTCCACATGTTCCTGCCCTTCTAGGAACAATGCTAGGTACAGTGTGGGCACCTCTTAGCATCTCACATAGAGAGGATTTCAATCTTCTAGTTCTGATTCAGCAGCTCCTATCTTGGCTCCTCATGTTTTATACAATACTGTGTTAGTCAGGATAAGCAATATTTTGCTGCTGTGACAAATCTTTGTGGGCTAATACAAAAAAATTTTTATTTCTTATATGTTACATAGCTAATCCAAAGACAGCAAGGAGGGTTTGCTTATCATAGGCACTTGGGGACACAGCCTCATGAAGACTCCAAGCAGACACTTTCCTCCATGATCCCCTAGATATAAAAATGCAAATGCAGTAAATCACACACTAGCTCTGAAAACTTCCCTCCCCAAGTGAGATAATTATTGGCAGAGGCATGGCTATGCTTGTGATGGTTAAGTTTACATGTCTAGGTCACACTGTGGTCTAATGTTATTGTGGGAGTGCCTGTGAGGATGTTTTGGGATAAGATTAATAATTAAGTCAGTAGACTGAGTAAAGCAGATTGCTCACTCTGATGTGGGTGGGCTTCATCTAATCAACTGAGGGCCTGACTAGAACTGAGAGGCTGGCCCTCTCCCCAGTAAGAGAGAATTCCTCCTGATTGTCTTGAGACTGGAACATCAGTTTTTCTTACCTTCAGACTCAAACTGAAACATCAGCTCTTCCTGGGTCCCAATCCGCTGGCTTCAGGACTGGAAGTACACTGCCATCGTCTCCTGGGTCTAGAACTTACTGACTCAGCTTACAGATCTTGACTTGTCAGCCTCTGTGATCGTATGAGTCAATTTCCTATAATAAATTCCTTCCAATAAATTTTTTCTGTGTGTACATGTGTGTTTGTACACACACACATTTTGGTTCTGCTTCTCTGGAGAACCTTGCATAATACCTAATTTAAGGAGGTAAGGAAATGCAATTCTACCATGTGCCCAAAAGGAGAACTGTGACTATTTGATAAATGGTGCTAATGATTTTCCAAAGTACATCAACAAGATGATGAGTAGACTTTTAATTTTGAGCTGGAATGTACTCTAAGATCCCAAACTGACAATGTGTGATAAATAATACAACTTATACAGCCAGACAACATCCTCTATTTATTAAGAAGTGGCAGAACCAACCACGTATGTAAGAATATCTCTGACACATTTATTCCACTGCTCTGTCCCAACCTCAGAGGAGCTGCCTCCCCCACCCCCGCTCCCAGGAAATGGAAAAGGAGGATATGTATAGCAGAACTGGACCCACTCCTTGTGGCTAGAGTGTCAGGGAGATAAAGAGTAAGGCTTCTTGAAACTATTTTACCACTTTCCTTTTTTTCATGCTTCTTAATAAAACTCGGTTATCAAGAGAGTATTGGATGTTCCAGGAAAAATACCCAGCTACCACCAATAAGCGTTGACATCTACTAATTGGTAAGATCACCTCTCTGATTCAAAACCACTCCCCTGAAAGTCTTTCAACACCAGCCATGGCACTAAGAAGCCTGCAACAGTGGTCCACTATTGTGGACTGCATACATTTTAATTTTGTTTTAATCAAATTAATTCCTATCACATGACATGAGCTCAGAATGAATAGTGACAGTTTTAAGCCAATTGCAAATGCAGACTTTGATTAATCTTTAAAAGGGCAAGTTCAACTGCATTGCATAGAGCAGAGAGGTGAAGCAGAAAAATAATTGTAGTGTTCGTGTTTATATTTAAAAGAAAAATGCTTCCTCAGAATTTCACATTCCTAGTAAATCACAGGAAATTTTAGCACCTATTTGCCTTGTGTAATCTATATCAGGTATTTTCAGGTTTTTTCCACTTTTCTATAAAACTGGGGAAAGTATTGGATCTCAGCTCACAAATGCAGACCTTGACTATTTTAATTAGGAATCACACAGTTATATCTACACCATATTTGATTGTTTCTCTACAAAAAAATCAGCAGCTGGGTGAATTCTAGAACTCTTCAAATATTTCAGCCAAAGTCCAGGTGTTATCATCTTGTTTGTTATGTGTTTCCCATTTGTCTTTTCACTGAAAGTTTCTAGCTATGTAAGAATAGAGAAGTCTAGCTATATGCTCTTTTGGCCTGGTGAAGAGCTTTACAAATATTTCTAAGTAACAATGAGCATCTCTTCATGGGTCAAATTCTGTTCTCTCATTTGTTTTGATTATTCCTACATATCTCACCCTGGGTGGCCTAAACTTTTTCTGTTTAGTAGGATGAGGGGAATTTATATATATATATAAAATATATATAATTTATATATATATATGTATATATATATATATATATATATAAAATAAAACAGGAAAAAGTCTCTCTAGAACATGGAGAAAAAGGGGGGGGGGAAATGCAATGAAATGAAAAGAACTCCACTGAAGTCTCGACCCTGAATTCCATGGGAAACATGACACAGTGTAAACGGGAACCACATCTGTAATCTTCCTTTTTCTAGATGCCACATTCAAAAGGAGTAAAAATGCATAGGTGAAATTAACTTTAATGCTGTATTTTATTCCAGCCAGTGTTTTCTAATGATTATCATTTGTTGAGATATCTTAAATTATTATTGTCCTGTTATGCCTTCAAAATCTCGTGTGAACTGCACAGAGACAGCACATAATATTTCAAGTGCCCAAGAGTCCCAGGAGGCTCGTGGCTACCGAGGGCCCACACAGCTCTAAAGAATGTAACAACCTGTGCAAAAGATCTGCTCACGTGTGTGTAAGCAGACGCATGCCTACCTTGGTAAGCTAGTAATAGTAACTCTAATCATGATAGCGCTGGAATGCCTTTAATTCCTGCTGTGATTGAAGCTCTAGGATAGCACACAGGGTTTGCAAAGTAACCATGATTTAGAATGTACGGGTGAGGAAACTGAGTATCAGAAGTTACCCATCGAATAAATAAGTAAAATCTTAAAAAAAAAAAAAATAGAAGACATTGCCCAATGGCACGAGGGTGCCAAAAATGTCTCTAGTTTAGATTGAATCCAGACCTACCTCCCCAGCTGTGTTCTTGCCCACACACCACATGGGTACTCATCCCAGCACGTGATCCCAGACACCACTGGGAGAGGGCTGGCCTTGGCTGCTGAAGCACTTAGATGCACCGTGGGGTTTCAAGTGAATCTAGGCTGGACTTCATGCCGCCGTGACCAGAGGATGTCTCATGATTGCAAAATGAGGGACGGTATGGCTTCTCAGGAATTTAATCATTGCTGGTGGAATGGCTGACAGTATGGATCAAGTCAGCAAGGTCCTTTATCCCAAAGCCTCAGGAATGGCTAGGGATCCTGATCCCATGGGGTGCACTCGGAGTACCCGGTAATTTCCTTTGTCTGATGTCACGCGAATGATAACTGCAAGACTTAGATTTCCAGCCGGGCCTGTTGCCTTGTGCACTGTATTGAGTAACTTTCTTTATTCGCCAATTATGATCTGTGCCTCAGAGATTCATATCCGGCTTGTTAATTTAAAAAAAAAGAAGAAGAAGAAGAAGAAGAAGAAGAAGAAGAAGAAGAAAGAAAGAAAGAATGAATGAATGAAAGAAAAGAAAAGAAAAGAAAATCTCAATGAATCACAACTGATCTCCCCATTCAAGCAAAGCCCTTGCTCTGTAAGGTAGGGAAGAGGACCCCAAAATGAATCGAGGGCAGGCTCGTAGGAGAACTCAGACGGAGCATATACCACAACGTGCCACACGCAGATACACACAGGCACATCTGGGGGCTGGCAGGTGGAAGTCACAGACACAGAAGCTGAGGAGCCTGCAGGAAGGTGTCCTCTGTGTGTGCTTCAAGGACATATCATCTGAGCAGAGCATCGTGCTTAATACTCAAGCGCTTCTCTGGCTCCGGCCTCAGGGATCCCACCTAAAACCTAGGGTTGCAAAGTCAGAACCTACCCAAGCAGATTCCTAAATCTCTGCAGACTCTGATCGCGTGACACCCTTGGCAGGAGAATCATTGGTGAAACAGCCCAGGTACCACCACCTCCAGAGCAGGTATTCGGGAAGGCCTGGGTGTCCACAGCGATGGCTTCCAGCTGCAGAGAGACTGCGTTTGACATCTGGAGTGCCCAGGGGCTTTATCACAGCAAGTGAGCACAGACCTGCCAGAGAAGTCCAGACTCCAAAGGGTAACCAGGAAATAAAGCAAGAACCCCCCGGACACCCGTAACACCGAGAGAATTTCAAGGAGGCAGAGATGGAGACCTTGGCTTTGCTAAGTACTCCCTTTCTGAGTACATTCTGGCTAGGATTGCCAGTGTAGCAAATAGAAATACAAGATACCCAGTGAAATTTGAATTTTAGATAAGCAATGAGTAATTTTTTTTTTTAGTATATGTTGCATACAGGATGCTACTAAACATACTACTGAAAAATTACTCGATGTTTATTTAAACTTAAGATTTGACCAGTGCCCTGAATTTTGCTTAGAAGTGGTAATCAGTCCAGACTTGACTGTACACAAGGTCTGAGCTGGTGGACTTTCACTATGAAAGCAGGATGCCCAAGGGCAGGACGGTTACAGAGCTTGGCCTGTCATCACAGAGCCCATGGGTGAACCTACCATGGGGCCCAGAAGGAACTCTTCCTCTTCGTTTCTTGTCCTCATCTGTAAAATGTGGGATTTTTTTCTCTTCTTCCAACTTTTATTAGGTCTTAATGAAATAATAAATGCCCCATAAATGGAAGATACAATTCTTCTAGAAAACGTTCTTGTTTGAAAATATTGCAAGTATTCAGTAATACCCCATTTAACGATTGTGGAATCATCCTAACTACCTTGGAATCTCAGTAGTTTTTTAAATTAATCAAAGTGGGAATGAATTGGGTTCGTTTCTTTTTTAATGAGTTTAAATCTTAAAATGGTTTCAATCTTAAAAGGTCTTATACTGGGCATCTTAAAAATTTCAGAAAACTGAACCAAGTGATCTGGAAATAAAGAAGATGGTGTTGTATCTATTTTAATCATAAAAAGTAAAATGTTCCTCAAGTTTAAAATAAAAACATTGTAATATTTACAAGAGGGACTTGCACCAAAAGTACTAAACTATGAGAAATACTTTCTGAGAGTTTCTAAGGTACACCAAGAGCTCACCAAATTCTAGATGCATCTCTAGCATGTCTTCAGCATTCAGACAAGTCCCGTTACTGATGTCATCATTTATAAATTAGACCAAACCATCAGTCACCTCCCGTGTCTGAGAACACACGCGACACAGACAAACACAAACAACACAAACACATACAAATGTACTCTTTTTTTTTTTTTATGCCATAGAAAAATCTCAGAATCCTAAAAGGGAAAGATGTGCCACTATTTGACAGTAACACTTGGCAATAGTTGTGACAGTTTGAGGAGAAGCCAATCTCAGTGGTAAAACCCTTTTACGGGCCCTTGGCTGGGACGTTCAGATAGGAATGTGGTGTGCAGGGAAGGCGGGGCTGGCGAGAACACGAGGCAGGCTCCACTCTGTTTATTTCTGCCATCACTGTAAACTGTGCTTGGGGCTGAATATACATTGTACCAGGCTCGCGTTGCTGTCTGCTGCCCAGACCTGGGAATCAGCCGGTGAAGACCAGAGAAAGGAGACGTTGAGTCAGGTCTCTCTGCTAATTTCAGCTTTTGGCAAACTCAGGAATCATCAAAGGGCTTTCGTTGCACTGTTATCGAGTATGTCCAATATGTCAAGCACTAAGTTAAGCACTTGACCTTCCTCTTGTGCAAAATGAGAATAATGGCTCTATCTGTTTCTTTGGGGTGCCATGGTGATGTGGTGCATAAACAATGAATCTTGGAACACTGAAAAAATAAAATTTAAAAAAAAAAAAAAAGAATGCTTCTAAAGTGCTTGTCACGGTGCCTGGCACAGAGTAAACATTCAATAACTGTTAAGCCTTACGCTGAATGGTAAATTCATAGCATTATAATTATTGAACAGTTAGTCAGTACAGATCCAGGATTCAAACCAGGCAGCCTGGCTCCCGAGCCAGCCCTCTTAATCACTATCTTGCACTGTCGCCATTAATTATCCATTAATTTTCATAGAACATTTGAAAATGCATCATTGTGGTTATTCTTAATATTGATAAAATGGGGCGCAGAGAATTCTAACAGCTTGGCCAAGATCTCAGCAAAATGGAAGCTTCATCTGACAGTTACCATTCTCCACAGCAGTACAGGAAATAAACCTTCCTCAATGCTTTCAAGCCCACAAAGTATTAAGGGAAAGTGTTGCGGGGGAAAAAATGAAAAGAATTGGAGGATACGGTTCCCACACAGAGCAGGCTTCCTTTCGATCAAGAAGATCAAGCAGACACCCATGCCTCAAAAAGAAATCAATGAATAGAAATACATGCCATGGGAACCCACTGAGGTAAAATGTGCATACAAAGCATTGAAAGGAGAAAATTGAGAGGGAGCCGTCCCAGAAGCTTCCAGGAAAAGGGAGATGGAGAGCCAAGTACAGAAAGAAAAGAGGGGTATGGGTTGGCAGAGACTTCCCACTCCAGCCATCTTGCCAATCAACAAATCCTCCCAATCCAAGGGGCGGTTCCCGAAGCAAACCATCACAGCCTGAGTTACCGGCAAGGAAAGTGCGAGACAGCTCCGGGCCCACTCAGAAAGTGACCAAAGAACTGAATGTCCCACTCTAGTGCAAGGTGACCTATTCAAAGGGGCGGAAGAAAGAAACTTTGTAAAGACCATTAGAGTCCTGTCAAATTCCCCACTTTTTTTTTTTTTTTCTTTTCCATTGTGAATTATTCTCCCACCCCTCTGAGCGTCTGAGCGCGCAGGCTGGCTTCTCCGACTTGGGGATCTGGATTTACGTGTGCGCCACAGTTTTCCCTTCCTAAGCCCCCCACCGCCCTTCTGTGCTCTTTCCCAACCGCCCCTCTTCCCAATCACCCCAAAAGACAAACGAAAATAAACAAACAAATATGTGAAACTTCTTACTTGGAATGATTCAAGAGTCTCTATACTATTAAGACACTGAGTAATGATTGGCTGCTTTCCAGGTGGCTCTCCAGTCTGTTAAATAGCTCAATTAGTGAGCAGTGCGCTCTCTCTCCCGCTCTCTCTCTGCCTCCATCTCTCTCTCCCTCTCCTCTCGTTGAATTTTGCCAAGTGCCTGCTGCATTGTTGGAAGGGGCAATGCCAAATTAGCCTAGCAACGTCCCTTTATAGACCCGATGTCTGGGACACCTGAGAGCAGCTGAGAAATGACGATCCCCAGGCCCTGTGGGGACCTCGAGGCAGCAGGGAACATCACGGATCACGGATGGATGGGTTTTCCTCCGGAAGGGTGACTAATGAGCAATGTAGGTGATGATCCTCTGGAGGCACCTGGGTAGACTGCCCGCCCAAAGAGAAGAAAGTGAGGCAGGGGCAGCCGGAATGGGAGCCCCAGCCCATGACCACAAAGAGGGATGGCAGAAAGAAGACTGGGGAGAAAGAGGGCAGGCAGGCCAGGAAGCAAAACTCTGCCAACCCATTCAGGTCGGCGTGGTCTTAAGTAAGGCTTTTTTTTTTTTTTTTTTTTTAAAAAAGGATAATGTAATTCTCAAAACTGTGTAAGCCCCAAATGCCAGTGCTATGTAAATCGGCTATGGGATTTTAGCATTGTTTATTCGAGGCTTCTGCCATCAAACGCCTGTTCCCTCCCCTCCTTAGAGAAAGTTTAGGTGCATGTGCCCCCCTCCACCCACACTCCGACCCACCCACCCCCCACACACACATATCCAGTGCGCCCTCAAATCTGCGCTGTATTTATGTCTATATGTGGCTCAACCAGACATAAACAGTGTCAAAAGAACAAATGAGAAAGCTCCGTTCTATGGAGGGTCCCCAAGCCCTACATAATTCACAATTCCTTGGCTGAAACTTGGTGCAGGGCTCTGAAAATTCATACAGAAAGCAGGACATTCATGTCAGAAGGTAAACACATTTAGTCTGTTGTCTGTTTCAGTAACACTTTCGTTGGTATGGGCTACGTGATACCGACGTATTCATTACATCTTGGCATTTACAATATACAGTGTTTCTCTGTTTGACTCATTACAGCCTTCATACCAATTAGGTGAAAGAAAATATTGTTTGCAAAAATACTTTTAGGGGGATTACATTTATCCTAGAATATTATGTATCACAATTTTAGAAACATTAAGTCCCAGCATTTACATATAATTATTATGGTTATACCCTAGAGAAGATATTTAAATGTCTTTACCCTATCTGTTGGGTATATGTTTCCCTCGGAAAGAGTACCCTGTCAAACAATTAGAATGCTGAAATAAGAGAAAATATTCTTGGGGATAAAAATATATGTATATAAAAAATATATGTTTATAAAAAATTAAAAAAAAAAAAAAAAAAAAAAAAACCAAAAAAAAAAAAAAAAAAAAAAAAAAAAAATATTCTTGGTTGCTAAATTGAAGAAAAAGTTGCCCCTGGATAAAAATTCTTAATGTAAAATTGTACTAGGATTTGGGTGGTTTATTTCTGTTATGACATTATGGGCAATTTTTTGAATTTTAAGCATAAAATCATGCAACTCAATTATCAAGATATTTGCATCTAAGAAAATCAAATACTGAAATTAGACTCATAGATTTTTATGTGGACTTGAATCTGTTTCTTTGTAATTTCAATGGGTATTGAAAGTGTTTTGCCATGAATGCTAATATGCTTTGTGTTTTAAGTAGTGATTCTGCACATGTTGAAACACAGACAAATTTGAGCTGGAGACAGAGGCAGAGCGTTTTCTGGAATGCTGCTGAAGGAAATCATAAAGGTCCTTCCAAGTGAGATCTCCAAATATATCCTTCTTCAGATCAAAAGACAATGTACCTATGAGTCCCTGCCTTTCTTTTGGCTGGATATATATCTTAATAAGAAAAAAAAAAGTTAATTTTAATATCAGGTCTTCGCTCTCTTAGCATACGCCTCTATGTTTTAAAGGACAAATCAAAGGTGATCACGGATACCTGTATAAGTAACTAATAAAATTCTGCATTAGGATAATCTGTCATATATTTCCATTTTTTTTTCTGGAAAAAAAAAAAAAGAAAGAAAAGGAAGAAAGGAAAGGAGAGAGAGAAAGAAAGCGTAATCAAAAGCCTAAATGACAAAGAGTTGACAGTCAGATTCTGTGGTAAATGATTCCAGAGTCGCTGGCCTGCGGAGACGCTGAGGAAGTCCCCAGCAGACCTGATTAATTCCAGTCTCTCCAGCTGCCGGGGGAGCAGAGGGTAAGCAGTTTCGCAGAGAGGAGCCTATTACCACTACGAGGCTGAAATAGATCTAATCAACTCACAGCCGCTCAAAAGAAAACTTTACAGGTTTAGCTCACTAAGGCAGTGCTTTAAAATGATGACTACAAAGGATCATGGGAGTCTGAAAGCATTTAGTCTTTATTGCAGCTCAAGGAAATTTTCTGCTGTGGTTAGACCATGCTAATTTACTGAACATGACAAAGCCTCCCAGACTATGTGACATCATTTGTATAAAGGCCCAAGTGCTCATGCTGGAGTATTTTGAATATTACTCTGTGTGTGTGGTTTTTTTTTTTTTTTCTTCAAAAACAGTTAATCTGTTGATATTTCTTCGGTGTTTGGGCTAATTACATGCGCCATTATAAATGTCTGGACTAACCTACTTTAACATTTAATTTAAACAACAATGCTCTGTAATTTGTCATGGTGCTCACAAAGTGATGAATATTGCAACTTTGTTTTCTAAGCAATCAACATTTTATCAGTGCATCTGAAGATGAAATTCCTGACAGGAGGGAGACCCTGAGAAAAGCAGGTAGTGTTCACAACCCCAGCTGCCAAATTAAACAAAGTTACAGAGCAATTTGTATCAGAAATAATACCAGGATCTGAATGGATGAAAGCAGTATAAACTGATGTCCACGGGATCAAACAAGGTTCTAAAGTTTTGTTAATATCCACGAGAGACTGTATTGCTACCTCCTTTTTTAATGAAAAATAGACAGGGAAATTATTAAGGCCAGAAAGATCCCCAAGTTAGACTGAAACCAAGTAACCATTTGTTTTTGGTTTTTTGTTTTGTTTTGTTTCTTTGGGTTGTTGGATATCTTTGTGAAGATTTGTGAGGTAAAATCTGCTTTCGTTTAAATAATCAAGATTTGGAAACGGCCGGAGTTGCACGGTATGTTGTTTCGAACTCCGGGTGTGATGGCAAGTACGCACACACACTTATTAACTATATTGATTACTAATGGAGTCACTGATCATGCCACCAAAAGAAATCAAAGGAGAGTACTCGAATCATTGCATTTAAGTTAATTACAGATGATAATCTGCAGATTGTTTTCTTCAGAAATTTTATGTTGAAGGAAGACACAGGAGACTGTGTCAAAGATGAACAGTGAAGAAGCAGAGATGAGATAAATAATAGTTTAGAACTTTAATAATCACTTCTGAGCCTCTCTGCTAGTTATTTCGAGCACAGTCCTTTGGTTATTAGGAGTGTGTGATCAGAGAAGAGGGGGAAGACGAGCAAGGCTGCTGGACACAGCACAATCTCAGAAAAAGCAAAACACAGTTGCATGTGATGTTCAGAAAAAAAGTTTCAAGAAGCCATTAAAATCTGGCTTCGAGATTTAGAAAAATACCTTAGCCTGCTGAGCATTTGCAAAGAACTTCTCCTGAGAGCAGCTCTTGCTTCTAAGGCAGTCTTAGTATTGTCCGAGTTATAGTGGAGTTGTTCTTAGACTCAGAGCTCCTGCTGACCAGGTTTTCTTCTTAAAATAGAATTTGGGGCCATTTACCTTTAACTTACATAGAGGTTAAAATGGTACTTGCAATTTTCCTTCATGTCGAAAAGTCCAAGATGTGTCCCTGAAATCCGTTATCTGAATGTGATTTGTAAATTTCTGACTTTCATCAGAACATTACCTTTGGTTCTATTATTATAGAGTTTAACTACATTCCTGGAGTTCAAGGTGGATCTGTGTTTTCGATCAAAGAAACATTTCCTTTTCTAAGGTTCTTCAATTTTGTCTCATTCAGGGAACATTAAGCTACTTAAAATTTCGACACCAACAATCCAGCAACACCCCAAAATAATACACAAATGTCTCTGGAGCCATAAAATCGAAGAGGTCAGTCTCCAACAGAGTGCTGAGCTCCCTGTAGTCACAGGACACCCAAGGCCAGATTTGCTTCTGCCTCGTGCAATGATGGTTTCTAGTGGCTTCAATGTGCAAGCAATTAGATGCTTGTAACTATAATGGGTTTTACATGCCTGTTGTGTTCTTCCTCACTGAGAAACTACCTCTCAAAATTCCACAGATGCATTTTTGATTATACAGATAACTTTAAGAAATGGGATGCTTTATGATTCAGCAATATCTAATAGCCATCCAAGTGAAAGTGTGATATTATTGGAGAAGATCAGATGAATATGGCACCCATGGCTTGGTCCTTAAATAGAGAACTGGGCTGTTGGTGCACCAATCATGAACATTCTCATCAAACTAGACCTATTTCAGTCTGTTCCAAAGCCAAAAGTCAACACAATACATATCATTGTTGGAAAAAATAGTAGTGGGGAGGACAGACAAAACCAGGTACAAGACAAGGAAAATAATCAGTATCAATCCATCTGGAAAAACAACTCAAACCAAATGGCCTACTAGTGCCCAACCAGTAGCCTTGTTTTAGCAGGGGCTCTTGGAACCTCCTTGTTGTTTTTAGAAGAAAACCCAAATTACGATTAATCAAAATCTTAAAGCTGGACAGCTTGAAGAGCTAGAAAAGCAATAGAAATATTTTCATGAAGATAGAATATTGAAGCAATAGAATTGAGATTCAAAATGATATATAGACAAGCTCTGAATGAGGTAAACATTTTATTAAGTACGTAATTTTAGAAAAGACTGAGCTATGGCCATCTTGCTTATGTATGTTATCAGAGGATTTATTTATTATGTGTTTGACCATGGTATTTACCAGCAGATTTTACCATGATGTTCAAGTACATGTGCCTAATCAATGTCATGCATATCTCGGGGAGTCATTAAGGAACAGCTCTGTCACCAGAGCCTCCAAGGGATAGATAATGTACCACAAAGGGAATGTGAATGAATGTATCTGGGGTCCATTTCCAGGACATCAGGGCTTGAGACAAGAGACCATCCCTGGCAGAAAAATATCACCAACATTCTCAAGAGCATGTTTTTATGTCTCATTTTTGAAGGAAATAAGGATGGTTCTGACATCACCTGGATTTGTTTTATTATTCTATTTCTTCTGCAAAGATCACAGTGATGTCATATGTGATTCAACAAGAGACATGGCTGCCTTGGCAGGTTTTTGGACTAAATTCCAAGGGCTATATTTTTTGACTGGCTACCTCCATGTGGTTTAGCTTTTTAGTAGAGTTCAATGGGCTTTATGTTTCTTATTATGATTTATTCTGAAATCCTCTGTACTAGAGTTTTTGCGCTACTGAATATTGCTCTAGCTTCCCTTAAATGCCAAATCTTTGACTGGAATTATAAAGATGTGCTAATTAAACAATCCATTTCACATCTATTCATTCAAGACTGTGATCTCTCATCAGATTTCATATGGTAAGTAGGATTTAGGGCTGGTCAACAGATGTAAACGGTTTAGAAATGTGGAGAACAACCTACTGTAATGACCATTCCTGAACCAGGTTTTTGTTTTCTGGGTTATTTTATTTTATTTTATTTTCACTTGTTCAGATGCTGAGGGATTATATTTCAGTTCCCCTAGACTTTTGGCACAAGCATAGAAAACTATATTTCATGGCTTCCCTGAGCATATATCATTTATAGTCATTTTAATTATCTCCAACAGTTAGTTTTTTTCCCTGAAATGGCCACTCTTTCTTGGATTCTTCCATCAAGAAAGGCCATGAGCCCTTGGTACCCCATCCCAGAGAGGGAAGAGGGCAAGGTGACCTTATATCCCCCCCCCCCCAGGGCACTGGGCATCTACTGAACCTACGGCATTCTGAGAAGCTGCTCACGTCCCAAACAAAACATGATATAGACACCACCACCAACACACAGCAACAAAACCTTCTGAGGACTTCAGAGAGACAAAGAATTTGACTTTTAAAAAAGAAAACAGTGTCAGTGAAAAAATGCTGTACAAGATGGCGGGCGCTCAAAGCGTTAATAGTCCTGCTTCTGTGTTCTTGTAAGAGCGGCAGAGTTCACAGGCCAAGAAGTCTTACAGACACTGACGGCAGCATACCCTGTTCTCAAAAGACAAATCCACCGAGATGGAAGACCACCAAACGGTAACACCAGCGCGTTCATTCCATCTCTTTAATGTAAAGTAAGTTTACAGGGAAAGTGAAACCTGAAGTTCAGAGCGTAAGGCGGAATTATGGAGGTTCTTAGGTTAGTCTATACGCCTCCATCCCTGGTGAGTGAACTCTGACAGTGAAAAGGTTATGCAAATTAAAACTATTCAAAATCAAAGTTGAAGTCCAAAGATCTCTGGCCAATCAAAGGGTTCCTTTCTGCCCCCTGGTGGATGGAAACGCATTTCCACATGCCCACTATCAATGGGTTTCTGAAAGTAGGTTTCTGAAAAAACTGTAATGTGGTCAGATTTAACCAATTTTCTTTTTAGGGAACGCTTTGTAACAAAGTAACCATTTAATATGGGCAATTCTGTGCTTCCTCTGTCCTTTA
The DNA here is from genome assembly GCF_030435805.1 of Mustela lutreola. Classification (NCBI taxonomy): domain Eukaryota; kingdom Metazoa; phylum Chordata; class Mammalia; order Carnivora; family Mustelidae; genus Mustela; species Mustela lutreola. Next base: position 61,016,771 of record NC_081298.1, on the reverse strand, counting down.
ATATGTGAAGTGACATTTCGATTGGGACAAGTGGCTCTGTGTATTGTGGTCTTGACTTATTCTCCACCATGTGTTTCTCTCTCTGTATCAATTCCTTTTCCCTTCTCATCTGCTTATATCCAAAACAGAAGCTAAAAACAGAAAGGATACTTTGATCTCCCATTATTTTCTTCCCTGTATTTTTTTTCTTTTTCCTGGCATCCATCCTTTTAAATTTTACTCCTTTTTCTTATCTTTTCCTTTCTGAAGTCAGTGGTAGTATTTGCTACACTGTTGCTTTCTAGAGATTAATGACTTTAAAGGACTAGCAACTTCAAGTTTTTACTTACTTTCCAAGACAAATTCAACAAAGACAATATTAGAACAAATTAATAAACACACAATGGCATGGCACCCAGAGAGATTTCACTTTAATTTTGTGACCCTTATAGAAGTATGTTTGAGTGTAATATACTCTGAAATTTTATAAAATTCTTGCCAAAGGTAAAAATATTATGTAGTGATGACATTCCCTTTTCACAAATGCACATTTTGTAGAACCTGTGCCTAGCCACAGGATTTCACGATCTTTTGGGATTGGCAATTCACACAGTGCAAAATCCCATTTGCAACATAGCTTTCCCCAATCCCATGGGATTCATTGTGAGAGCATTTTAATATAATAGTTTTCTTAGAGTTGAGAACTCTAGAATGATCACCCCTAGTCTAAGACAGAGGGACATTAAGCAGGGTTGAGATAATGAATTGATGGCATAAAAATGTTTTGTTTTGTTTTGTTTTTTTTATCTTGTGTGTGCTCTTCTTACCCACTTTCCACTGCATTTTTACAATTTCTTCTATTAGAGGGGCACAGGAACACAGACTTGGAATCACTACCACATTCATCTATTTCTTTTCAGAGACAATAATGGGAATAGGACTTGTTTAAAGAAGAATATATGTGCCCCTCATCTCATTCCATATCCTAGAGAATCTACTTCATCTGCCCCGAGAAAACAATGCTTTAGAAATATTGTCTTCCTTTCTGGACACAATTCTTTTCCATGGTCAGCATTGTTGGAAGACAGATCCATGTTCTATTTTAATCAAACCCTCTCCACACACACACACCAGGCATTTTCATTTTCATTTTCAGAATTATCAAGTTCACATGAAATAATTCTTTCCAAAATAGCTCGTAAGTTTCCAACAACAAATGCCAGACAGGGTTGCTTATGTTTGTCTTCTATAGAAAGTCCAGTGAACTCCAAAAACTGAGCAGACCTAGCATGTCAGCTCCACCACTGCCTAAATATCGATGATAATGCTAACATTGACACATGGACATGAGGAACAAGAAATGTGAAATATGCAAAGACAACACAGAAGCCCCGTCAGTTTAGGATAGATCCCTTTCCAACTGTTAACACCGGGCTGGGAAATCATATATCATTCTTAGAGCAAATCATCGCTTTTTTAAGTCAAACTTCTGATTTAAAGGGGAAAAAATCTCCACTCCATGTACTTAGTGGTTATTCAGGAGTTTAGATGTGAACTCTTTCGAGAGAGCTTCCCTTTTGTAATCATCAGGATTTGTGGTTTTCACAGACCCTTTCAAGCCTTGTCATCATGACACATACTTAAGTGTTTAGATCTTACACAGCTGTAAGTCATAAACAAAAACAACAGAACTTTCTCCCTGAAAAAATATTTAGACCTAAAAATTAGAACATACTTCAAATGATACTAAGCAAATGCAAATGAAAAAAAGACCAGTTCAGATTTAAAAAAAAGAAAGAAAGAAAGAAAGAAAAAGAAAAAAAAAAAAAAAAGAAAGATCATGCCAACGCCAACCACATGCCTTTTGCCTTTGTATCTTTCTCTTTGGGTAAACAGAATACAACCTCAATCCACAGCATTTTAATTCAGTCATTGTCACCGGAAGATTAAAAAAATAAAATAGAATAAAATAAAATAAGAAAGAAGAAGAGGAGATAAACCAGAGAGATAAACCAGAGTCTATTACCAATCAGTTCAAAAAGTAACCCAATTTAGTAATTCGGAAAATTGCCCAGCTTTTCTGTTTTGGCAGGTAGATGGCTTGTCCTCATCTGTGATATACATTTAAGAACAGAACAAAATCAGCTCCTTAAAGTAGTCCCATGACTTTCGTTATTCAAAAAGTACACCAATTTAATGAGTTTTTAAATATTAAAACTTCTCTGTTGTCACTACTTACACTATCTATTGTGAGCTCTTAATTTACAGAGCAATTAAGTCAGGACCCTCATTTATCAGAACATGTGCATTTGTTGAAAACGTAGTCAGTTTTTATTAATTGATGCTATAGGAATACTGAGGTGAAATTAATGTGCGTTTTCAGAGGTCATGGCGGGACTGGTGGGGAGCTAGCAAGGAACAAGACATGAGATAAATAAGTCACTGCTATTTCCTGATTACTCCAGAGATTGTTGAAATATTAAGTGGCACAATGGTTACCGTTCTCAGCCAAAATGCTTGCAAGAAAATGCCCCCTGAGTTTTTCTCTGGCAAACATCTGTCATGGGTAGTAGCTGAGAAATAGGGAGACTTCAAAGCGGTACTTTCTGATTATTAGCAGAGTGTGGGGTGTAATGTTCTTACATTTTAATGTAAACCAAGTGTTGATGAGCTGAGAGGGTAGAATTAAAAAGTAGCCCAAATCTCCTTTGTTCTTCAGGATGGGGCTGACAAGAACATTGGCAGTCAGTAGTATTCCTCCGTCCTTATCAATTAGTGAGACACTGAGAAATTCTAGCTCCAGATGGCAGATGGTAGGAGAAGAGCCAGGCCAGGCGAGCATTGCCCCGTTGACCACCTCGACTCCTGGTCCTCATCGCCCTGTCCTGTGGTCTGGGGGGGCCCGCCATTCACCAGAAATTGCTTGTGGACAATCGCATTCAAAAAAGTGGTTGCCGATGGGCTAGACCAAGTTCAAATGGTCTGTGTTCGAGCACATGTCTGCAGAGGGAATGACTGCGGCAAAAATGTTTGCCGTCAGGGTTGACGTAGGAAGACACTTTCTGTTTTGAGAGAGAAGTATAAACATGGAGCAGGAAAAACATCTGAGCCATGTTGTCAACACCTCCTCCAGTGATCAGAGGGATTCACGCATGAGAAGACTGGATTTTTAGTTGATGGGTACACAGACACCACCTTAGTATCCCACTGTTTTGTGAGGACCAGTCTTGATAATGTAACCATCTCCAAGCATTCCTGAATCTTGGAACTCCACAGTCTCCACTGAAAATGGGACGACACAAGAAAAAGACACCCGTTGATGTATACAAGCTAGCACACTACCCCTCCCGTGTCACTTGTAATTCTCCAAAATTCTGTTATAAGCCAGCCAGCAAAGTTGTCCTATCCAGTCCCTGCAGCTAAGATTAAAGGGAGAGACAAGTATTTCACTCCTAATTCCTCGCGGTTTGGACCCTTGGCCTCTAGAGCACCAAAAAGTTTGATGGGACCATAGCACGTGGTCCTCTGTAACCAGGACTTGGTTAAGATACTCCCATTTCTCATTCAGACAGGCAACAGAGGCAAGGAGAAAAAGAAAAAAAAGAAAAAAAAAAAGCAGGGCAACAAATGCTGTCTTCTGCAAATGCTCTGTAATAAATTGTTCTTTCAGCAATGCAGAAGACAGATTTTTCTTTCCTTTGCTTCTTTCCTCCTTAGCCGGGAAACCACCAATGGGAGGCTTGCTTTCCCACCTGGCCCTGGCTGCCTGTGCCCATAAATTTGCCTAAGCAATGCCTGTTTACGGGTCGCTGATGGAACATGGAGCCCGTGCATTTTGTAAGCACCGGGTAGATAATCACGGTAATTGATGTTTGGAGCTGTGAGCTCCTAGGAGCACGGGGTCTCTTTCTCCCAGTGAGGCCCTGCTCTCTGTTATCAGTCCAGCCCATAATTAAATATCACTCTTTTACAATATGTTTCAGGCTCCTTAATGAGTCTAAAGCAGAAATAGTCACCTCTTTCCCCTCTGAGCTTTATTTGCTTGTTATTAAACAATGTTATTGAGCTGCCTTCTTTCCCCGTGTTGCCAAACCTGCATCATTTCCGTTTTATAATTGCACAATTAGAGCCGGGGCTTTGCTTTCATACATCAGCAGGCCCTGCGTGTGCGTGCGTGCGTGTGTATGTGTGCAGGGAGAGAGCAAGAGAGAGAGAGAGAGAGGGAGAGAGCAGGAAAAAATCAGGTGTTCATATAGACTACTCAAATGCATCTTATTTTCATTAACTGCCAGATTTTGCAAAATGGGAAGCGATTTATCATGAGCCATTTTCTCCTATCAACCACCTCCACCAACCAACACCGTGACTTTCGCCGTGACCTTGTGCTGTGTTGCGGAGGGTCCAATTTGCTCATTGTTACTCGCTTCATAATCCCGTACCCCTCCCCCACGGCCTTTTGCTTCCCCCCAAGCAAAATCCAGTCATTTATATTCCGAGGCTAAACGGTATTCTTTTTGCCCCCAAAGCCGGCAAGCTGTATAACACTAGTAATTCCTTCTAACGAATTTCCAGAGAGCTCCTCCTCTTACACACGCTTTCTCCCCCCGCACCCCACACGCACACATGCCCCACGCACACACACTCACATGCACGCCCTTAAGCTGCTCTAAGCAGTGTATTAAGTAGCTGAAGAAAATCCATTCACATTCTGCTATGTCGCTTTCTTCTTAAGTCATGAACCCATCACAGACTTTTTCTAGCTGTAGGTTGCCACGGTGAAGATTTACAATGCCAGTTATTCATACATCTGCCTTCTCTTTTTCCCCCCCCTTATTCTTAAATCCCTTGGGCGAGGGCAACCTTGATACTGAGACTCGTAAAATTCATGCAGGCTTATCATCCTTGGTGAAGGCTCCAGGCGTGCATTCCACATCCCCCGCCTGCTCACCGCCATGACGGGTGGGCCCCGGGCTTTCATTTCCAACCAAGAGGACGGGGGCTTGGGGGGAAGGGGGCGAGGTATCATTGTAGGAGACATAATAGAAAACTTACATTTTTTTAAAAAATAAAAGCAGTATCTCTTTCACCAATCATTGATTAATTTTTTAAAAAATGACTTTTAGATCTCTTGAGCCCAGCGTTCATTTGATGCTGGAACATTGAATAAAAAGTGACCTTAGTTTGAGTAAAATAATATTAGAAAGTCCACTTATCTGTGTTCGAGAGCTAACGGAGCAGGGACACAAACCTCCTCATTCCAGATGGAAGAACCCGTAGGAGGAATCTGCTACATCAAAATGTACATTTGATGGCCAGTGTTTTATGCTATTTTCTTCACTTAGTTACCTCTTCTCTTAATCATTACAAAATTAATTATTCTTAAAGAATGTGGAAAAGAGGGAAAACAAATATTCTCAACCGCAAGAAACTGATGTTTTCACCAAGTCCTTGAGATTCCCCCCAATCTGAAAAAGAGATTAATCCCATGATAATAGAGATAATCCCATGATAATAGAGAACTATGTTCAAATTATTTTAAAAAATACGAAGAAGAAGAAGAAGAACTTTCAACACATTGCTGGGAAAGAATGATGGTGATCTTAGCAAGTGGTAACCTGAAATCCTTTCCTTAAGGTTAAGGAAATTATTTTTAGCAGGATTGAAATATAATTCCACATCAAAATCGTAGGTTTTAAAAAAAATCTTGTTTATTCACTTATTAATTTCAAAAATATAAAATATGGCCTCCCTGGTATTCTTCAAGTCCTCAGAGGGGCCTGTGGTTTGTGTGTCTGCTGGCAAGTTCCCCTCCATGGCACCTCTCCCTGCTGGAGGGTCAGCAGCAAGCGCTGTCCCCTTGGCTGTAAGCATGTGAAAGGCAGGCCAGGCAGGTGTGCGTGTCCTTGAGCTGAGTGGGGTTAGGCAGCTAGACAACTTGCCATCAGGAGACCCCAGGACACCCCGGTGGGCTGGTGGCAGTGCTAATTCGGAGGCTAATCTGAGACATCGAGTGCCACACGCTACTTTCAGACAGTGTTCAGCACTGAGAAAGACTGGAGATGTTTACCTCTGATCAAGGAGCACAGGAAGGTATGAAGAGAGGAAGCCAAGCCCAAGGAGAGGTATCTGACTTCTGCTCACAGATGTGAGAGCTTGAGCCTCAGTTTCTTCCTCTAGAAGATGACAAGAGTGTGCAGCGTTGTCTCTAAGGTCTTTTCTGGTTTTACATGATCTAGATGTGATTCCACTGAATTTGGGCAAGAGCTGGTTTCATGTAGTATTTCTCTTCTTTCTGTTTTCGGGCAAGGTCACAGAGCTCTGGCTTCCCGGGATGTGGTCAGGTGTGATCTGGTCTCCCTCTGAGTGGGGTTCTTTCTCAATTTCATACCTCCAAATGGTCCCAGACTTTAGTCTGAAAAGCATGGGTGTAAAGGACCATATTCTTAAATCTGGGAGTCACCATGGGCCTATAGGGAACTTCTGTGTGAACTGGGAAGACCTGACAGCTTGGAGAGTACAAGAGAGCTGAACTTTAATCCCTGTTTGCTTTCTCAGCTGCAAGTGTTCACTGGGCACTCTGCACATTCAGCCCTACATTGAACCCTGGTTAGTATTGGGGTTTGGGAAAGCAGAGTTGGCCAAGGTATCAAAAGATACCATCCTGGACGGTGAAGTAGACTTTAATGTTGGAGGAAGAGAGTAGAGTCTTTTCAAATGTGCCTAGGCACATATCAGATGTAACCCACAATGCAACGGTGGTCTGGAAAGGATAGGAAGCAAAGAATAATGTGCTTTTTTTGCTAATTCTTAAATAGGGTGAGGAACAATATGGAAAACAAGGAAAAGAGCAATGGAGTAATATTTATCAAAAACCTGCCTTCAGATCCATTATGTGGTTCTGTGAATTAACAATGTCTGAAAACAAAACAAAATAAAACAACAACAACAATACCCACAATAATGTCTGGAGAAACAACATATTTCTGACTCTGTTGAAACTTCTGAAAACCATCATGATCTATCAACAAACATCTACTTCCATCATAAATTACAGGTTCTAATAAGCAGGAATATAAGCTGGAAGAAGATTTCCAGATGTTTCTCCTTCTAGAAGCATACTACCTCCATTGTTATTCCTGTCACCCAACAAGGTCTGATCAACCAAAGGTTACATCAGAGCATTTCAGGGCTCCCCAGAGGCCTTTCTCACTGGGCAATTCCCTGACCAATCTGTCTTTCCATGAGACTAAAAAGACACCATACTCTGCTAGACCAACAAGATTAAAACTAAGTTTCTTCTTTAAGTTAAGAGGAAAGTTAACCAGTTGGCACTTCCAAGAAACAAAAACTAAGAAAGAAAGCTAAAAAACAAGCAAGTCCTGCTCTTATTCTTCAACATTCAGTCTACCTGTGTCTTTAGTTTATAGGCATACCTTTTCTACTTACTGCAATATTCATTATGACCTTGACATCTCTCTGGTAACATACTAAATTATTTTCATTAATGTGGTATAGGCTCATAGAGCCAGATAACAAAGAAACAGTCATTTTTTATGTTCTCTTCCTCCCCAACATACATACAAACACCCACCCACCTGACAGCGGTGGCCATTTTTACATGAAAATTGAATTTGAACAGAAAGAGAAAGATTTCATGTTAAAACATTTAGAAATACACAATTTATTACCATTATCCATTAGTTTCTTTTTCTCCATTTGTTTTTGTATTAATTGCTCTCTTTTTTCAGTTTTGTTGAAATATAATCAGCATATAACTGTGTAAATTGAAAATATACAACATTTGTCTATCTATCTATCTAATTTAAAACTAATGCCAATAGTAAGCTTAGTTAATATCTATCATCTTACATAGTTACAAATTTTTTTCCACGTGATAATACCTTTTAAAATCTACTCTGAAAGTGGATTTTCATGATCTCAGGGTCGTGAGATCAAGCCCTACCTGCTGGGGACTCTCTCTTTCTCTCCTTCTGCCTCTCCCCCTGCCACACACACATGCACATGGGTTCTCTCTCTCTCTCTTTCAAGTCAATAAATCTTTAAAAAAAAATCTACTCTCTTAACAACTTTCAAATATACCAAACAGTATTGTTAGCTTTAGTTATCATATTGTACATGTTAGAACTTACTTAGCTCATAACTGGAAGTTTGTACCTTATGGCCCTATACATTTTAATAACTGTTTTTAAAACTCACAGGTATTGTTCTTAAAAAATAATAAATACTTTGAAATATCTTATAATTTGAAGAAATTAGTTAAATAACTAAACTCACTTTTTAAATATTCTTCGCAAGAAACATGGCTTTCTGATGATGTGACTTGGTTACATTAACAGCCAAGGATAATTATCGATAGCACAAGAGACTTACTCTGCATTTCATACAATTGGATACATGGGAATGGCGCCCTCCCTATCTGACTTGTACGGGAAACACAATAGCCCCCAATGCCACCAAATTACCCAAAAGAAATGAAGGCATAGATCCTTAAAGAAATCCCACATTATTGTCTGTCTTACCTCTTCTCTTTTGTGCTATATTGTTACCTTAAAATCATTATGCTGTCAAAAATGTCTTTCTGTCCCATTCCCCAATCTTTTGACACTCTTAAGACAGTAGACAGTTTGGCAGAAAGCAGGCATCTCTCTTATGCAGACAAAGCCTGCCAGCCACGCTTGTTTAATCTTGGGTCATAAAAGACCTTGATCAATTTCAATACAGAGCAGTGGGCTCCACTTCGCCTTTTCAAACTCTTGCTTATTTTCAGATCTTTACCTAGAACAGTATCTTAGGAGCTAGGTTTCCTTCACAATTGTCATTGGATGGAAGCCAATGATCACTGTTATCATTTATCTGCCTACAGTCTCTTCCCCACTTCCTTTATGCTCCTTACACAATCTCCAAATCTCCTGATCTTCAGGGAATCTTTCTTCCCTGTTTCCTTTTGACCCTTTAGGAAGAGGAGAGGAGGCAGATTTAAAAAGGCCAAAAAGATGTAGATCTATAGGGATATTCATAGATGAGTGTCCAGATTTTATCAGAGAGGTTTAAAGAACATAGGTCTGATTTGGAGGGTTAGGGGGCCCACTCTGTAGGTGAGGTCCATGTGTCTAGTGCATTAGTCTGCATTCTTCCTGTTAGTGCTTCTATGACCATGACATAGACATTTTACCCAGATTTTAGCTCCTTGCTGCCTTGATTCCCATGTGTTTCTTTCTCAGTTTTGATGCCCAGACCTTTCACTGGGCCCAACCTTTTGGATGCCAGCTTCCTAACCAGGATCATGATTCGCAAACAGACATCCTACACTCCGGGGATGGCTTGCCCAGGTCTAAGACATCTGGCTACTTCTCTCTTTGGTGGCCAACCTCTCTAAACTTGACTTCAGCCTGGAGTACCCTTTACCCCCTTGCCGACCAGGAGACTGTCTTTTCTGACTTCAAACCTCAGGACCCTCCCCTCTAGTGTCACAGAGCCATAGATGTACATCTGATTTTATTTATCAGATTATATCATCAAGATTTATTTAAATTACAGTATACCTCACAAACATGAGCAATAGGAAAATAGGAAAAATAAGAAGTGCCACTTCTTGTCCCAAAAATATACAAGAGGGATATCATATGGACCTTATGTAACCAGCTCCCTTCAAATACTCTTTTATCTCTGTATCTAATTGGCCAAACACACAGATTAAAATTTTGTTTAAATCTGGGGCGCCTGGGTGGCTCAGTGGGTTAAGCCGCTGCCTTCGGCTCAGGTCATGATCTCAGAGTCCTGGGATCGAGTCCCGCATCGGGCTCTCTGCTCAGCAGAGAGCCTGCTTCCCTCTCTCTCTCTCTGGCTGCCTCTCCGTCTACTTGTGTGATTTCTCTCTGTCAAATTAATAAATAAAATCTTTAGAGAAAAAAAAAATTTTGTTTAAATCAGCTCTCTCATTTTGGCTGATATTGGATAACGCTGTCATATATTATATATATAATATGTTATATATTAATAATATAGGTATATTAGTGTACTATAAACATAAATCTATAACATCAGATCACTAATGATGTTAGATGAAAGCTTAGCCATCATGTTCATTCTGAATTTTAACTTAATAGCTCTATGTTAAGTGACTGTTCTATATCCCGATGAATAAATGTATGCAGAGATCCTATTATTTATTTACCATCTATAAGATGGTTATCCAGATGTGTTCATTAATAAAGTAATGGAGGCATAAATTTGATAATAAAATGTACAGACTTAAAAATTCTAAATCAATATAATATTTGATCTGTGTGACATTTTTTTATTCTTAGAAATGAAACAAATGGACTCCTTTTGACACATGGGGGTGTTCTTCCTTTCCTAGGGAGGACTTAAGGAAACTTGTTTTCCCAGGTAGAGAAGGAATATGGAGATAAAACTTTATACCAATGTCATAACCCCTTTGGGTCTTTATAATTGAAAAAAATTGGAGGGTCTTTTATTCATCCCTGTTACCACACTAGGAGTGCCAGTGGCAAATGGAATTAGTGTGTAACCTCTCCACCAAGAGGAATTTACTATGAATTCTTTGCTTAGGAGGGTCATAATATCTCATTGGATGCCTTCTACCCAAAGACAGATTTTAGCGGAATCCTGACTGTGGGTCACAGTGGTTATCCAAAGCTTCCCAGTTGAAGTGGCTGGCGAGGATCCAATTTGAAATACCGTCTTACCTAGCATTGCTTTCTGAAGACTTCTTCATGCCACGAACTTGAAATGAATATTTCAAAGTACTTTTAGTAGATTCTGTAAAATTCATAACGATCCTGTGTTTATTCTACTTTCCTGATTTGGGCTGCACAAATATTTTTCCTGTGGCCTTGCTTAGGTTTGCCCATTTGTGAAATAGGAAGCATGATATTTTAACCAGCTGTAGTCTTTAAAAAAAAAAAAAAAAAAGTCTAAATTTGCACCTCTTTGTTACCTTATGCTTTGCTTTTAGTTCAAGCTCAGGTGTCATGTATATCCCTATTGGAACAGAACGTACAGGTGGAGGAATGATGTGGAGGAATGATGAGTGGAATGACTTCCCAAGGACAGCACAAATGTATGTCACTAGGGAAGAATTTGCGGGCTCTTGGTTGTCAACCCAGTCTTTTGGCCCTAAATCCTCCCAGTTCACATTTTTTTGTTTGTTTGTTTCTTTCTTTCTTTCTTTCTTTCTTTCTTTTCTTTTCTTTCTCTTTTTCTTTTCTTTTCTTTTTCTTTTTATTTCCTCCCTTCCTTCCTTTCTTCTTTCTCTTTTTTTCTTCCTTCTTTCCTTCCATCCTTCCTTCCTTCTTTTTTTCTTTTCTTTTTTTTTCTTTTGTTCTCTTCTCGCCTTCCTTCCTTCCTTCTTTCCTGTTTTCTTCCTTCCTTTCTTCCTATTATTATTATTTAGTTAGTTGTTAGTTAGTTAGTTAATGGACACCATGAACAGAAATGTCAAGTAGTTTAAATCAGGCCATTCAAAGAATACATAATATTCAGTTTTTCTTTTCTTCTATATTTTTTCATATTCTTATGTTCTAAAATAGTGAGCTTTAGCAATACATACTGTCTTTTTTCCAAGGCACATTAGTCTATCATAAGTGTGAGTTTTAAAAATAGTTCTGCTAGAAAAGATGGGTCAGACACTATCATTTGTAAAGGAAGAAACTGAGGCAGAGAGTGACTTAATGATTTGCTTGGGGCCATTCATAATTGGGCACAAGCCCGCTTGGACTTTGGAACTTAATTATTCCAGAGAAGGGCCAAGTTCCAGACTATGCAACTTACACATGAAAAGGCAACCCAAACAAGACTACTTTCCTGAATTTTAAATAGAAGTCTTAAATTGCTGCAAGTAAGCATAAAATTCCAAGTTTTTACTGTGCAAAATCCTATAGTATAGGCACACAGATGGACAAATAAGCAGGCAAATGACTAGAATGAAACCAAAAAGAACACCTTTTTCACATTAAAATTACATTGTAGGATGCATTGTGCCTATTAGGAGATAAAAATATTTTTGCCTGTATGTAGGTTTTGTGGTCTGCATTACCAATGTATAATGTGTGACTATTTCCCTTGTTTGTGTTTTATGCTCAACTATGAGTTTTTTGGGTTTCTTTTTTTTTTTTTTTTGAAGACTCATTTATCCACTTTCGGGAGAGAACGAGAGCAAAGGGAGAGGAAGGGTGAGAAAAGCAGACACCCTGCTGAGCATGGAACCCCAAGGGGCACTCGATCACAATCCCAACCCCAAGACCACAACTAGAGCAGAAATCATGAGTCCATCACCCAACTAACTGAGCCACCCAGATGCCCCATCAATTATGATTTTTTTTTTTAACATTTTCTTGTTTCCCCCATGACTCTTGGAAAAATGCTACCTACGTGACAGACATCTGAACAAATCAACCATACTGGGAGTCGTGTTTGTGTCTTAAACTACAACTTCTCAAACATTTGGCCGTATGGTATATTTGATCACGATGTATACACCGAAGTACATTTTACATCCCACAGCTTTCCATTTCTAGTCCCAAATCTGAGCAACACTGTGGCAAGACAGAACACTGAGAGAGACCTCAAGAAGCGTCCCCAGAGATGAAAAGCCCAGCGATTGCTAGGCGGCCGGAGCAAGCAAAATGAAGTCTGTGGTGAGAAATAAGAGAGTAAAGCACTCGAAGTCCAATGAGTATAACCAGTGATATTAGTTTTTCTTGTTAGCTCTCTGTGAGTGTTGATCAGGACTCTGTTTTTTATGCTGAGATCTGTCTCCATGTGAGTATGCTTGTTCTAGGTACTACAAATGTGGAGAGAAACCACTTAGAATATTTAAGTACGCATTAAAAAGGTGAAAAGTTCCAAGGATTCTTTAAGTCGGAAACTTAACAAGCAGATACAATTACCCCCCAAAAGCCAACGTTGTTATTTACATACAAAATAACCTTTAGATTTCCGTTGCCAACCTTGTTGGGCTTGACCTTCCATGCTCCTGGATTCTCAGCATTGGTTTATAAAAATTCATATAATCAGAGGAAAAATAAAGACTTTTTTAAAAATAGAAAATAAGCAGCCCTAAAAGACAAATATCTCAGAGAGCATAGTGTAGGGAAAAAACAAAACAAAACAATAAACAACAACAACACACACACACACACACACACACACAAACAAAATTTAAAACAGGGTGACTGGAATGAATACGGATGAAAATTCTGAGTTTTATGTTTACTTTGGGTTCTATTTATGCAGCCGCTCTCCTTCCAAATAAAGGAAGTTTTTAACAATGCTTTTAACCATGATCTCTCAATAAATTCACAATAGTCTCAGGGTTTAACAGAATTTCATACGACTTTATGGCTTGGGATGAACTCCATAGATTTATAGGTAGATTTCTCAAAACAAATCATTTGAGGCAATATCCTAAGTGGAAAGTTTCTGTACCAAGGTTTTTGTTTTGCTTTTTTTTTCCCCAGAAATATATGGATGAATTAACACCAGAAGCTTGAAATGGTAATTTTATGTTAATCATCTTCCACATCTCAGAGTGCATCGATACTTCCGTGCAATGCACAAATGTGCTCTTGCGTGTGTATCTGTGCACGTGCATATGTGTGAGTGTGCATAGATAGATGCTGAGCGTGAGTCCGTGCTCCATAAGCTGGCTGAGTTCATCATAGCAAATTCTAAATGAAGAAATAAACGTCCTTGACATTCCGTTTAATAGACAGTGGGTGGCACCATCTTAAGGAGCAGATGATGTAAGATTGCTTTTGGCACTATTTTCTTTATTTGGGCTACAAACTCTATCCAAATTGTGAAGGACTTTCCACATTAGCAATTAATAGGGCCCCATTATGCTAACTATCATCCAACTTAGGACATCTTAGAGGAAAGATAAGAGATGAATAATTTGAAGTAATTTTCTTGTAATCATGCCAATCACTTGAGCAAAGTAGTTATTAAAGGAAACAGTATTATGATGAATTATAGGACATCTAACACTGAATACCTTTTCTTATCAGCTGCTTATAGTTTCTGATGCTGAAAAAAAGGCAAACAAGTAGAAGTCTATTTCGAATAACACTCATCTTACTGTAAATAATAGTTTGTTTAGCAAACCCTGAATTTTAATGAGCCTTGAAAGACAGACTTTACCTTCGTTTCCACGCATCTCCTTGAAAAGAGCTGAAGTTTGCCGCTTTACCTTCCCTTAAAAGGTAGATGTAACGAGCATGAGTCACCTTTGATGACAAGGATTCTTCTAGTTCAGATTTGCTGAAGTGATTAGACATTATTTATCTAATTAAATGTTCAAAACACATCATTATTGAAAGGAATAAATTTAGTATATTTGTTGAGCAGTGTTAACTGAAATGTAACTGCACATCATTTGACTTTTTAACATTTTATTATATCTATTAAGTCTTTCTGTGCTTAATTAAATCAACTTATTTTTTACAGTTAATTTAACGTGATTTCATTTTCGTTACAGAGTCTGAATCAGATATTATAGAGAAAGCCAACTGTATACACAAATTAAGCTTTGACTCCTCAGGTGCTTTCTTGCATTTCATTCAAGTCTGGCACTTCTAGGGATTACCATGATGTTAAATGGATGTTATTTTTCACATGGTGGAAAGCTGACTCTTCGTCTTTTTCTTTCTTTAATGCAACCATTTTTAAAGCTAGAGAACCATCAGATTTGTTCTCCTTGCCTCACTGATCACGGCCAACATTTGGAAGAAATCTTTTTTTTTCTTTTTCTTTTTTTTTTAAATCCTTGGGAAAAAGTAAATAGGAATATAAATGTGGAAGGGGAAACATCAGTCGTCACCCCCTGGGAGCAGTACTTCTTAATTGTCCTTATAGGAACAGTGGTGTCGAAACAACAATGCTATCCAATCCCCGAGAAGGCACACGGTATCTGAGTAGCAGTAAGTAGGGGCTGGGCATCATGGAAGAAGAGATTTCATTCTTGTTATTATTATTATATTCAAATGAGTGCCTCTTGGTGATCAATATGGAACAGTATTCTTTCTTCCGCCAGAACCCCAAACTATAAAATGGGGGCGAGGGGAGGAGCAGCCTGAAAGCCACAAATGTTTGATGCCAATCAACGGCAGTGAATCGTGAGACACAGGGATGAAGGGAGCGATTTGGTACATTCAAATCTACCCTGAAAAGTGTTAAAATGGAGAGCGTGGCTGGAAACAAATGGGAAAGCAAGATTCAAAGGTTGCAAGTGGTGGTGGAAAATTCTAATTAGACATTTACGTCAGCTTGCAAAGCTCCTTGTTTTTCCCAAATGTTGGAGTGTTTCTTGTTCTGTCAGTCTTCAATTGAAAGTCCTAAAAGAAGGGAGGTTTCTGAAACCCTCATGGAACTCTCGGGACAGTGAATTTAAAAGGTGGCCCCAGATGCATTCGCTGGGGACCAAGTACCCCATACCAGAGAACAAAATGAAAACAAGAAGCTAAAAAAAAAGAAGAAAGTGAACGTATGTGTGTCCCCGCACCCTCCCCCACCCCCGCCCAGGGGCCTGTGAGCTTCATCAGAAATGGCCGCTCCCTTAGCTCCAGGTGCCCACTGCTGGCTACTCGGAGGCCACTTGGACTGGCTTCGATCCCCCCGGGGAAGTGTTCATGATCGCAAATTTGGCCAAAAGATTTTTTTCATTACCCTCCAACATTTCCTTTCACCTCCAACCTCAAGGCAGGGCCCTGGCTTTCCCTTTGGAGCTGGGAATATAAAGACGTGGGGCCATCCGGGCTGACCCGGAGGGCCCTTCTGTCAATCACTGCCTCCCCATCCCTGCTCCCTTTCACACCAGGCAGCTGGACCCATCGCTGTCAACCAGGTAACAACCCCCAGACAATAGCGGACTGAAAGCCTGGTCTAGACACTCTTTTAGCCACTTATTTGCTCCTCTTGGCAGCTGTTGAAGCATAAATAAGCAGTTTGTAATCAGAAAGCTGACATCATCGCAGCTCGGCTGAGAGGGGAGATTGTTCCTCAGCACTGAGCGGCTTTTTTGTGTGTGTGTGACAACAGATTCTGGGGTGGGGATGCAGATTTGTGCCATGCTAAGCTGGTCTTTCTTTGATTTACAGAAGACAATTGGACTAGGTCCCCAGCTCCTGGACACCCCAGAATTATTCTTTCATGTTCAGTTCCTGATGGCCAGTAAAATTGGATAATTTGCACAATTGGGTAGACATGAGGCATGGGCCGGTCCTGGGTAGTAGGAACAGAGCGGGGTACATGGGAAGTTTAGACTTGAGACGTCTTCTGGGCCACCGGACGTACATCTTGCCAGCCCCTTGCCAGTGCACCTGCGGGAAGGTTTGGGTGGGAGACCCCGAGGGGAGGTTTGGTACTAGATATACATGTCTGAGTGCTTCGAGAAATGAACAGTTTCACAAAAGGCAGTAGAGAAACGGGTGTGTTTATTTCTGCTTCCCAAGTGTGGCTTCTTGTTGTTGTTTTTGTTTTTTTTGGTTTTTTTTTCCTTTTTTTTTTTTTTCCTCTCAAGATCAAGTTTGCCATTCAAAGTGATTGGCAGTTGTCCTCATGAAAGAGAAGAGACATGAACCATTCTCTAGAAAGAGTGACTCTCCATCACCTCCACAGCTGAGAAACCCCCTCTGTAGGTGTCTCCTCCCCCCGGAAAAAAAAAAAAAAAAAACTCACTTTGTTATTGGGAGGGACAGAGATGGCAAGATGGCAGAAGTTATTTATTTATCATAACCGGTTTCTTATAATTGTTTTGAGGATGTTCCCAAAGGAAGGAGAACTGGTTTCTTTTAACAGTGTGGTTCTGATTGCCCTGATGTCTGCCTGGGACATCTGACTCAAGGTCTATTTGCAAATGGTGCAGCCGAATGAATGTCAGGATGCCACAGAGCTTGCTACCTGAAACCCATTCAGGTGGTTTTGCCCATCTCCGGTTTCACTTACCCAAAAAAAAAAAAAAAAAAAAAAAAAAAAAGGAAAAGGAAAGGAAAGGGGAAAAAAAGGCATTTCAACAAAAATATTGACTTCCTAGCTCCCTGAGGGTTTCTGGTATTAGTTTGCTATAAGTAGCTCATGATTTAGAGTACAAAGGCATTTCCAGAATGCATGTTTAACAAAATGACATAGCAGATAATTGAAATTTATTTGCAATTTTCAAACTACAATAAACACAATTCTCCTTTTCTTTCATTAATAATCGCACGGCTAATGCATAGCAATCCCTCTGCAGCTTTTACAAGCAAACTTGAGCTGCTGTGTTGTAATAGCTGGAAAAGTTAATGTAGCTTGAACAAGGTTCCTAATTGTCCCTGTCTCTGTCATATTTGTCTACTTGAATGGTCCTAAATACCACAGCGATTAATTACTACAGAGCAGGTATTACAAGATGTTATCATCCTTCCCCAACTGTCTGGGTGAATGGAGAGAAGCAGGAGACTGTTCCAGTGTTTCATCTTTGCTCTCCCTGTAAGGCACTTTAACCAGAAGATTTAACGTGTCAAAGTTAACTGCGTTCTCTAGCAGATATTCACATTCTAATTAAAGATTAAGAACGTAGTACATTACACTGTGATTTGTCATACATGGCTTGTTAAATAGGAAACCTACCGGGATTCCCTAACATTTTATAAACATTATTCAGGGCTTTTAATGTGGGCAAAGAGAAAGATGATTCAACTGCATTGTAGTATGGAAAGCAGGTCGCCCTCTACCCCCTCCCCACCCGCCCCCCAATAAATAACAAAACCAGAGAACTTGTACAGTTTGGAAACAGTTTTGCTGTGAAGATTTTGCTCCAACCATGAATCACCTCTGGTTTGTATTTGGTGGTGAAGGGGGAGATCTTAATGATTATCCCTTGGCATTTTTTTTTTTCTACTTTTGCTTTTTGCGGTCAGCTAAGTAGAGGAAGGTAAGAGCCTTTGTTTGAATTAGAGTGCCAAAGGACGGAATAAAGATGAAACAGTGTTTCAATATGCAGCCTGAGCTTTCAGCTGATTCTCATCGCCCTGATCCACACCGTTTCTAGCACTGGTGGCACAGGACTGGTTCACATTCTATGATTGCCTGAGGAATAAATTAATGAGGTTACTGAGACACTGAACATTTGCATATTCACGGATGCTTATTAGGTAGAAAGTGAATGCCAGGTGCACTGAATTTGGGGGATATAGGATTTGTTAAGAATTAACATCTTTCCGTTCCTCAGAAAAGGGGTGTCTTGTCACTAAAAATACTACGCAGGCAAAACTCCTGCCTCATAACTATCTGCATAATTATGATATAATAGAAAACCAAGGCAAGAGAGGGTCTTGCCTGCAAGCAACAGAGAAGGACTGCAGTGCCCTTGTTATTGGGAGACCTGGATGCCGTGGTCCTGGAGCGTAAAAGGATACAAATGCCTTGCTCTATTTGGATTTTAGGCTTTAATTATGCTAGTGGCGTGCACAGCCGAACATGATGCCATCTTACCGAATGCAAAATTATCAATTTAAAGAGACCTTTACATTTGTAAATATTATTATTGACAGGTCGCCAATCTAAGCGGGAGCAAGGGAAAGCTTTTCTAAGAAATTAGGTCCAAACCTGAATCACAGAATTAATCTTGACTGTTTCTCTAAGGGGGTGGGGGGATCCGTCCATAGTTCCGTAGTTGGGGATTTCTGCTGGGGCTGTGTGGCAGCATACTATTTGAGCTATTTGTATCTCATTATTGAGAGAAGTTTTTCTGCTGCTCTGGGTTCTGGCTTGGAGATGACCTCCTCAGAGCTCAGATGGGCAGATTTCTTATTCCTCCTGTCCTTAGGAATACTTCGTAAAACAATGATGATTGTCCATGTTTTTCAGAGCACTGTGCAGTGGGAGAGACTGCCTGGTCTTTTTTGCTACCATTTTATACAGGTAGGTTTTCTTTCTTTCAATCTCTTTTTCATTTTTTTTTTTTCCTCTTTGGAGAAAATGATTGGCAGCATCCAACCTCAAGGAACTGATCTATCAAAATCAAGCTGGGATAAGTATTTCTTTGAGAAATAATATATATTTATCAAGAAGCTCTATTCTGCCCCCTTGTTTCACTATACTTTGCATAGCACTTCCCTTTCCTGGTCAAGGCCAGTGATAACCCTGTATTAAGAACATAGTTTATCTGCCTGTGTGTGTGTGTGTGTAATTTTTTCAAAGACTATATATTATCTTCTCAAAGATAATATATATATTATTATTTTTTCAAAGATTCCCTGATATGCATTCTGTATACATTTTACAATCCCTTTTCCTGATTTTTAAAAATATTTCCAACAGCTAAACAGCATTTTGAAAGATATTTCCCTGTTTTTAAAAATAGTCTTTAAATATGAATGAGTTAAATGTCTTCCCAGAGAAAAGTCCAAGGGGGCTCTCAGTGTTAATTTCAGTATTGCATCAGCTTTTCATTATTTTGTGGAGGTTCAGAGATAGAGTAAGCATCAGAACAAACCCCCTCAAAATAATCTGTTCGTATTTTGAAATTCGATCTGGTCTCCCCCACAAATTTTTGATGCCTTCATAATCGTACTGAAAAATCACGCTGATTCCGATGTGGCAGAGTTGTAAGCAGGAATCTATATCTTTTCATCGAGCATTACAAATTTCTTACTATTTGTTGCTAATATTGTATGATACTTTTTTTTTAAATGCGTTTCACCCCAAAAGGGCCTGCCTGAAAACCCACACTGCAGTGAAATCACTGGCGTCCGGGGTTTTTGTCACATACACAGAGCACAGATTTTTTTGATTATGTAGATTTCTTTTCCTACTGCAGTTTCATATGCAAAGCATGCATCAGCCACATCCATGCTATCTCCTAAAGCAGTCATTCTGAAACCCAATCTGGGGACAGTGCAGACTAAATAAAATTTCATTTTGATTTGGCCTCCCGCTGTGAATAGGACTGCTTTGTCTCAGCCGACAGAACCAGCAAGCCAGAAAGGTATGTCCTGTTTTGCATGGCTGATGGTGTGTCTTGAGGCTCACAATCAGGCCGTCCTGCTCTTAGGCTGCGCGGCACCTCCACTCCTCTTTCTCTTTTCCCTTCCATTCGTCTTTCTCTTTCCCCTTCCATTTGCTCCCGTGCTGCCTGTCGTCTACCTGCAGGGCACAACGGTGGCAAACCCACACCGATTGTTTACTTTGGCATATGTTTAATAGCTGGCGTGGTTGTTTGCATTTTTTTCCCACTGTCTTTGTTGGTGGCTTTTTTTTTTTTCCTGTTCTGGTTTTTGTTTTGTTTTGCTCTCCTTGCCCACGTTTTCCTTCCCTGTTCCTCAAGGTGCTGAATACTGAAATATTAACTTAAAGAAAAACTGTTTAAGGGCTGCGATGAGGCTCCAGAGATTTTTACTGGAAGATTTGTCATGTTGCATTTTATTGTAAATTTGAGGATGCATTTAACAGCTTTGAAGGACTTTAGTTTTCATGGCCCTTTTGAGCCTATTTGGCAGAAAAGCAATTGCCCATTTTAGATAAGGGGGGAAATATAAAATAAAGACTCTCTTCCAATGGGATTGAAATGTTTTGCCATCTTGGTGTGTTTTATAAAATGCATTGTGGTATCTGCTGAAGAGCTGCTAAACATGACTGTTAAAGGGACAACCTTCATCTGGAGTCATCTCACTAGAGATGGCATCATGGTAAATGCTCTCCTTCCCTTGCCCCACCTTTTGAAGAATGTACTGACAATCGGGGACAACCCGCTGTGATGTTCTCAGAAACGGCTCTGGATACAATGGTCAAGTGCCAGGGAGGCTGGAAGTGATAGGAGCTCTCCTTTCAAGCCCAGTTAGGCTCTCCTTGGAGTTGTCATTGCCCTGAACCCCTTCATATGGTCCCATAAGGAAAAGAAGTTTTCCCCTGGCTTACTTATTGACGTGTCATTAATCTAAATTAGATTATAGCAAACTGGTAAAGAGGAATAGACAGTAAGTGAAAATAAATCACTTAAGAGAAGGGCTCTCTCACTCTGGGCACACCAGAAGTCATTCCACCTAGGATTTACAGGAATAATAATAACTTTAAAAATACTAATTAGCATAGGGATCCCATCCACTCACCCACCTAGAAGTTAGAAATAAAATAAGTCACATAACTTGGTAGAAGGTCAGAAAATTAACTTTCACAAATCCATGTTCCAGCCTTCCCAATGGTCTGTGGTAAGTTCTTGAAGCCATTTTTGAAATTCAGTGAATGAGGGTTTTGTCATTACAATACATTTTCACAAAATCTTGAAGTTCGCCATGCGTACCTGCTAGCCAAGATCCTTGGGAAAGGAGATTCTTCAAAAACTTGAGTAATTTGTTGAGAGATTCCCTATTTACCATGTACAACAGGTTGAAGAATAAAGTAAAAGTTAAAGAAGATGTGGCCAAAAAAGTGGCCTGAAAACAGCATAAGATGTTGTTTGATAAAGATGGTGCAATCTTACACCAGGAAGAGGAAAATAGCAGTATGGGCACCACTGGTAGAGTTGGACTGACAGACGGATAATTTCCAATATTACCCAATAGGAAGTTTTTTGCTCTACCCTTGCTAACAGAGCCACTTGGTTATTTTATAGCTTGTTAGTTAGTGATATTAAAAAGCCCAGATTTGTATTTTGTCTAATTTGTACAGGTTTTTATAGAGCCACTTATTGGCATTATAGGGACTTTTTGATAACCAAAAAGTAAATTTAAAAAAATAAGTCTGTTACATTGCTGCAGCTTTTTTTTTTTTTTAATGCAATCATTTAGCTAAGAACAAATACCTTTTTAAAAATTACAACACAAACACTGGTTTTGGAAAACAAGGTACTCACGAAGGATCCATGTGTCCATAAAAATACATAAGCCTATATATCTACCTTATGTTTGTGTATATATATACACACACATACAGAGAAGAAGACAGAGACTGAGGCAATTATGCTATTAAGAAGAGTCTCAGGGGCACCTGGGTGGCTCAGTCAGTTAGGCATCTACCTTCGGCTCAGGTCATGATCCCAGGATGCCAGGAATGAGCTCCCTGCTCTGTGGGAAGTCTGCTTCTCCCTCTCCCTCTGCCTGCTGATCCTCTGCTTGTGCTCTCTCTCTGTCTGTCAAATAAATAAATAAAATCTTAAAAAAAAAAAAAGAAGAAAAAGAGTCTCAAAACTTATTTTGAAGATAAAAATCGATACATATATCTAGCAGACAGAATTCTACACTACGGTTTGATTTATCATACACATGTCAAATATGCCAAAAGTTTGCATTGAGCCATATGGTGTTTTTATTAATTCATGAGTTCATCCTGGATTTTACCTTCAGGAAACAAATTATTGTATCATGTCATTTGGAAATGACCTCAATGAAGAACAAATGTTTACCTTCCATAAGTCTATGCATCTCTGTCTTTGGTGTCTGCCATGTCTCTCTCTCTCCATGTTTTAATTCATGTACTCCATAACCAGGAGAACTTGGTGTGTCTGCAAGCACTTAATGTAATAATTTGACAAAAATATTGAAGATAATGACTGTAATGGTGGTGCACGGCATGTGAGTTGAGTTTATACATATTTTATTTGCTAATGTTTGTGATGACCACAATCTGATCTTCCATATCTCATTATCTGGATCCCTCTACAATTAAGAGAAAGAACACTGACCGAGGCTAAATGTACATTGTGGCCAAAGACAAATGCTGTTTTCTGTTGACCCCGCCTAACTCTTAGGAAACAGTGGACACTCAATGAATCTTTCTTGAGAAAACGAATGAATGAGTAAATGGCCCCTGTTGAGCATAGGAGTAGAAGAACAGGAGACTCCTTCACTGGTTGGAGTTTGCCTCTGCGCCACCTAAAAGTCATCACACATGGAGGAAAGAAAGAGGTTTGAAAGCCACAGGCTTTCCACTTGGGGCCCACAGTCTTCCTAGGCATGTGAACCTACTGAAAACACATGCGTATTTGTCCAAAGAAATAAATTACATACAGTCTCAAGCAAGTCTAAATAGAACCCCAGATAGTGAGGACCCAAGAGTTCTAAGAAGATCTAGCTAGAGGAGCATCACAAGGAATAGGGGAAGGAAAAGCATAGCATTCTCTGAAAAGATCCAGACAAAAATGAGAAAAGAGATTCAATTTCTTTATACTCTGTAAGGACTTCCCGGGTATGGAAAGTTTATTTTTCATCTCTGTAGATTTGGTAAATGAAAACCAGAAACAATAAAGAGAATGCAAGCCAGAATCCAGACACTAGGCACTGAGGAGTTACCACTGAAAAGAATATCTTTGGAGTCACTTCCCAAAGCATCATGCTAGATTTGGAATAAAACAGTTTATGTTGTTTTTTTTTTTTTAATATTTTATTTATTTATTTGACAGAGAGAGATCACAAGTAGGCAGAGAGGCAGGCAGAGTGAGAGGGAGGAAGCAGGCTCCCCGCCAAGCAGAGAGCCCGATGCGGGACTCGATCCCAGGACACTGAGACCTTGACCCGAGCTGAAGGCAGAGGCCTAACCCACTGAGCCACTCAGGTGCCCCTATGTTGTTTTTATAAAACTAATTACATTTAATAGAGAGTAAAAGTACTATACTGATCTTAATTTGAAAAAAAAAAAAAAAAACCTCTATTTAGATGTGTGTGATAATCTTAAAGACCATTATAGATCCAAAAAAACCCACCAAGAACTATGAACATTTGGATTTTCGATTAAGACTTAGGCAGCTTTGGAAAAATCCCCACAGTGCAGCAGACTAGGGGAGAGAGTCGAGAAAATTAGTCCCTGAACAACTTGAAATCTAAATTTACTATTGGAGAGAAGACTGCTACTTGACCTATGAAATCAAAAGTGGTATGGTCAGAAAAATCTCTGTACACTGTGACTTTCATGCACATGGAAACAATCTTAGGCCTCAATATTTTTATCTCATGAAGGTGTCCAGGAAATTTAAATGTCCAGAATACACAGGACCTGAGTGTTTAAGGTACAGCGCTGGACACTTTTTATATGATGCTTGTCCTTAAAACACTGAAGAATGGACATAATGTTTCTTACAAAGCCCACATCAAAATGGCAGTTGCCCTAGTCACCTAATTGGACTAGTCACCTAGTCACAGTTGCCCTGTGGTTGAGCTTCCCTGGCTAGTCCTGGTTGTGTAAGAGATGAATGCTGCTGTCCCAGGGCAAGATGGCCCCAGAGGAGGCACTGGCCCCTGAGCTCATTGGAGTACATGGCAGTGAAGCAATTCTCTAGGTAGACAGGGATGAACTCAGGTCATATGACCAGGAAAAGTTACACGCCCTTACCCTATCTATTCTGTCCAAGCCAAAATGAAGAAACACGTGTTCACTAATCCCGGACTCCTTCCAGGAAAGTAGGCAGGCATCTAGGGGCCAGACACACAGTGGACTCAGCAAGGAGCAGGCTGGAAGAAATTACGAACCTACCATGGGAATCCAAGAATTCCTGCTTTATTCCCAAGGCCAGTAGAATTCATAAATTGTAGCTACCTTTCCCCACACAGCAGAATGTCATCTTAGGGAAAGAAGCACGAAGGGGGCAAATACAGAAGAGAATGGGCATTTTATCCAAGTGGAAGAATGAACACCAATTAAGAAAGACGGCTGAAATGATCAGGCCTGACAGCTCCAAACTTGATTGGACATTTAATTAATTTCTCTCCTTTACCCTCACTCACGACTGACTGAGGGTTCAGGAAGAAACCAAGATGAACTGCAACCAAAATAAAGAAAATAAATTATATTTTCACTTTATATACAACTTGTTTTGTGATGACAATTTTGCAACCAGCTACATTTAAGAGATTCTAGATTTTCACATAAGTGTCTACCACAAATAACCCAAAGAAATATGAGAAACTTCATATGCCAATCTCAGAAAAAGAGGGGGAAGTAATGTTGAACAAATACTGATTGCAATGTGTCAAATTAATCTTCAGTACCTGCCATGCAATATAACTTTGACTCTAGAAGATTAGACTTCTTTTATGTATGGATTTTTTGCAACAATTTCTCCATCTCTGGGATGGATCCTTGATGTATAAGGCTGGGGCCCTTGCTGCACTGAAAATATCTTGAATCCAAGTCCCTGACATATTTCATAAGCTCATCTCAACAGGGGGTGCAAATAAAGCCAGATTCTCTTTCCGCAAAATATGAAATTTAAAACCAAAAAGCCTACTTGCTGGGGGTTGTTGGATCTGAATGACAGTATTATCAAGAGGCCAGAGGACACATCAACTGTATGTCACATTTCAGAACACCTAGAAACTGGCCACCTTTCTTCTCCTTCTGCAGACCTATTTGGTCAACTCTTTACATTTAATGCCTTGAAATGTCACAGTGCTATCTAAATGAATTCACCTCTTTCACTTCAGTTTTCTAGAGTTACTGGTTTTTTTCCAACTTACATGCTGCCAGCAAATATGGGAATAAGAAATTCTTAGAAATCAGTGAAACATGCTCGACATTGGACCATGTAGCCTAAGGAAGGAAGCATAGAAATGGTGAACACTTACTTAGATTTGGACTTACAGCCATGTGCTGAAACTGGAAGTTATTCAATCTGGTAGGGGATACAAATGTTCCCGATATCCACCAGAAAGGAAAGATACATAAATATCTTAGCAATGCCAACTGTTGATAGAATGAGGATGCTCTTAGATAGAATGCTCTTAGATAGAATGAGTTAAGTGTTCTAGGGTATGGTCCATAGAATAACTTTTTAAAAGTTATGTAGTATTCCCTCTATTCCATTGGCTTGTTTATTCATATAAGACATGTACCAGTTAGTGTTAATATAAGCAGAAAACCAGCTTAAAATTCAAGATGAAAGTCAAAAAAATCAAGAAATATCACAGCATTCAAGGATAGAGGCAGAACCCCGCCACTACTATAGGGTTCTAATTATTTCCTAAACAGAGATGAGGGAGGAGGGTTTTGAAACATCAGAGGAATAGGAATAGAAATCTCGACTTTTAAAACATATATTGTTTTGAGAGTTTGCTGTTAAAACATAGTCTTTTCACTTCATCAG
This sequence comes from Mustela lutreola, assembly GCF_030435805.1. Lineage (NCBI taxonomy): Eukaryota > Metazoa > Chordata > Mammalia > Carnivora > Mustelidae > Mustela > Mustela lutreola. Next base: position 60,990,700 of record NC_081298.1, on the reverse strand, counting down.
TAAATCAAATTGGTAAAGTGGTCTAAAAATAAAAAACAACAGCGTGTGTTATGAATGAGACCTAAGTTAAGGCTTGGTTTTCACATAGCTCCTACCTGGTAGTATTTTGTGACCCTATACACTAACACAAAGTATTCATATTAATGTCAGTGTTTTTATTAAAATAATGATTATTGATAGATACTATATTATCATAAATGTTTTCATAGAGCAGAAAAAAAACACTCTTTTAATCTATAACATACAAGGATGGTATTATAAAAAAAAAAAAAGCTAGTATAGAAATTGACAACTTTGAGAAAAAAGGTTTCAACCAATTGTTTTAAATGGTTTGTTCTGAGTCTGTGTAAAGGGCAAAAGAAGGTGAATTCAGCTATACCATTATCGTCCGCCCGCATTAAGAATGTATTTATTCTCCTTTAGCCCATTACAGACTGCTGTGCTTTATACTTACACCCTTTTTTTTGGCTTATTAAAAAATACTTGAATCTCTTAATATTAAAGAATGCCTTTAAGGAGAGCAGTATATGGGGAAACAGACATAGTTTTCAAGAAGTAACTATCTGAGGACTAGCTAAATAATGACTGAGAGCAGATTTATTTTCGATTTATTTATTTATTTATTTATTTGTTTGTTTTTGGCTAGCTAGCTATTAGTATTTGGGGAGTGTAAACACTAATGAGGGTGAGGAGCTAGGTGGAACAAGGGGATTAGGGTTTGAGGTAATGGGATGAAATTAAGAAAAGGGAAATTTAGGTTGATTACCAATTGAAAATCTTCTTAATGTTGGGCCTATTAGACTGTAGGGTAATCTTCCAAGGGAAGTGGTAGGACTCCCATTGCTTAGACGCTTAAAATTAGAGTGGACAGAGCACTATCAAGAACACCCTGTGGTGAATGATCTACCCTGTTGTGTGGAATGAGCGAGTTCACCTTGGTTGCCTTTATAGGCTCAAGCTTCCACACGACCTGGGGAGAGAAGGGAAGACAAACGACCCCTGTCTGTCCCACACAGACCGACCATGCCCAAGTGATTGGGCAAATCATTTAAAAATCTATCTTCTTCTTCTTCTTCACACATGGAACAGTCCTTCTAATACTTCCACAGAACCCCTCCCGCTGCCCCCCCAAAAGACGGTTCTGTTGACAAGAAAGACTTTCTCAAAAATATATGTTTCCTACCTAGAAAGACCACATCTTTGTGACATTTGTAGAAACCAGTGTCTTGTATCATGTGGTACTCTGCTTTTCAATCAAGTAAAAATTGGAGCAAGGAGGTCAATGACATTTTGGTAATATGGCTACCATGACATTTGTGGGCATATAGGTTCTCTCATCATAGAAAGACAGACAAATGGAGGGAATGGGAAATGAGAAACAGAGCTACGGACTGAGAGAGAACAGATAGGTTTAGCCTTTAATGAGCATGGTGCCAGATTCCAGGCGAAAGTAGGGAAAAGTGATTGCGTGAGAAAAATGGGCATTCCCTTTCATGCCCTTAGAGCCCATGGCAGTACCCGGAAGTCCCCATTAGAAAAGGGTTTTTTTGCTGAATGGGAAAATTTCTGGAAATGGATACATCAGAGAAGATGTGGTTATGTCTTCTGATTTTAATGAAATCTTGTTTCACACTCTTTGATAAAGGTTCCGTCAATCATAATAATTTTTTTTAAATATTATATCCATGCGGTATTAGATTAGCTTTTTATTTTTTTTTCCCTAAGAATGTCTCTCTGTTCTGGCTTAAGTAAACATGCCCAGGCTTTTTCAAAAATCTTCACAAAAGAAGTGAGGCAGGAGATATTGTGTATCTTTCTATATAAATTGCCCAACTGACAGGACAGAGAGAGTCAGAGACGTGATTGTCCCAATCAAGCATCCAGAGCTGAACATCCCCCGTTTGTTGGAGGTGACGCAGGAGGCTGGGCACCATGGGAAGGTGAGGGCAGAGAGAACGGTGCCCTGAAACTCAGGTACTAAGTACAGCCAGCCTCCTCTACTGTAGAACCAAGTAGAATGTCAACAGACTTACTAATCTTTTATTGTTCTTCTTACCTTTCTAGTAGACAGTGACTACCAAGGTAATTCTTGGTCTTCAGAGAAGATAATTTGGGGCAAGTGAAAAAAAAAAAGTAGAATGCTTTTCTTTCCATTTCCCTTTGGATAATTGTTGTGCAAGAAAGGAGATGGCTAAAAGATTAAAATTGTATCTTCCATATGACATATGCTGTTCTAGCTCCCCATTTCTTCCTCACGGTAAATTCTTTCTGTCTTGAAAACTTTAAAGCTTTCTTTGATTACAAAATCACTGTTGTCTACATCAATAAAAATACCTCACTCCTACCAACTGGGTTTCACGCATAAAATGGACATTTTCTTTTTTTCCCTTGCGGGAAACAATTTCTTCAGAAATTTGTGATCATACACAAAGAATTGTATGTTTCAGAGTACACACACTTACACACCATCTATTGCTCAACTTTCTGCCTGAAACAGATCTGCGTTGACACTTAATTAACTGGAATGCTATTTGGCAATGACCTGGGTCCACTGTTGTGAGCTCAAGGTTCTTGAACAATTGGCAAATGTGTCCTAACCACTAGGCTGCAGTTAACTTTGAGAATGGCTCTGTTGACTGTGGTCTCCTTTTGGGGGTGCCATGGCCCACAGCACAGTTTCAGAAAATCATGAGCCTAAGGAAGATACCATCTTAGAGGGAGGTACAGAAACACCAGGCTCATTTTTCCTTCCTCTATTCTCTTCTATTCTTGACAAGAGGCCTTGATAGTTGTCAAACTCTTATGGATAAGGAAGCAAGTAATTTATTTTCATGAAAAGGATTGCTTGTGGTCAGGGTTCTAGCCTCCCAAAGAATGCATGTGCTCCTGTTCTGAGAAGTCCCCACATCACCAGTTAGGATATCTTAAGGTCAAAATATGAAATCTGAGCAAGATTACTCATCTGAAATAAACACCAAAATGTTTTCACTCCAAAAGTGCAACTCTCCTGAAAATATTTCCAAGTCACTCAAATGTACCTTGAAAACTGTATGTGTAATATTAAAATCTCCAAATACTTCTTATGTCAAATTAGGGGATTTTTTTTCTTAATCCAAACATGGCTATTTAAATTTTTTTAGCTATTTACTTTTAAGACAATAATACTTTATATGTAAACGTCTTTCTAAAGCACTTTCATTTATCTTTTAAGAAATGTTCAATTTTTATTACCAAAAAGTTTTTTATTTAATTACAACTGAATGTTATTTCACTAACTAGTAGAGGAAAACCAGAGTTGTAATAAAATTCATATATAATAATAAACTCGGCCATAATAATAGGTTTTAACAAATTGTGATCCCTTAATGCATTTTCCATCATATCTGTTGAAGTAGGCTTTCAAATGAGAGCGGAATATTTATATCTCATAAAAATGATGTGTCTTTGTTGAGAATAGAGATTAAAGATATCCCAATATTCTTTGTTTTATTGACCAGCAAAGAATTTAGATTCTGTTTTTCAGGAGATAATTTATAATCCAATCTCTCGGAATGCTGGCTTCTCCAAGTTATTCACGTGCAGTTCCCATGTCCATGTTACACATACAATCCTGGCTGCAACAGGAGTGTGCCCGCTTTATCTCTCTCTTGCTATTGGATGACTCGCCGAACTTCTACTGCTCAGCCTTTAAATAACCCACCCATAATGACTTACAATAATGACTTGTGTTCAGTTCTCAGTGTCTCAAAAGGTTCTAGTACTTTCACTCTTCCTTGAAAACTTTTCACAGAATTTCTTCCATATACCCCAGATGATACAGGGTGCCTGAAGAATGGCAGGCAAAACCAAGAGAAAAACACCAAGTCTGCATTCACTGTGAGCGAGTGGTCTGATGGGGGCAAGGGGGTGGCTCCAAGATGTTCTTCAGGGGTCTCTGCAACAGGATGGATGGAAAGGACATAGCTCTAGGCTTCCCTCCCACACCCCCCAGGAAACCCTACATCTGAATTCACCAAAACCCCAGGCTCACTCAGCATCTCAACCCTCCCAGCCCAGCTTTGCTGCATCCCTGGGAGGCAGGCAGGCCTGAGGAGGAAAGGAAGGCATTTGAGGTAAGTGTCATTTTCAAAGTCACAGAATCAGCAAGAAGCATGAATCAGCATTCAAACCAAGTGTTCTGATGATGTTACTTGTTAGCTTAGACCCTACTTAACTTAGCCAAAACATGTCCTTCTCCTTTGACTGACAGGGAGGATTTGAGTTAGTATTTCAAAAGCGAAGAGAGAAGCTTAATAATGCTAAAGTTCAGAGATGGTGCATTAGTCAAGTTTGTATCCCTACCCATCCTGGCACCCCACTGAATTAATGGGCATGAGGGCAACGTGAGGGAGGAAGCACTTGGAAATGGGGGAAAAATCCATAAATTAAAAACTGGTGTGCAAGGAAGTCCAAAGGATATTGCATAATTGTGCTGACAAGATGTGTAGATAGATGATTGATAGATAAGAAGATGGATAGATAGATAGGAAAATAAAATAACATCAGTAGCCCCCAAAAGCATGCTGTATAAGAGTGCTTACTGGTCCCTCATCTCAAATCGCAATTGGCAGGATCAACTACATAGATTGTAGGACCCACTACAACATGAAACTTTCACAAGGAGTTCCGTGTGAAAAATGATGAAGAATTTCAAGACAATGCCAGCAGAACCTTAAACCAAGCATGGGGCCCCACATGACTAAGGAGGTCCCACAGGCACAAAGGGGGCCCTGGTTAGCTTTGACTCTTCTGCACACCTTCTAGTTCTCCTGGGAAAGGCCCAGATTTCAGCTACATGTAAAGGAAAACTATCCAACAATTAGGGCTATTTACAAATAGAGCAGACTGCTTTGTTAAGCAGAATTTGCCCTTCAAGGGAAAGTTCACGCAGAACCTGGAAGACCATCTGTCAAAGACGCTGAAGGGGGGATGATTCTTCCATTAGGACAAAGCTGGGTGTGACCTCAGAGGTCCCTTTTCACGCTAAGATTCTGTGAGTTAGACAGCTTCCATCTTCTTCAGAATTTTGAACGGAGTCACTTTCTAGGATTCACAAACACCACCTGTGAAGCACACCAACTTCCTGACACTTTCAACCTAACGGGCTATGATCAAATCTCAGTGCCATAGAATCCTGGCATTACAGTCATTTGACATAAGTAAAGATGGTGACAGGTACGTACCTGGGCAACAGAAGCATGGGCACGATCACACGATCATACTGTGGAGGAGCGTGCTGATAAACACGGCAGACAGCCAAGGCAGCCTGGGTATTTCATTACTTCAAAATCCATGTGTCTGTGGTGCCACGCAAAGCCTGTGGTCCCCTTGCCCACAAAATGTCACAGCCAACCCTTTTTGGTTGCTGTTAAGTCTTCATACAGTCGTGGCGTCATTAGTCAGGAAAGCTAAGGTAAGAAGCTACTACTATAGAAGTATTTGAAAGGGTGGGAGCCATAATATTGAAATGTAAATGATGATGGGCTGCAGCCTTGAAAAACAGCAAATGCGGGATCCCATGCCTTCTGGAGTTGATCCACAAAGAAACCAGCCCACACATGGAGTGGAGCTGAAAAACCATTCGGATTCTCTCCTGGCATCGCATTCAAAGACCAAAGCAACAAGGGCGGGGGCTGGGGGGGGGGGCATGAAACTACCGAGGCCCTCTTGTTTTGCCTAAGTATCACCATCATTAGCGGTATTAATATCTTGTATATTGAGCCCCTCCAAGCTGTTCAGCTATCTCAGTCTACTTAACGTTAGTTAAATGGCTAGCAGCTAGGTTCATGTGCCCCTGTTTCCTTCCAGAGCTCTCAGGCGGTAGCATTCATCATGGCCATTTTGTTAATAGAACAGGATGGCACTGGCTTCCAGCACGCCGGATTTTTGTTGAGCAAAGCAGCATGGTGTATCAAAGGCATGTCAAGAGATGTGACGTAAATGAAAACCGCAGCGTATCATAATGCCGCACAACAGGTGCACAAAATAGATGTTCAAAATGGTTTCTATTATTTGGCTTTTTTGGAATCAAATCAGAATCAAGAACAATAGTGGCCATTTCAGATAAATTACTTCTGCACATTCTTGCAGATTGAGCAGCTGTAAAGGAGGGGAGGGGGAGATGGGGGTGCTCGCTATTTGGAAGGTGGATGCAAATATATCTGTAATGTGTATACAGTGTACTCGGTATATTAAATTTTTGTCTTTCATGTGCAACGATAAAAGTAGTTTCCTTTCCAGGATTGCATGTTTCATTAATACCACAGTTTAATAATTAAATAGCACAACTCTAGAGGCAATAGCTAAGATAAAAGTTTGCAGACAATCCATTATTTCTCACAGACGGCCCTTTTGAAGAGCCCATGGAGGTGCAGTTTAATGATTTAAGTTCTAAAATAGGTTGTTTAATAAAATCTTGGGTGTTTATGTGGGTTTGTTCTGGCGAGCAGTGTCTTTTCTTATGTCGGGTGTGGTGTTATTAATGATAAAAGATGGACTGAGAGGGTGGTACTCACCGCCTCACCCCCACCTACACCGTTATCCACCCCAACCCACTCTGGTTATTTCTGTTGCATTACAGTTCTTCTTTGTAATTTTTAACGTTTGGAAGGGAGAGGCTTGTTGTCTTTTTAATCCTGTCTGTTAGAATATTCTATGTTATTAGACGTAATTCATAGGGAGGGAGAGAAAGGGAGGCAGACACTGGTTCGGGGGGATATATAATTGGGTTTAGTGGCATTAAACTATTATTAGTGCAAGGTCCTAATGGATACCCCATAACGAACCTATAGCACAGGCATTAATGAGTTATGAAGGAAGAGTAGGCAAGTTGAACAGTGTTTCCATTATTACAATCCTACTTATATACAAATTGTTCAGCATCGCTTGAAAGGAACACCAGACACCTGATGTACAGAAGCAGAGAATTTTCCTTCAGAATGGTCTTGTTCTTTCTAAATCTCTCACTTCCAATTTACAGGCTCTTTCTCACAGGCCAATCCTGATATTTATTTAGTTTTGCTCCCCATCAGGCCTCGCTTGCTACTCAAAAAAGAATTGCCAGAAAATTTTTCTATCAAATAGAGAGAGATCTCAATGTATATTAAAACATGGTCTCTTCTTTGACAAAAAAAAGGCAAGATATGTGAACACTAATGCCCCCAGGTGATAGGAGTGGGAAATAAGTTTAAAGAACATTATTTTTTTATGCATAAATATTCTAAAGTAAAGCAGGAAAGGTTAAATGCAAAAATTACAGTGTGCTTCAATGTTGAACTGAAAGTTGGAATCAGAGCCACGTCCTCTTACTGTGGTCCTTGCTGTTGTTGCTGCTGTAGGTGAAAAATCAAAGAGAAAGCGAAAGTACAGAGTTTTCACAGATGTATTACATAACATACTTAGGTGGATCTGGCGAATTACTCCTTGGTTTAAGCACATATCAGATGCATGATTCTCCACTCACATTGCGTAAATATGTCCAGTCAATCTTTTCCTCCTATTTTTCCCCACTCTTTCTACCTCTCAGTACAGTTGAATTTTTCCCCTCTTAAGGGCACACATAAATTTGATGACCACAGCAAAGAAGCCATGACCCGTCATTTACAGTTACCTTTGTGTGGCATTTATCAAACCTGCCAGATTTTTCATAAAACTTTTGTCTAAGGATGACTACACCACTGGACTCTAATTCAGAGCAGTGAATGTTTGTGAAATGTTTTCTCCCCAATGAAATCATCACCCCACAAGATGATGATGGCTTTGAGGCTTCTTTATTTTAAACTGGTATAAGAATTAGTGCTTAAGGTCCTGTTCAGCCATAAAGTTTGGAATCATATTCTCTCCCAAGTGAATATATTAAAAAAAAAAATTTTAATTCCATGGGCTGGCAGTGTTTTCTAATAAATCCTCTCCCCTTTTCTTCTGTGGCGATCTGTCCAGCATCTGTAACTTGGAATGTGTTTGTAAAATATGAAGGAACCGAGGATGGTGTTCCAATGGAAACCGAGCTACCTCCCTAAATGGAATGTTTATGTAAGCAATTTCACACGATAAGGTGACGGTTAAGGTAGCACACATCCAAGATCTGGGATTTAACCTTCCAAAGATGCATGGTTTCATTTTTGATGTATCTTTTTTGCTTTTATAAAATGTGTTTCAGTTCACATACATAAACTACAAGGCAGAGAAATGAAAAAGTCCTTTGCATGAGAAATAGTATCCTAAGGTATATGAAAACTTGGTGTTGGAAGTAATTTTCACTTCTTTCCATTCGTTTTTATTGCTTTCCAAAGTGAAAACTCCATAGACTCAGAAGCCAAAGGGCCTTTTGAAAAATGCCACTTTCAGATTTCAGCCAACAACCACAGCTGAATCGACAAGGGAGGGTTCTAACAAGACAGTTGCTTGCTGCCGGCTACGGTTCCCACTTTTGTTTCCTATGGAAACTAACACGGGGCAAATTGAAAGACTGATTATTTTAAGGCTCCACTGTCTTTCCTGATCCTGTGTCTACAGTATTTTCATAGAAAATGGGAGCAGGAAAAGCAGGGGAGATGTCAGACCTTGTCAGTTTCAGCTGTGGTTGTTGGCAGAGAGCTGAAAGTTCCAGCTTTTCAAACAAGCTACAGAAATCCCTGCTCTTTTTACTTTTAAAACAAAAATGTTAGTTGAACATCGGCTTCACCTTTACCTGTCCCTTCTCTGCCTTCCTTTTACAATGTGATTTTTAGGGAGGAAAGATGGCACAATAGTTCATTTGGGCAGTTACGAGGGAAAATTGCACTGCCAAAACTTTGTTCCAATAAATGGCCCATGAATAATGGATTCTCTCTAGCCATGAGACACTGTATCTGTGAATGTAAGTAACTGGTTTATCCCAATTGGCGATTTATTCAGACCCTCAGTTTTCTGTACTGTTTTCTTCCCAGTGAACATCTCTTTGTTTGTGAATCTTACCTTTTGTGGGGTGGGGGAGAAAAAAAAAAGGTAGGAGGTACAATAAATGTCACTTGCCCAGAAAATGTGAATCACTACAAATCCTAATACTAAAACTAACTTAAATTAAAAATTAGATTGTCTTTGTATGGATAAAACCTATCCTGTCCTCTGTAGCGAGCTACTTCTTCAGTATTCTCCAGTGATTTCCCAATATCACTACATTTAAATTTTACAAACTCTGTGTGTTAAGCAATTTTTGCTTCCCTGATGATGACCAATTACTTTTATAATCACATGGTAGTTTCAGCCAGTTCATAGTTTAACACAGTATATTTTTAAATGTCGGAATATATAATCAAAGGAATGGGGTTTTGTTGTTGTTGTTGTTTTGTTGAGTGCTTTATGTCATCACAGAAAGGAAATTCTTATAATTGTTTACTCAGGGCAACTATCATTATCGTGGACTTACTATGCACCAGACACATGGCGTACACCGTTCCAGTTAATTCTCCCAAGAACATTAGAGAGGTAGTTATTATTACCCTTATTTCATAGCCGAGGTTAGAGAACTTTCTAACATCACACAAGAGGAGATGGAAGGGTATGCAAACCCAGCGCTTTCTGACTCAGCACACTTGTTTGTAACAATTGTGCTATGTTCGTTTTTTTGTTTTTGTTTTTGTTTTTCACCTCCACCTGCTCACATCTGGGAGAGGAGAGCGGTGACGTACAGTGATGGCCCACGTACTGCTAGCTGGTGTAGACGAGCAGTCTTCCCCAAACCATGAAGCTGACACATTGGAGACATGGTCTGTACACTCACAGTGGCCCTACAATGTCACTAGAAAGAACGAAAGCTGCTCACAGAGAGAGCTGTCAATACAGGTTCGGTTTGTCCATTCATGTTGAAGGGCCCAGCGTTTCCCGCCAGCTTTCCTGTCAGCAGCTTTCATTCCTGTTCCTCCTGTGAGCTTGGAGAACTTGCTCTAGCTCACCACTGCACCTTCCCAGGGTGTCCGGAACCCAAGGAAGAGCCTGATCCTGAAGCCAGGGCGGTGGAGATGTATAGGAGATGTGCGACCTCAGGAATGTTCACCAAGACCCTGTCATCCAGGCATCTTGGGTGAAAAGGAGAGAGATTATGTTTACTTTAGGGGAAGAGGCTGGCCCAGACATTTTGTATATTTTCCAAAGACACTGTTCCTTGAACAAACCATATATCCATACTATTTCAGGGCCAAAGGTAGACCCCACAGTCAAGCTTCCACAGCTCAGTCTGTTATTTCTATGATCCGGAGGGGGGAGAAATGATATTCATCCCACTAATGAAAGTGCAAGACACTAAAACTTAAATATCTGTGAGCTTTAACGATTGCTGGAAATGTTATATTTAAAGTCTAAACAAAGACCCAAAATTAGGTCCCAGGTTGAGGAATGTGGAGGACAGGAACTCAGGTGTCCTAAGACATACGTGACCTGAGGTGGAAGGCAAGAGAGATGGAACTGCTCTCGAGTTGGGGAAAGATGAAGCCAGAAAATCAATTTTTCTCAACCACGGACTGGCGTTTACATGTACCCTTTAGTCTACAGGAGCATTTTTGTCTACACTAGTTCATTATACTGAAAAGAAAAAGCCTTAAAAGTATGCTGTCTGGTGCTTGTTGCAGCACAAGAATTTTTTCTGACTTAATTAATGAGGCAAATTGCCAACTTCCTTTCTTCAGGAAAAAAAAAAAAAAGCAAAATCTGCTCTCAAGGACTGAACTCCTACTGATTCCCATTTGATAACAATATTTTCAGGACATTTTTTTCTATATTTTTTGATATAATCCTTTTGGACTGCAACCCCAAAACTACTTTGAGTCATCTCACAAATTAAAAATACATAGCATTTTCAGACGGTCAATATCCAAATCTTTTAACTTAAAAAATCCTTATTATTCTGCAAAGCTGCTCTAATCTTGCTGCTATATACATAGATACGTGTGTACATGTTATGTGTATATCTGTATTTGTGCATATATGCACGTGCACGCACACACACACACACGCATCCAAACATACATATACACAATTTTTTTTTTTTTTTAATTGAGAAAGGGTATGTTGGAGTAGCGTCTCTGAAGTCCAAGTCCACAGTCGGGGTTTGAGTCCCAATCCTGACACTTAACTAGTCATCAGACTTCGGACAAGTTCCTTAGCTTCTTTATACCTTAGTTTCTTTGAGTGTGAAATAAAGGGAAGCAAGAATAAGTCTGTTGTGTTCCATGGTAAACTCTGAGTGTTTGTCGAATGAAAAAAAAAAATGTCACTATGATGATAATTCTCACAACAATGTGACGAAGTAATAACTCAGACTTAGACGTTCCGTTCTGTCCCGGTGCAGTGACACAGTGAATAGGGCCTTTAATTGTAGGGAGACCCGATTCTGCAGCTTTGTTCTTTCCACTAAATCACACCACCATCTTTTTTCAATTTATTCTCGTCAGGAAATTTTCTTTCTACACCTACTTATTTTTAAGCCTTCCATATTTTCTTTACTTGAAGGTATTCATCCTATAATATGGATGCTTATTTTTAATGATGATCTAGCTTGTTCAAATTTGGATTTTGAACTGATCTTTTATACTGTCTTTGTAGAGACAAATCAGTCTGGTAGTAGGTCCTGTCTCACTGTCATTTAAGAAATACTTAAACGCCATGTCAAAAGTATATTCTCTTGTATTTTCTTCGAAAACTTTTAGCTTCACTTTTAATATTTAGAGCACTTAACCATCCATAATATGTTGTTTTTTTTTTTTTTTTTAAATAGTGTGAGGTAGGGGTGTTTGGGTGGCTCAGTCAGTTAAGCGGCTGACTTCTGCTCAGGTCATGAGTTCTGAGTCCTGGGATCCAGCCCCACATGGAGCCTGCTTCTCCCTCTCTCTCTGTGTCCACGCCTCCCCACTGCTCATTCTCCCTCTCTCAAATAAATAAATAAATAGGGGAAAAAATAGTGTAAGGTTAAAATCCAATCTTTTCAATCTCTCTACTTCTCAGTTGTGGCTGTACCATTCATCGACAAGTGCACTGTATCTCTCATTATTTGTCATCCCAGCTTAATACAAAGTTCTGCTCCCATGTGCATATACGCACACACAAAAACACATACACACACGCATATATATACATAATCAAGAACAGATATGGACGTAGATGATACAGATATAGATTAGATACAGAGACAGAGAGATACAGAGACAGACAGATACACAAACACACACGTGCACACACACGTATATACATCTGGTCCTGAGTTCCTGATTTGATGTTAGGTGTCAAATTGTTTATTCTCTCATAAGTACCACAATGATTTAGTCACTGTGGCTTTATAATAAGTCTGGATACCTTTTTTCCTCTTCTGTTATGATTCTTTTTTTAATGATTATTTTATCAATATATGGCTTTCATCTGTGTGTTTGTAAATTTTCTCTTGCACTTCTCTGCTTACTGTAGGGCTCAGTTTTTCTATTCCTAAAGTAGCCCTTCTTCAGTGATGCCCGTGGGTGGTACAAACACTGCATCTCTGAAAATGTCTGAATTGCAACTTTGGTCGCAAATGCTTATTTTTTTGGCATTTTACGCAGACAGTTTTGTTAAGTTGTTCTCAGTCCACTTAAGATACTGTTCTTAATTTCTGGTACCTGGAGAGTTTCCATTTTCAAGGCCGGCTGCATTGAAAGAATTCTCATTAAGTTATAGCTAGCTTTTATGGTGTTTGTACCAAGAGGGCATTCACATTGTCTACTCTACCATATTCCAAGAGCCAGAAATCTTAAGAATTCCCTTATCAGATCTTATCCAGGTACCATGTTGCAAGGGAACCAATGAAAATAATAGGGGATTTTCAAAGACTAAAAATTCTTCTGTCCTATCTTTGAAATTTATTTCAATACTTCAGATACATGTTTTTATTTCCATGAGTATTATATTCTACTTATGAAACAATTTCTGAATATTTGGCCAATGCATTTATTGACTGCCCATTGCATTCAAAGGTTGGAAAGTAGAACACTTCAGGATGAGAACCCCTCCACCCCTATTCTGAATCCCCTGTGTGCATCTTCTTTGCAGCTTCCTGGGCGTTGAGTTACCCTTCTCTCTCAACCCAAGTAGACCTTCCAAAATATAACCATGCTCTATACCACTATGTTTCTCTACAACCCAGAACAATGACAGGCACACAGGAAGGATATTTTGAATGCTTGCCAAATAAAGAATAATACAGAGGCAGGTCAAAGCAACAGGGGTAAACCAATACCAATCAAGCAGATTCTTAAAGCAGTGCACTTACATTTATACACAAAAAGTTACTTCAGATGGAAAAACTCTTAACTGCTTGAGTTTATACAGAGATTTCCTTGAAGGACATTAAAACCAAGATACTTATTTTGCTAAGAAAGAAAATGTAGAATTGTCCCTGGACAGGAAAATAGATTTGGGGTGTGACTTGCAGCAGAAAGGGGAGTGTAGTTCAGAGGCATCGAGTGGTATCAGAAAAAAAAAAAAAAAAAAAAGAGAGAGCTTGATAAGAAATAGAGCATTGCCAAACTGTGCAGTTTCAAAAACAGATTCCTACCGAGGAATTCTGATTTTATTCACTTAGGAAATTGAATCTAAGTATAATGAGCAGCATAACAACCACAAGGAATGATTTAAACATTACACATATAACACGAATCCGCATTATATGGGGACGACCCATATTGTTGCATATACCAAGAGTTCATTACTTTCTATTGTTGAATACTACTCCCTGGTATGAATATATTACATTTTGTTTATCCGTAAAACACCTTAAGATATTTGGGTTGTTTCCTGTTTGGGGTTATAGCAAATAAACCTGGATGAGCATTTGTGTACAAGGTTTTATATGGACTTACCATTTCCACGTCATTTTATCTGATCAATCCCTAATGGTGAGAAGGTCAGATCACATGGCAGGACTTCATCTACCTTTTTAAGAGAATGCCACTGCTGTCCTAACATTGGTACCATTTGGCATTTGTACCAGCAGGGTATGAGTGTTCTAGCTCTTCCGCATCCCCCTCAACACATGTGATGATCATTGTTTTTAATTTTAGCCATTCTAATATGTATGTACTGGTATCTCATTGTGGTTTTAATTTGCATTTCCTAATCATTAATGATCTTCAGCATCTGTTCATGTGCTTGTTTCCCATCTATATATCTTCTGTGGTGAAGTGTCTATTCAAATATCTTGCCCATTTTTAATTGAATTTTTTGTTTGTTTGTTTGTTTGTTTTATTATCGGGTTTTAAGAATTCTTTATATTCCAGCTACAAGTCTTTCTTCAGAAAAATGTTTTTAAAAATATTTTCTCCAGTATGTGGCTTGTCCTTGTTTCTTAGCAGTAGTGTAATTTGGACAGAGGAAGTTTTTAATTTTTATGAAGTCCAGTTTAGATTTATCTTTTTTTTTCTTTTATGAATAGTGATTTTGCTTTTTTATCTTAAAAAGCTCTATATAAGGCAAAGGCACAAAGATTTTTCTCTTGTTTTTTCCTGCAGAAATTGTACTTTTAGGTTTTATATTTATGTCTGTGAGTTAATTTTTTCATGTAATAAGATCAAAGTTCACCTTGTTGATTACGGATATCTCATAGATCCTGCACCATGTATTTAAAATAATTTGGGGGAGCACCTGGGTGGCTCAGTCAGTTAAGTGCCTGTCTTCAACTTAGGTCATAAATTCAGGGTCCTGGGATCAGCCCTGCATCAGGCCCCCTCTCAACAGGAAGTCTACTTCCTCTCCTTCTGCCTCTCCCCTCCACTCCTGTTCTCTCTCTCAAATAAATAAAATCTTAAAAAAATAGAGAGAGAGAATTTTTCTTTTAGCTTTTTGGTTCAGTTAAACATACCATTTTTTTTTTCCTCTTTTGCTTTTACGATGAAAAAGGCTTTCTCCAACCAGAGATTAAATAAACTATATTTTCTCCAGGACTTTAAAATTTCTTTATTTTTTTCCTATTCCATGTTTTAATCCAATTGGAATTTATTGTGGTAGACAGTGAGAGTTTATATGTATACATGTATGAATATATGCAATGTATATTAGATAATTAGACCTCTAGGGGATTCCTTACACCAAAATGGTTCCAGTTAGTTTTAAAGGTTGCATGGAAAACTAAAACTGAAAGCATAAGAAGAATTCATACGTTTGGGTTAGGATGAGGAAGCTCTGAGTCAGGAGCTATAACTCCATCAAAGAGATCTAAAAATGGTAATATAATATCAAATACAAATTCAATCCTAATATGTTTTGAAATATTGAAGAATCTAAAAAAATGCAAAATGACAAGGTTGGCTTGAAAAAGTTGACAAACTGAATATAACAATAAAATAGAAGACACTGGAATAATTTTCAAAGATCTAGCTACATGAAATGCTATAGGGTCTAAATAGTGTTGAGGTGAATTCTTCCAAAAATTTCAAGAAAGTTCCATCATATGTAAACTGAACCAAAGCAGAGGAAAAGACTGAAAGTTTCCTGGTTACATTCTAAAGCCCTTACAATACTGAAAAAGAAAACTACAGTTTAATCTCAATGGTATATATGAATGTAAAAATTCCTAAACCATTTTAGAAGATGAAATCAATCAAATAGAGAAGTAACAGAGAAAAATTGCCATGCTCATTTGGGCTTTATTCAAGAATGTCATGGATGCTTCATTATGAGAATTCTATTACTATTAAATGAACGGAGAAAAACAATATTACCGTAAAAAACGTTTTTCCATTTTGAGAGAATTGTAGATTCACACACAATTGTATGAAATGATATAAAAAATAATATGGAAGCAATAGCCCCAGTTTTCCCAATGTCATCTCTTATATCATCATAGTCCATTACCACAACCAAGAAATTTATATTGACAAAATCTCTTAACTTTACTCAGATTTCACCCATTGTACATACACTCGTACATGTGTAAATGAAATGCTATGGAATTTTATCCAAAGTGTAGAGTCACACAACTACTCCCACAGTCAAGATGCAGAAGAGCTCTACCGTAAGGATCCCTTATGCTACCTTTTATAGCTACAGACACTTCCCATGGCAACCACTAATCTGTTCTATATTTCTATGATTTTGTCATTCCATTTGCAAGAATGTTATGTAAATAGAATCACACTGTATGTGACCTTTCTAAGAGTGTTGTTTTTTTTCATGCAGCATAATGCCATAAGATTCATCTGAGCTATCACATGCATCAGTACTCTGTTCCACTTCATTGATGAGCATTAATTCATGGTATGGATGTACCACAATTTTGTTTTTTTTGCTTTCTTTAACCATTCACCTGTTGAAGGACTTATGGTTAGTTTCTAGTTTGGGGTTACTATGAATAAAGCAGCTATAAAAATTTATGTACAGGTCTTTCTGTAAACATAAGTTTTACTTCTCTTGGATAAATTGTCCAATTTATCCCAAAATGCCTTTTTTATTTTTTCTTTTAAGAATGCCATTGCTGGGTCATATGGTATGCACATGTTTAGTTTTCCAATCAACTGTCATATGCATTTTCATTTTACGTTCCCACTAGCAATGTATGAGTTTTCCAGTTTCTCTGCCTCCACACTGGCATTTGGTGATATCACTATTTTTTTTTTATTTCACCCACTCTTTTAGGTGTGCAGTAATATCTCCTTGTGGTTTTGATTTGCATTTCCCTAATGGCTAATGATATTGAACATCTTTTCATGTGCTTATTTGCCATCTGTGTATCCTCTTCTGTGAAATGTCTATGCATGTCTTTTGCCCATTTTCTAATTGGATTGTTTGTTTGCAAATATTTTCTACCAGTCTGTAGCTTGTCTTTTCATTATTTTAACAGGGTTTTTGCAGAGTAAAAGTTTTATTTTTGAGAAATTCCAATTTATCAATTTCTCCTTTTATGATTTGTGGTTGTGGTGTCTTATCTGAGAACTCTTTGGCAAGTCTTAGATCCTGAAGATTTTCTCCTGAGTTTTCTTATAAAAGTTTTACACATTTACTACATTTAAACTTATGACCCATTTTATATAGGAGTTAACTTTTGTATAAAGTGGGAGAATTAAGAAGAGGTTCACTTTTCTACATATGGATATACAATTCCTCCTGCGTCATTTATTGAAAAACCTATTGAACTGCTTTTATTTAATTATTTTTATACCTTTGTGAAAAATCAATTGAATATTTTCATGTGGGACTATATTTGGGTTCTGTATTGTGCTCCACTTTTATGTGTTTAGCCTTCTGCCAATACCACATGTCTTGAATTACTATATATTAGGCTTTACTATTAGGTAGAGTGAAACCTACTTTATTCTTCTTTAGAATTGTTTAAGCTATTCTAGGGTCTATATTTTCCTACATAAATTAAACTTGTCTTTATCTACAAAAGAATGTTTCTTAGAATTTGTTAGGAGTTGCATTAAATCCATGATCTCTTTGGAAATAATTGATATCCTTACTATTGTAAGTCTTCAATCCATGAAAGTGGTAAGTCTCTCTATTAGTACATTCTTCTTTGATTTCATTGGTTAATTGTATGTAATTTTCACCAAAGAGATTCTACATATCCTGTTCATTTTATAATTTACTGTTTTATTTTCTTTGGTTCAATTATGTACTGTATTTTGTTTTTAGTTTTGGTCTCTAGTGGTCTGTTGCTAGTTTATAGAAATACAATTGATTTTTTTGTGTTGATCTTGTATACTGCAACGTTGCTTAAATCATTTATTTATTTATTTAGAAAGAGAGAGAAAACATGTGCAGGTGCGGGTAGAGGAGGGGCAGAGAGAGTGAAAGAATCTTAAGCAGGCTCCACACCCAAAGAGGAGTGCATGTGGCGCTTGATCTCATGACCCTGTGATCATGACCTGAGCTAAAATTGAGTCAAATGTTTAACAGACTGAGCCATCCTGAAATTATGTATTTGTTCTAGAAGATATTGTTGTGATGTTCTGCGATTTTCTATGTAGACAATAAAATTATAATGTCAACTACAAATAGAAATAGTTTTTTTTTCTTTTAGAAATGCATGCTCATTGTTTCATATTTCTGTAGAAGACTTTCTAGCACTATGTTGAATATAAGTAATGAGGACAGACATTTTACTTTGTTTATGATCTAAGGGGAATAATTCAGTTTTTACCATTAAGTAATATGATAGATATGCATCATTTGCATACTCCCTTTAACAAACTGGTGAAGTTTCCCTCTGTCCTTATTTTTCTAAAAGTTTTCATTATAAATGATTATTGGAATTTGCCAAGTGATTTCTCTGCATCAATTGATATAATCACATCATTTTTCTTTTTAGCTTACATTGGATTACATTGATTGATTTTTCAAATTTTGAACTAACCTTGCATACTTGGGGAAAAAAAATCCCACTTGTACATGGTATATAATTTGTTCTGGTATATAATTTTTCTACAATGGATTCAATTTGCTAATCTTGTTGGAGATTTTTATGACAAAGTCCATGAAAGATATGTGTCTGTACCTTTCTTTTGTCTTCTTTTTATCTACTACTGATATCAGAATTTGATACTAATCTCATCATAAATTGCAAAATGTTCCTTCTTATTGTATTTTCTAAAAAAAAGATTGTGTAGAACTGGTGTTGCTTCTTTAAATGTTTGGTATAATCTCCATTGAAGCCAACTGTGCTTGGAGATTTTCTCTTTGGGAACTTTTTATCTACAAATTCAAATTCTATAATGGTTTATGACTTTTTAGGTTATCTATTTTATCTTGGTTGAGTTTTGGTAATTTGTAGTTTTGAAGAATTGATTCATTCTTCTAAGTGGTTGAAATTATGAGCATAAAGTACTATATAGTATGCCCTTTGTTCCTTATAATGGCTAAAGAATCTGTAGTAATATCCTGTTTCTTTCCTGATCTTAGTGATGCTTATCTTTTCTCTTTTTATTTTTGTCAGGCTTGCTAAAGATTTATCAATTTTATTAATTTACCCAAAGAACCTACTTTTTTGTTTCATTGTTTTTAATCTGTTGTTTTGTTTTAATTTCATTGATTTCTGCTCTTATTTTATTATTTCCTTCTTTTTGTTGACGCCTATTTTGCTTTTTTGATTTCTAGTTTTTCTATACAAGAACTTGGAATATTAATTTGAGAGCTTTCCTGTTTTTTCCTGTAAGCAGTTAGTACTATGAATTTTCCTCTCAGTGTTGTTTTAACTGTATCCCGTGTATCTTATAGGTTGTATTTTCAACCTATTGTATTTCATTGAGTTCTGTGTATTTTTAAATTTTCTTTCACATTTTCTCTTTTACCTGTGGTTTATTTAGAAGAATGTATAATATCCAAGTGTTTGGAAGTTTTCCTGTTAATCTCCACAGTTTGATTACATCGTGGTCAGAGCATACTCTGTATGATTTTATTATGATAAAAATATTCCTTAGATCTGTTTTATATCTTAGGATATGGTCTATCTTGCTGAATATTCTATGGGTTCCTCCTTTTTTTTAATGTTGTTTACCCAACATGGGGCTTGAACTCAAAACCATGAGATCAAGAGTTACTAATCCACCAACTGACCCAGACAGGTGCCTATCCTGTGGATTCTTGATATGTTTTTCTTTTGATTGATTGTATTGTTTAATTCTTCTATATTTCTTTCTGGTTTTCTCTCTATCAATTGCTGAGAATAGAGTAATGAAATATGCAGCTATAAATGTTGATTTCTCTATTTCTCCTTTCAGCTTTATCCGTTTTGCTTCATACATTTTGAGGCTTCATGCTATTGGTGCATACCTATTTTTAGGATCATCATGGCTCCTTGTGGATTGCATCCTTTTATTATTATATAATATCCAACTGTGTCTCTAATAATAGAGACATAGCAATTGTCTTTGCTCTGAAGTTCATTTTTTTATTAATGCAGTCATTCCTGCTTTTTCTAAAATAATGCTTGCATGCTACATTTTTTTCATTCTTTTATTTTCAGCCTGTATATTTTGTATTTCAATTGATTTTCGTGTAGACAGTATATTGTTGGATCTTTCCTCTTAAAATCCACTCTACTGATTTCTGTTTTTTACTTAATGTACTTAGATCATTTACTTTTAAGGAAATTACCAATATAATAAACCTTAAGCCTGAAATGTTATTATTTGTTACCCCAGTTTTTCTTTCCCCTCTTTCTCTTTTCTTTCCTTCCTGTGGGATAGTTGTGCGTTTCTTGGGATGTCATCTTGATTTATTATCTGTTTTTGAGTATATCCCTTTGTGTAGTTTCCTTAGTGGTTGTCCTATCAAAGTTCAATTTCTAAAAATACACTAAAATGAAATTGAAAGGCTGTGCTCCTAAAATAATACAAAAATCTTAAAATAATTAAATTCAGACATTGCAGCAAAACATGAAAAACATTCTATAAAGGATGTCTCAGTGGCTCAGTCAGTTAAGTATTTGCCATCAGCTCAGGTCATGATCTCAGGGTCCAGGTACTACCCCCACATTGGCAGGGAGTCTGCTTCTTCCTCTCCCTCTGCCTGCTACTCCCTGTTGTTAGTGCACTTTCTCTCTCTCTCTCAATCTGACAAATAAATAATTTTAAAAAAAAAAAAAGAAAAGAAAAACATCCTCTTAAAGTCATGGAAATACAAGAATGCATATTATCATTATTTATATTGAACATTTTCTGAAACTTCTAGCTAGTGCAGTAGGACAAAAAAATAAAAGAGATCATACCTGGTGTGGAAGTTTTGAATTTAAGATTTTCTTCTTATATTCTGATCATTTGATTGACTTCTTAGAAATCTAATGAAAAAAAAGTAACTGGTATTTCAGTTCTGCCACAAGCTACAAAATAAACATATGTAAATAAATGGCTATCTCCAGTAAAAAAATAATAGAAAATATAAAATTCAGAGTAGCAAAGAAATCCTAAGAATAAACTTGTAAATATATTTATTTTTTAATCTAAAAATTTTTACTGACCTAAGACAAAATCCAAAAGAGTGGTGGAACATACAATGATTTTTATTAAAAGGCTAAATATTTGGAAATAACAATACTTCTAATACCAAATAACATACTTACTGTGATTTCAATGAAATTTGTAACAAAGCAAAGTTATTCTGCTGAAAAAAGTGGGTAAGAAGAGCTAAGAAAAGTTAGAAATAGCAATATAATGAAAGAGGACTTGACCAACGTATGACTACATGTCTTAAAAAGCTGTAATAATTAAAACGGTGTGATGCTGGTCCTTAGACTAGCCAGGCAGATTAAAGGTATAGCATTAAACTCCAGAAATAAAACATAAAATACATAAATAGTTTGTGTATTACCAAAGTTATACTTCAAAACAGTAGGACAATTGGCCATTTAATTAAAATTTTCCAAAACTATTGGTATGAAAGAATATATTTTATTTTTCATAAATTTAATTTCCTTTCAATCTGGGAATATGGGTTTCCTTTTTTTTTTTTAAAGACTAGCTAGAGGTTGTAAATAACATTTTTCTTTGAAAAAGGTCAAGTTTATTTTTCAAACTTGCTTTTCTGAAAGTAGCAGATTCTTTCTCTTTTACTCCTAGTTTTGTTTTGCTCCTATTTTTTAACCTTAACATGCATGATTAAATTATATTATTCTACTCTTTCTTGTTAATATTAAAGACATTTATACTAAAAATTTATGTTTAATTAAAACTGTGGCTGCATGCCATATATTTTAATAAGGGTAAGTTTTTATTGTAATTATTAAATATTCCATAACCACAATTCCTCTCATTCCTTTGTTAAGTACTATCTAAGTGCCTTTTTATTTGTTATAAAAAAGTATGATTTTAATAAGTATTTATTTATATTTCTGTTATTAACTTCTAATTTTATTATTTGATGTCAGAGAATGTGTGAGAGAATTTCTTTTTTGTGAACTATCTTGAGGCTGTCTTTGTAAATCATAAAATCATATTTAAATTGTCCACAGATACTGAAATGTGTAGTATAATTAATGTATTTATTTAATCACATCAAAATGGTTTCATGACCTAGATCTTATATATCCATTAAATTTTTACCTGTCATCTGCCAAGCATTCGTAAAAGTATGTCAATTTCTCTCACTTCTGTTGATTTTCTGCCAATTGCCCTTTGTGTTTCTAACATTTATTTAAATAGTGTGATGCTATTTAATTCTATATATAAACTTTCATGAACATTATTTCCTTTGGTGTGGGAATGCAAGCTGGTGCAGCCACTCTGGAAAACAGCATGGAGGTTCCTCAAAATGTTGAAAATAGAACTGCCCTATGACCCAGCAATTGCACTATTGGGTATTTACCCTAAAGATACAAATGTAGTGATCCAAAGGGGCACATGCACCCGAATGTTTATAGCAGCAATGTCCACAATAGCCAAACTATGGAAAGAACCTAGATGTCCATCAACAGATGAATGGATCAAGAAGATGTGGTATATATACACAATGGAATACTATGCAGCCATCAAAAGAAATGAAATCTTGCCATTTGCAACAACATGGATGGAACTAGAGCGTATCATGCTTAGTGGTGATTTTATTTTTAATTTTTAAAAGAAAAAATGTCTCTTGGTTTTGTCACTTTTTTCCTTTTTTTTCTGCCTTCAAATATGTTTTATCTGATATTAAAATGTTAATTCATTTTCATCTATTATCATTAAGTGATATTCTTGAACTTTTTTCTCATTATAGCATTTTCATTTATTTTTTCCTTTTATTTTATTTTAATTTTTTCTCTAGCAATGTGAATTATGGTCTATTTGATCAGCTTTCTTCTAATAATTTTGAAGTTATAGATCCTGTTTAAATGGTGCTAGTAAATGACTTTCAGACACATTTCTGGCCTAGGTCTCCTGACACTGACTCCACCAAGTATCAAGGAGGCTTGTGAAACCTACTGCTCAGCTGCTTGATGTAGCCATGCCTGACTTCCATTTTAGATGCTGTAATTCAAAATTGGAAAAATAGACTCTGAGTAATGCGCTCCCCATCCTGTTTGTGACCTGCTTCTGCCTCTCCAAATTGTCATAATTAGATTTCTAACAGAATCACTACTTCTATCTTGTGGAAGCACACTTCTTTCCATGGAAGGCAAATGAGAAATTTCTGTCAGTGTCTTCTTCAAATGTAATCCAGCTGCATAATACCTAACTTGAATTTTTAAAAATGTTTGTAATACTACCTTCATTTGTAGCATTGATTTCCTCCCCACCCTGTATCTGGTTTTTATATTCTTCTGCACATCTTAACTGGAATCTATGGAGGAAGAGCTGATATTCATGCTCAAGGTGGCTGCTTACCTAGCTAAGACTGATCCTCGAGGCTGTATGTGGGATATATTGTGGAAGAAGGCCTACTATGGAGGAGTATAGGAAACAATCGCATTTTGAGTTTTTGCAATAATTTTAATTTTTTATGTTTTGAAACTTCCTATTTAAAAACATACACCTCAACATATATGTAATTACTATAAGAGCAACCTAAGAATATGCATTTAGTACCCTCACTGTAGATATGGTTGGTTAATCTTCATGTTTTTAAGCCTCATATTTTAATCCGTGAACAAATTCTTATTCATCTCATATCCCTCCATGACTGGACTTTTTTTAAAGGTAAAATGAACTACCACGAAAAATATTAAGTTTCTGAAATCATCACAATTATAATTTAACACGTTATTTTACATATTTTCTTGAACTTCTCTAGAATGATTTCAATGATCAAATCTTATTATCACACTTGTAATTTATTCTTAGGTGCCTTTTAAAGAGAATAAAGATATGTTAACCTGAGAGCCTCCCTAACTCAGAATCTGTGTATTTTACAAAGACCATATATCTTGTATCTCAAGAAAGACTGCTGTCGCTAAGTGTCTTTAACATAATACACTCTGTTGTAAAGAGCTTCGTCATTTTGACCATTCTCTGCATACCAGTCAAAACTTGGCATGCAACTTTTTCTCTCATCTGCAAATTTTCTTCAGAAAGATAACAGTTGTCTGAGCCCTTCTAACAATAACTCTCTCTTCCTCTCTCACCTTACACTGTTTTCAAAACCCCAAATAAGAAGACATCAAAAATCACCTGAACAAAATAGTTAATATTCCTATCTTCCTAGCTCTAGCTGAAGTCCAATTTATAAGTTAGCACAATATTTTTGGATTGTAAATGTTAGGAGTTTGTTCAAAACCTTCCATAGAATGGAAAATTTCTTTTTCTATGATTATTCACTCTAAAATGGCAAGCACCAAAAAAATAAAAAATTAATAGAATTATACTAAACTTTGGGAAAAAACTTAGAGACCATTTTGTCAAACTATCTTATTTATAGATAAGAAAGTTTGGCCCAGAGAAGTTCTATAATTTCTGTAATGAAAGAATTATAATGTCAGTAGTGTTTTTGTTTTCCAAGCAAAACAGGATGAAGACAGAAAGTTGAATGGGTTCCCCGAATAATTCAGATCAAAAGAAGCTGAGGTATCTGAATCAAAAAGTCTGAATATATGTTTGTCCTCCAGTATCAGGACAAAGTTTATTTGTAGTTTTCTTATCCACACTGTTTTCATCTTTCTGGTTAAATGCTTAGTCAGGGATGACTAGTTAAGCATAAGAAATTTGATTCTCATTACTGTTCACATCTATTAAATACTTGTAAGACCGGACACTGACTGTGCATAGTCCATACTTCCTGTCACGACTACCTTAGAAGGGAAGCAATAATTTTACTTCTGATTTATAAAATTAAAAACTGAGCTCTTATGTGTGAGGAAATTTAAGTACTTTGTTCAAGGGCCTATATCTTGTGAGAAAGTGAGACCACAAAAGTGAAGGGGGGGCAGGGAGAAGGAAGGGAAAGAAAAGGAAGGAAGAAATACTCCTGATGTCAAATTGTACCCACTAGGTTAGACACAAACCTTGGTTGATAAAAGATTTGTGGGGACACTTCTCCTACTCCAGTGAGAGTCCCTTGTCTAGCTGCCAGCCCCCTCCCCAACCTAGGGTACCTTGCTTGTCACGCCTGCACAGGGACCTTGGGCCTCTCTTCAGAGAACCTCTCATCTTACTTTTCTGACCAGAGTGACAGGAAGAATGCCTCCTCCCTTCCTCAAGTTAGGACATCTTTCAAGTTTAACAGACACCCCAGAGCCTCCCAGGGCTCAGACTGAGGCTGTCACTGCCTAAAACAACTCCTGGCTTCCTGCCCTGCCCTGTCCTACTCCCCCATTCCCTTATAGTTTCTCCTGGGAGCCCTTCCTTGTACATCATTCCCACATGACTTCTCATCTCCCATCTGCTTCTAGAAAACCTGATGCTCTTCATTTTATCCCAGGTGACCTGAAGTTATAGTCTCTGGTGTAAAGTGTCACAGCCAAATCTCTTTGATTCAATATTTGCATCTTGCTCTTCAGTTAGACCACAGAGATTTCTGTATAATAAAGGAATAGTTTGGGAGGAAGTTCTATTCTTCTTGGAACTCCAAACAAGGAGACTTGTTTGGGCAAACATTTTCAAAGAAATGATTACATATTTTCCCTTCTCAGCTTTGCATAATAAAACATGCAATTCTTTGACTGTCCATAGTGATTCTTTGCACAAATTGGAGTTCTGTCCAGCCTCCCAGGAGATCTGTAACCTTGGTATGCATTTCTCTTTCTTGTTTTGCCCGGGCTGCCCATCTTCCCGTGTCCCCCATCCAGTGTGGAGGTATTCTGAAGCCCAGACCATTGGGAGGCACCCAGCAGCATGTGTCTATGTCCGTCCACCCTACATGCTATCATGGCTAAGGAAACCTGACCACTGTCCTCCCTGATTACCACAGTTCTCCAACCTCCAAGGGAAGAACATGGTTCTTAACTCAATGAAATGTGCTCCCTTGAGCCCTGTCTCTGTGTGTCGAGCTTCATCACCTACACTCCCTATCCTGTTTTCAATTTGTCTCCCTATCATATTGTCCATATTACCCCCAACTCAACATGACCCCACCTTTGCTTCCAGGCAAATCCAGCCACAGCTATCATCATAGAGGTGATATCCCAGAATTCCATGGGAAATACAGCTCCCCTCCTGGCAGAATTGCAGCAGGAGCTGTGCCCCCACATCTGACCCCAGGCCTGAGCATCATTTAAGACTGGTCAGTTTGTTTGGTGGCAGTTGATAAAATCTGAATGGATGTTGCCTTTTAAAATACACATCTTTGGTGTGAGACCTCAGGACCCGAAGCCTTGAAGCCGTTCTTCCCTTCTAGGGAGGAAATGTGTCATCCTAATAATTATATTCCCCCAATCAGAATCTGCATGTATTTGTAAGCCCCGTGGTTGTACACAGGTAGGCAGAGATATCCATCTCTAGCGTCAGAAGGGAATTTTCCCATTCATCCCCTGGTCCAGCCTTTTGCTTTGTAGAGGGGAAAACAGACTCAGAAAAGTGAAGAGACCGTTGGGGCTCCCTTTACTATGACATGTATTGATTTGAGGCATTGAAAAAAGAAACTATACAGTGGAGAAGGGCTTTTCTTACAACTCACCATGGTGGATGGTCTACACCAGGGGATCAGTACAGCGGCATCAAAGGGCTATCTGATTCTAAGTCAGAAGTCAGACTACCTCCCTACATGGTTGTGTTGGGATGCATATGGGTTTCAAAAGAAATTACTTATTCGCGTCTCATATAGAAGCTTAACTTAAATACCGATGTTCCTTATTTCACGAACGCAACAAAACTATAAGAGGATTTACACCCACGACTGCATTGTCACTGACACTCAATCAGGCCTTCACAAAGAAAGGAAATGAGAATTCAAGGCAACCACTCAGATCATTTGAGTCAAAAATCCATGAATGTATTTTGTCCTGGGGAGAGAAGACGTCCAACTGCAGCCAGTTACCCTAGAAAGTGATGGTTGAATGAGAGGTGACCTGTAGAGCCACAGAGCCAGGAGGGCTTAGAGGACAGAGAACATCACTGGGTCCCCGAGATCAAGTATGTTCTCCTAGGGGTCAGGATTGTATTGGAATGGGCCAAGTCAGAGATAACATGCAGATTCTAAATCAGAATTATTTAGCCCTGTTTTGTTTTGTTTTTTTATAATTCATAGTCATTGCTTCCAAGTAGCAATAATTCCTAGTTTGCTATGATGGCAAACTATTGATATCTAAGATATGTCTGAAATTCTAAGCAAAGGATTCCAAAATGGCATAAGCCATTCAGTATGCAATTTTTGACAAGCTTCTAGGTGGATTCTATCCTGATGCAGAGACAAACTGGTCAGATACGACACAGATGTTTTCCTGCCAGGTCTGGTCCCCCCTGGGGAGACAGATCCAGAATCACCCCTGTGTCACCTGGATGAACAAGATCCAGTGATGAGAGTCACAACAAAGATCCCTGGTGGAATCAGGGACACTTTACAGAATAGAGGGGAAAACAGACTCAGAAAAGTGAAGAGACCATTGGGGCTCCCTTTACTATGACATGTATTGATTTGAGGCATTGAGAAAAGAAATAATGGTAGAGAAGGGGTTAACTCCAAAGGAGTGTCTGCACAAAGACCTAGAAGCCAGTAGGGGAAGTATCAAACGTGAGTACCTGGGCTATGGGGCACAACCTTGCTCCTTTAATAGAAACACGCACCCACACACATGAGCAGAATCATCTCATGTCATGAGAGCATGGATTTGTTTTGTTTTGTTTTTTTGCCTTTGTAAATTTTAGATATGTTTCTGTGCATTCTGTTCAATTCAATTATACCCCCCAATAATGCAAATTGGCTTACTAAAGTATAAATTGTAGGTTTTAGATTCGTTAACCTGTATACTTCGTGACAGTCATTAAAACTGGGAAGACTTACACGTTTGCCCTTTCGGCTTGGTAGGGAAATATCAACTGTGTGTTTGCCATTCCCAAATAAAGGAAGCCTCTTATTGGTAGGCACCCCTTCAACCTGTCCCAGTCGAACAGAGAGCCATACATAACTTCCCTTCTGGGGCTTTGGAACTCACATGTCCTCAGTGAATACAGACGAGGGACAAAAACCCTTTTGTGTCAGGGCTCCACAAATGTGGAATCAGTTACCAGTCGATTTAAGAACAATTGGGAGCTTTTCCTGTTTTAAGATGGAACTGAAACAATACCTCATGATGACTAGAAGTTGTTATAATTGTTTTAATTGATGTTATTCTTGTGTTATCTTGGTTTATTGTGTATTTATATGCATTTGCTTATCGCAGGTCATGCTTGAGAATGGGCCTTCAGCTCCATTTACATACCCAGTTAACAAATCAATCACGTCATATATGTATATTTCTCAGCCCCACTTGTTTATATCAGATGGGCCTGCCATATGTACTCTCCATACATTTCATGCCCACATGTTTATATCACACAGATAATCCATCTGAGATTGATTTCAACTTCATTTTTAAGTCCTTAGGACCAACACAGCAAATATGCATCTTGAAACGCACGCGAAAGTTGCTATTTCACCCCAGAAGAACAAAAAGACCTAATGTCTTTTTTAACTCTGTTATGGATCTATTTAAAGTCCTGTTCCTGTGGCTTGTTACCAGAATTCGCTGGAGAAGAAAGTCGCTGTTGGAACGCCGCAGTTCTCCATCTCACACTAGGCATTGCTTCTCCTGCCCCCCTTCTCCCCACCACCCCGAGAAGCAGAGATGGCATAAACAAAGCCACATATGTAGACAATCGCTTGTGGAGAAATGCATTCTAACATCAAGCATTTAAATCACGGCTGATGGAGAAATGGCATGTTCATTTACACTCTATTTGAAAATGATAAACATCTCTACACATATTCCTACCTGTCTTTCAGAGCCCTGGATCTCAAGCACAGCAAATAAACCAACCCACACACAGAGAGATGAGTGTGTCACTATTTCATCTCTTCCATTTACAAACTTACGAGGCACAAATACACATTTGGGAAATGTGTTTTTCTCGGAGCTTCGTGATGCTGATGTGTTAATTCATACATAATCACAGCCATGTGGCCACTCTTGCCGCCAGACCCCACCTTTGTAGCTCTCGCCGGGTTGTTCCCCTGGCAGTGAACAGGACTGTTTGGACAAAAACAGCCTCAAGAGACCTGATATTGTTGCGAATTATTTCGTCATCCAAATTGGAAAGCAATCTCATATAATAGTAGTAGCATTTGGAATTCAGAGGAACGAAGTACCTTCTTTCGGGGACTGGGCCCTTAGAAGTTGCTTGATGCTTAGATTTCACCGGGTAAACTCTGAACATTGCCCAGGGTAGTGGCTTGTAAGCAAATCCTCGGGGGGGAAGAGGAAGGATTGCAGTGTGCAGAGAGTATGAAAAAAAAAAAAAAAAACCTGAAAAAGCTATTAGGGTCCATTGTGTCATTCCAGCTGCTACACAGACACACTTAGTCCATGTGTCAAAAATGCTTACTAAGTTTTTCTCTTAGAGGAAAATAAGCCATAAGTACACAATAGCCTTTGTCTCTTTCAAAGGCTGTCTAATTCAAGGGCTCTGCACATCTGTATTGAAGGTACAATCGGTTCTGCACCTAACGCTCTTCCTATGCACCACACGGCTCGTCTGGAATATCTTCAGGGCCCACACAACCAATTGACAGGCCTGGAAAGCTCTGTCCTAGGCACCCAGGAGGACGCAGGGCGGGGCAAGGCTCCACCATCGAGGGCCTGGAGAAGGGCTCCTAGTTCCTTTCCATAGTCACGTGCTGGCAGGACTCTGGGAAGTTCCATCATGCTCTTTGGTTCACGGACTCACTAGATCCTGATGACCCAAAGGCTTCAACGACAGCTTAAGGCGCCGATGAAAATGACCATTTTCTCACACTCTGGACGGGAATGAAATGCATAGAAAGAGGTGAAGTTATCTTAGGAAAATAACCATAGCTAGGGGAAAAGGATTGAAACCGTATGGGATACAGATTCATGCAGTTGTCAAGACCAGAAGGGTCCCCAGGGACGATATTGCACCACAGGGAATTCGAAGGACAAAGTAGTGGAGTGATTTGCAGAAAACTGCATAGGTCATGACTGGGGGACAGCGCCTGAGCCCCGGTCCCCTGACTCATGCCATTCCCTGTTACACCACAGTGTTCTCCACCACACACATGGGTGCCATCCCTCTCCAGAAAGAAGAATATGAGGCCCCCAAAAGAATACATTACATCAACTAAATTATATGCTAACATGCTTATACACATTAAAACTCCCGTAAGAGTTTTAAAATACCTCGCATAACATAATAAAATATGTTGTAACATATTATCACTAGTAAGATATATAAATGGATTCCACATTATCCAAGACATTTTTCCCCCCTTCCCCTCTAAAATTAGCCCACTTCAAAACAGAGTTGAAACAACCGATCTATTGCAAGATGGTTTTCAAGATTCCCAAATGATTCCCCCTTCCCCCTCCCCCCGCCTTTTTCTTTTTTGAGCCCACTGTCTGTCCAATCACATCACAATAATATTCCTCATGAAAACTGTTCACTTTAGGGGTGCCTGGCACAGTTGGTGAAGCATTTGCCTTGGGCTCAGATCATGATCTCGAGGTCCTGGGACCCCTGCCATGGGTCCCTGAGCCCTGCCTTGGGCTCCCTGCTCAGCAGGGAGTCTGCTTCTCCCTCTGCACCCCTCCCCCCATGCTGCTTATGCTCGCTCTCTCTCTTAAATAAATAAAATCTTTTTTAAAAAGTGTTCAGTTCAAATATCAAATTATTCTACCGCAGGCCTATGGCTGTCATCTAAAATTATGTATTTCTAATCATTCATTTGCTAGAATTCTTTGAATTCTGGGAATCAATCTTGCTGTGGAACACAAATATAGCATCACAAATGAGATAGGCCAGCCTCAGACTTTGTGGAGTGAGGATTTAGAGCTGGCAGAGAAGTGGGCACTGGCCATGTCTGGCTATATAGAGAGAGAGGGAGTGCAGCCACCTTCACTGGTTTGCAAGAAGATAACTTACTAGAACTTAGTTTAAAAAAAAAAAAATAGAAGCAGTGGTTCAGTAAAAATTTAAGGCAGACGGCATGGTTGCTTTAAACACATCTAGTGTTTTCATTAACATCAGCGGCAAAACAACCTGTAGCATATACTAATGATCTTCTTTTAAGCACATAACGTGGTAACTAGATGAGTATTATAAACTCAAACTCGGTGTCAGAGAAACCTGACTTAAGTAGCAGGATCAGGAGATGAGACCGCTGGAGGGAAGCACGCCACTCTTCGTTACCTCCGTCTATGTATTCAATAGTACATATCTCCCTGCTCCCCATCAGGGTGTGCAGGGTGGGGATGGCTGTGGGTGGACTGAACTCCGTGGGGACTGAGAGAATATGATTCATTGACTCATTTATCAAAAATGAGTAAATTTCACTGAATCTACTTGATGGAGGCATGATGCTAAGTGCCGAGGATATAAAAATGCATGGCTGTGCTAGCTTACCACCCTGTGGGAAGGAGTAACAAGTATCTAAAACAATTAAGTACAACAGATGAGACTTTACCATCCAGGGGTCAGGGCCATAGAAAGCATTACCAACCCATTGCCTGAATCTTCAAAGGTGAAAAAGTCTGTCTCAGAGAAAGGCGAAAGGCATTTTGGGCAGAAGTCATTACAGGTAAAGGATGGACACAGAAAAGACAGACATAGTTATTGGACTGAAAGTTGCTTGGTATGAAGTTTTATTGGTTTTTGTTTTAATCTTTATGCTTTTGATATTTTCCAAGTGGGATGCGTTTATTATGTATTATTATTTATTTATATTTGTTTATTATTATTATATTACATTATATTAGGCAAAATATAATTATATAATATTAAATCATTGTTTATTATTAATAACATTTATTATTTGTAGAATCAAAAGGAAAAAAGAGTTAATGCTCAAAAAATCTAGGTTGACAGTGTATGAGATGCTACAAGCCTTCGGACTTTTCTGGGTAGACAGTGCAGAGTCAATAGGGTTTTTAACAGTGAACATGGGTGGTCTGTTTGCAAGTTAAAAGGTGCATTTGGAGTCCATGAGAACAAGAGGTAGACCATGGTTATAATTCTAAAAGGTATAAAGGATTTGGAATCAGCTTAACATATAAATCAAAAATTAGAAACATATTATTTAATTTGTAATTCCCAGAGTAATTTCCATTGACTGCCTAAAATGTTCTTTTAAAAAAATTGAAACAGCTTCTGATTTTGGTCTCAGAATTTCAAATACAGTTAGAATGTTAAATTATTAATGCTTAGTGATTATCTAGTGAAATAATCTAAAGACTTCTCTAAAGACTACAAAACCCATAATTCATTAATGTCGATTAAAAACATGCAAAGTCAAGAAATACAACATTGACTTGTTTAAAGTGTATTTCTTTTTTTTTTTAAAGATTTTATTTATTTGACAGAGAGAGAGATCACAAATAGGCAGAGAGACAGACAGAGAGAGAGATGAGGAGAAGCAGGCTCCCCGCTGAGCAGAGAGCCCCATGCGGGACTCGATCCCAGGCCCCAGGACCATGACCCGAGCCGAAGGCAGAGGCTTAACCCACTGAGCCACCCAGGCGCCCCAAAGTGTATTTCTTTGATTGCATTCACTCAAAAACACTTCTCTGCAGAAAAACTTGTGCTCAGTGATGGTGCACCGATCTTGGTCATCACCTGGACCTGAGTGGTAATTTAGACTCTATTTACCAGGAAGTGTTAGCATATTCCCTAATAAACAAAAGCTTGTCTTTAAACAATCAATTTAGGAATTCAGAATTATTTTTAAGTATACTACTTGCACAAAGATATCCTGGTCAGATCGACATAGTATTGTATTAAAGTCCTTTTATTTCTTATGAATGATTCCAATTTATTTTATTTTAATGAACAATTGGAAGCTGAAAGAGTTTGGGATAAATGTAAGTATGAAAACCACAGGGATCTCTAAAACCATTTATTTCACTGATTTCACAATAGACAAGATATTGCATATCTAAAAACTCAAGATTATGGGAGGTTAAAAGAACATTTTGTAGCCTCAGTGATTTCAAGAGAAGTTAAGTTTGCAATGGCAACTAACCAGGGCTGCTGGTTTCTTGAATGGAGTAGGTGAAATGTTGCAGAAGTAATATGCATCCCTTCCAGTGGAAGGAACTAAATGAGTCATTATGAAGATACTCATTACTGGCTGTTTCACTTAATGGCTCCATGAAAAGATGTATCAAGGGCTACAAACTTTGTGACCAATAAGAGAGTGGAGAAATAATGAGGTAAACTTGCCGAATCTTTAGGCAGATAAAATTCCAATAAGCCACAGTAGGGGGTGATTCAGGTGCCAAGGGTTTTCTAAAGCCTGATTGAAACCAGGAAATGTCAGAGAGAGACAGAGAGAGAGAGACAGAGAGAGAGAGAGAGAACTTAGCAGCAATATGATTTTATTCCTTATAGAAAGCATGTTTCAATGTTCTTGTCACATACTTGTTTAGACATTATTGAGTGTTATGTTTCCGTAAAACATTTCAAAGGTTGATGGAAGTTGTACATTTCACGAATTATGAAGCAGTACACTGCGCACTTTCTAATAACAGATGTAATAAATGTATTTTGACGCTAATTTTAAAATAGTGTTCCTTCTCCTGAAATATAATGTGAAGATGCAAAATGAAAAACCCTTAGACACACACACACACACACACACGTGTGTGTGTGTGTGTGTGCGTATTTTCCCATTCACATAGAATCCCAAATCTATGATGTAAGGGGAGAAAAGATTAAATGACACACCAAGCTTTATACGCCAGAGAGGACTTGATTTGAAAATCCCAAATCCAGCCCAATTAATCACACAGTAAATTCAACCTCTGCCGTTTCTCAGCAAGACGAGCCTACACAAACCCTCCCTCATCTTCTCTAACTTCTGATAGTGTGAAAACTCATCCTGATATTTAACCTAGGTCTACCCTGCTGCAGTGTAAGCCTATTACTTCTTGTTTTGTCCCCATTGACTAATGAGAATAATTGGTCCCCATCCTCTTTATAATATCCCTTTATGTAGGAGTAAAATAGTTATTATGTCTCCCTCTGGTCTTCTTTTCTGTAGATTGAATGTGTCCAGTTCTCTTAACCTTTTCTCATGGGTCACATTCTCTAAACCTTTTATCATGTCTGATGTTCCCTTCAGAGCTCCCTCTAATTTGTTCTGTCTGTGAAAGGCGGATGCCCCAAACCAGGGCTCCAAATGGAGTCTATCCAGCTCAAGTCAAACTGAATAATTGCGCAGCTTGCTTTAAACGTGAGCACCTCTTAACGGGAACGGCTATAGTCCAACTTTTCTTGGCAGCCGGTCATATCTGCTGGCTTTTTTATTATGTTCTCCACTCGAACAGGGCACCTGGAGAGCAAATTGATTGCCTTTCCTCTGACGAGTTTTCAGACTCTTCTAAACAGAGATACAATTGCTGGACTCTTTTCACAAACCGGACCCTTACTTGGATAGCATGTTTGGTGTTTTTTGTTTGTTTGTTTTTATCCCCCCCCAAGTAAACAAAACTCTTGTAGTTGAATACCAAAGTTTTGTTTTCCAAATTATATATTAGAGCAAATTTATCTGATGGGACTTAAACAAACAAACAAACCCAAACTTCATTTTTTAGAGTAGTTTTAGGTTCTCTGAAAAATTGAATAAAGAGAGCTTACGTACCCCATACTAGCATGGCCTTCCCGGCTATCAGCATCTCTCCCACCCCCGAGAGTTTACATTTGTGACCATCAGTGAATCTGCATCTGTAACACTCAGAGTCCAGAGTTCACACTGGGGTTGACTCTTGCTGTCGTACATTTTGTGGGTTTGAACAAATGTATGATGTATGTTTATTATACATGTGTGTATGTATATTTATAATACATATATATTATACACATAATTACATGTATAAGGACGTGTATCATTATAGCATTATACAGGGTCGTTTCACGCCCCTAAACATTTGGCCACCCTCCTTTCTCCCACTAATATAAAATGACTTTTGCTTTTTCCAAAATGTGACAAAATGTGACATAATCCTACACAATGCAGTTTTTTCAGATGAGATCTTTTTTTTTTTTTTAAGATGTTATTTATTTATTTGACAGGCAGAGATCACAAGTAGGCAGAGAGGCAGGCAGAGACAGAGAGAGAGGAGGAAGCAGGCTGCCCGCTGAGCAGAGAGCCTGATGCGGGGCTCGATCCCAGGACCCTGAGATCATGAACTGAGCTGAAGGCAGAGGCTTAACCCACTGAGCCACCCAGGTGCCCCGTATCTTTTTTAATTCATTAAAACAAAAAGCCTCCCATAGTCTTCTTAGAAGTCAGAGAGAGAGGCTATGAGTTCAAGCACGTAACACAGCAAGTTTCTCTGCACATGTGCTCCCAAGGTCATGTCAGTACTTTTAACGTGTAACCCTTCGATTCTTAATCTCAGGAAGAATGGCAGATCTTCCATCATCGCACTTAAAATTTTGTAATCTTTGAGTAGTCCTACTTTAAAACTTTAAAACAAAAGGGCCAAAATATATTTTAGCATCCTTTTCCATAAATGAAATGTGAGGGGCACCTGGGTGACTGAGACAGTTAAGTGACTGACTCTTGATTTTGGCTCAGGTCATGATCTCAAAATTTCTCTCTCTCCCTGTCTCTCTGTCCCTCCCCCATCTCTTTCACCCTCTCAAATAATTTTTTTTTAAAAAATCAAATGTGAAATATCCTTTAAAATTACAAGAAACTATAAGCAAAACAAAACAAAACAAGTTTCAAGCCCTGTCTGCTGAAGTAGAGACATGCACCCCTTGTATCCACTCTGAATTCTTGACCCACAGAATCTTTGAGTATAATAAAATGGTTATTCTGAAGGACTGAGTTCTGGAACAATCTGCTACGCAGTCATAAATAACTGGAAACTTCACCGAACAGCTTTGAAGAGTGTCCCGGTCTAGGCAAGAGGAAGAGGTGTTGAGATTAGGTCTTTGGAACTGCTAGTCGGTACAACTGTCTCTAGTGATACACGGGACTGACCAGAAGGACAGAACAACACCTATCTGAACTGTACGTTGCTGTTTGACTGCCCTGAATATCTGCAAAATTATTCCAACGGTCTGAAATCAACAA
The DNA here is from genome assembly GCF_030435805.1 of Mustela lutreola. Lineage (NCBI taxonomy): Eukaryota > Metazoa > Chordata > Mammalia > Carnivora > Mustelidae > Mustela > Mustela lutreola. The sequence goes on along the minus strand of NC_081298.1, from coordinate 60,954,532 downwards.
GCAAACAAACAATGCGAGCAAATGGGACCGCCGCAAAGTACACTTCTTAATGGATACCTTTCTTCCTTTCAGCAATCAACACTTACTTCCAGATAATTTAAGTACTCATCTCATTTTCTAAAACCTTCCTTCCATGAGTCTAAATGTTAGCGATTTGTTAAAGCATTTCTCACTCTTCAAAGGCACAGACTTAGACTATCATCAATGGATCACCATTATATTTTCTCTCCCAGAAATTGCTTCTGTTGACACAATGCAATTAGCGTGCAAAGAAAGAACAAAGTTCATATCGAAGGCCAGTTAACACTGACTCTATGGTTGCCAAATTCCACCTCTGAAAGCTGCCCTTGTTTTGCTTCTCTCTAATACCTTGTAAGACGGGATGAAAAGTTGGCAAATGGTATGTTGAGATGTTTTTCATCAGAGTGAACTTTCTGCTTTCCCTTCCTCTTTCCTTCTCAGAGAATGTTGTAAGCGCAGGTAATCACTGCTCCTCGGCAGAGATGCCGAGAAAGGGCTCCTGTTTCACTTTCTTGGTCACATCAGATGATTCATCAGAAAGATTTCTCTGCTCTTTTCTTTATTTATAAATGAAAATAAGATACAAAGCCAGGGCTTGTCCTTCTTTCTGTCTGGTTTGAGTATAGTGAGGTTTGGGTTTTCTAAGCAAGGAATCCCTTTTCCCCCTTTCTTGTTCTTTCCTTCCCTTTTGCAGGCGTGTATCTTCAGTGCATTGGTGTAACTGAGCTAAATGCCAAGCTAGCTCCCTGCTGTGCGCCGGCCCTCCACCTGACACCCCTCCCCTGGCCACAGAGATGCGAGCTATTTAATTTTGGAAATGACATTTCTTTACAGTCCTTCTAAGATAGCAATTTATGTCAATCATCCCGGATCTCCCTCTGCCAATAACAATGTCAATGGACTTGAATTTCCTATTGACTTGGGGTGAGAGGGCTATCTCTTTGACTCCTCCAAGCGGTACTTTTCACTACTGTATAGAAAAGTTTACTTCCCAAGGAACTTCCCTTGTGCTCTGAGACCTAATCTAACCTTCCTTTTATAGTCTCAGAGAAAAGAGAAAAATTCTGCACAATGTCTCATTGCCAGGAAGCATGGGTCTAGTTGGCTTTACTCCATCTTGGGGGCCAGTGGTTTTATCCCATTAAAAACTTGGGTATAACTCAAAGAAGAGATTGAAGTGACTAGAGCACCCAGAGTTAGTGATATCGGTGCATTGTTGCCTCCTAGGAGTAGCTGTGAAAATTCACCTGAAAACAGTCTTATCTGTATGAGTTTCTAAAAAGCGCTATGCTCGTACAAAGGAAACAAGGTGTCTCTTTATTAATATTATTGTGAATTTTTCAGAAAATGTGTAGGTGCACAGAGCTAGAAGAGGATTAGATTTCAATTCATGTTTTCCTCCCAAATGCATAATCGGGGTTCTTCTGTGTGTCACTCAGACAAAATCAAACATTTGTATCTGAGGGACACAGGATACAATTTTATTGCTAAGGTGAACAATGGATATATGATAAAAAAAATTCATGTAGTATTCAGTTTCCTTCCCTTTATTTAAATATGTTGATGACCTGAATGTTTTTCTTTTACAAATTGTAAGAAAAGTTACTGTCATTCCGAAAGAGATGATGTTCTGCAAGAAATGGGAGATCAGGTTAGAAAGTGAATGGTGGGATTCTGTTAAGAGAAATCAGATTTTGTTCTCCTATGGAAATGAGATATGTTTCAGAAGTAATGATCGTTTTTTTGTTTTGTGGTGTGTGTGTGTGTGTGTGTGTGTCTGTGTCTGTGTATGTATTCAAAGAGCATTTAAACTCGGGCAAAGCTTTGGCAATGCCATATTACTCAGATCTATCTCTTCTCTGTCTTTAAAAGGAAAACATTCTGAAGACCAAATCTTCAGAAATTCCATTTCCTCGACCCTAAGTACATACCATTTAATAACCCTTAATTAGTAAACATCAACGAAAGACAGACTACAAAGACTCCTTCCTAGCTAGCATACCTGGAAGTATCCATTGGAAGGGTTGAGTATGATGTGTGCAACTGTTTCCCCCTTCACCAGTGTGTGTGCCCGTCAGGAAGTTGAGGGGATAACTGCACAGTCTGGAGCTTAGTCATGGCGAGTCAACAAATGTATGTGAGGCTGCATGGGGGAGAAAGGAGCTGGCATTGACCCAGCTGCATCCCCAATGAACGTTTACCCAGTCTACACGCAAACATGAAAAATAATTATACTATTATCAAGAAGGTTCCAGATACTGTACTGACTCCATCATATGAGTGTAAACCTTTGGTCACTGCAGATGCCTTAGAAGAAAAGTATCATCACCTTTATTCTACAGATGCACAAACTGGAACTTCTGGAACAAAGGCCACTTCCTAAAAATGCAAGAATAGTAACAGAGCTGGTTCGAGCTCACACCTTTGTAACCCCAAATCAGGCTTGAGTGCCCCTTTGACTCCAAGATGCCTTCTTTAAAAGGCAAAAATGCTCAGGCAGTTTTGGTGGGGTTTTTTAGATCTCATTTTTTCATTAAATAGGTGTTGTATTTTTATGATGAACTAGGTGCTGGGAATAGCCTGTAGAGAAAGTTACATCCCTGACAATTACAATCTAGCAGAGCACGGTAAGTGCTGAGAAGGGGTAAGAATGAGGGATGCCATGGAGAAGCGCCTACAGAGTGGTGTGGGCTTTGTGAGGGCTCTTGGTATTTAGAAAAGGTCAGAAGTATACTGTCTCCATTGTCATCTGAATCTTTTCAGGACAAAGATGTATATCCATCTGGACTCATTCATCTTTAATCTGCGTTGGATTGGTGTCCACATAGTGAGTTTAATGAAAGAGGTCATAAGCAATTACAGTTAAAGTTCAAATTCATGTAAATCTTATGTAAGATCTTCTGAAGTTGATTAACACCTGATAACACCAGGTAATGAATTCCCTGGATAGTTGGAGAATAAAGATAACTTTTAGAGCAAATTGGGACAATAAATTGGAGAAGCCTTTTTTGGGAAGATGATCATTTCATCCCTATAGAATAATTTTTATTCATTTAGGAATTCTTGGTTCCAGCTTTCTGAAAGTGATCTGGGGTATGGACATTGTTTGGGCATCACAGTTCTTTTGTAAAGGTGATTTGGCCAAGCAAATCCCAGGCAAATTCTGTTTCAAATTCCCTTGGCCTCCACAGAAGCTATCAATTTAAGCTACCTTCTGTCTGGATTTCCCCTGCCAACAATTTGCTGCTTGATCATTGTTTCCAATTGCTAAAGTGACCCTTAACTATGGCTACTAGAGAATTCCCTAGTTCCCACAAAGCAATGGAGAAATTCTAGACCAGTGGGATTTTTCGTATTAGCCCCGTGCCCCTTGCACATACTCAGGTAGCTGCATTTTCTCTTGCCCTACTTAGGCACTCTCTAAAACTCTGGTGATGTGACTGACATCAGAGGAGGCAGTGACACAGTAAAAACAAGCTACTGTCTCTAAAGATCTACTTGTCCCCTTAAAGGCTGTCCTTTCCGTGTCAGAAAATAGCCTTTATAGATTTAGTCCACCACCCAGAATATTTGGGGGGCCTAGAATAGCCAGAAAAGGGTAGAACTTATTTGTGTGCCTTAGTTTAGGTATGGTATCTGAAAAACTAAGCCCTTTACTTTATAAAAATAACACCGTCAAGCTGATGCTCAACGAGAAAACTTCGACTCTTGTAGCAATAATGAAAAAGAATAATTCTGAGAAAGGACTACAAGGCTGGTTATTTGTGCAGCTGGACTTTGGTTTCTCTACCCTGTTCTCCCTCTCTGGTTTCTCAGCTACTTAGCAGGCCACAGAAGAACACCCTAGGTGGCCCCCCAAAGTCTGGGATTTGGCTTCAGTGAAGAAGAGGGAAGACACTGCTTTTGGGTTGTCACTGTTTCAGTCTCTCAAGGAGAGGGTTCAGAGACAGCATTTGTGTATGGTATAAGTGTGTGGAAGGCTTTATTCATTAGTGGATATCATTCTTTTGACATCTATTGGACATCTTCAATATACCAGGAACCACTAAGATTCTGGGGCCCCTCTGTTCTCTGAGAGCACCTGATAGCACCAAGGGAACAGAAGTGCATGTATATAATTGAAATACAATGCACTTCAATGTTGCAAAAAAATTGATGAAAGAAATACAATGTGATAATGCTTATAATCGAGACACTCACCAACTCCTAGTACAGAACAACCAACTTCCTGGGGAATCAGGCCATGCCTCAATGAGTGTGATATTTGAGCTGCAGGTCAAATGTGTTTCCCATCCACAGAATCACTTTGGCTGAAAAAAGGGAAAGCCATTGGAAGAGGTTTTATTTCAGTTATTTCAGATAACTGATACATGGCTATGTAACTGGGATCGATATATGACATACCATGGACCCAAAAGTTAGAGGTGAAAATATGACAGACAAGATCTTTTCTGTTATGTAAATTTTATATTTAGTAGAAAACCATAGAGCTTAAATATTTAAAAGCCTTATTTGACTTTCCCAAACCAAAGGTGTTTGCTTCTTAAGAGCGTTAATCATTCACAAACATGAGTTGCGAATACATAGTAGATGCCTGTTTATTCAGAATCCAAATTGAGGAGCTCATAAAAAAAAAAAAAAAAAAGAGCCATTAAAAACACATTCTATGATTTCATTAATAGAAAACACTTACTAACTGGTGTCAAAGCTTTATTATTAAAATTAAAATCTCCATGTTTTTTCATAGGAGCAAGACAATACCACATTAACGTTAAAAATAACGGAATTTGGAAGACCTTAAAGAACACAAAAGCAAGGTTAAGTTCAGTGGACTGTTATTGCTAAATGTTTTTTACTAAATGGAAATTCCCTGATAACTTACTATTTTAGTGTTTTAGAGATAGTAACTGAGCCAGCAAAGATATTAAGTAACCTCTTCCTTCTAAATGTTTCACCCACAATCTCCCCAACTTACATAAAGATACTCAATTATTTCCATTGTTTAGGTAAAAAATGTGCACCCCTTACTTACAGTGCAGGAATTATCTTTGCATACTGTGTAATTTACATATTTATCATTTATTGTTGGGTGTCTTTCCTTCAGCGAGCTATTCTAAAACAACTGTTAGAATATAGGTAGTGCCCACTGTTTGTTGAATCTAAATAATTTACTGTCATTTGGCGGTCTCTATTCCTTTTCCCTTAATTGCCTCTTGAACCCACTCCATATCCAGCACTACCACCTTGAACCAGGCCTCCATTTTCTATAGCCTGAATTATTGCTTTTCAACTGGTTTCAAATATTCTCCAGTCTGTATCAAGGTAACCCTTTTAAAGCATAAATCATCCAATCACCTGATCTCTCCACTCAAAACCCTCCAGTGTCTTCCAGTCCTGATCAGTGTTACATCCAATGTCTCTACCATGATCCGTGAAGCCTCAAGTGCACACCAGTACCCCCAGTTCTCCACGCCCATCACTCCTCTCTTCTTTCTAGTTACACCATCCTCCTTGCTGTTCCTCAGGCATGCTCCCACCTCAGGGCCCTTGTACATGCTGTGCCCTCTGCCTGAGATGCTTTTCTGCCACATATATTCAGGGCTTATTCCCTCACTTTTTTCCAAGTCTCTCCTCAAATATCAACTTATATGAGACATCTTCTCTGATAATTCAATATAAAAATAGCATCCAGCCCTGTCCACCCCTTTTTATTATTCTGTAGTTTTCATAGTTTTTACATGACTTAACTCTTACTTTACTCTTTCAGTAAAATTGATTTACTGAAAGCTGGAGATTTTTCTGTAGTATTCACAGAAAAGTGCCTAGCATATGCACAAATAACTTTTAAAAATTTAACACTATTTTTCTGAAAAAACTTTTATCAAATCAGTTTATTCTTTCCTGGGAAATAATAATCCTATCAAAAATAGGATGTTATCCCTATCTCACACCATATTCACAAATTTTCTCAAAAGGAATCAAAGACCTAAAGGGAGGAGCTAAACCTATAAAACTCATAAAAGAAAACATAGGAGTAAATTTCTATGATCTTGGATTTGGCAATGGTTTCTAATATATGACACCAAAAGGCACAAACAACCAAATAAAAAAATAGAGAAATGTGATTTCATGAAAATTAAAAACTTGTATTTCAAAGGATACCATCAAGATGGTAAAAAGACAACACACTGAAAGCTAGAAAATAATTGTAAATCATATACTCGTTAAGGGCCATATCTAGAATATACATATAAAATAAAGAACACTTATATGTAGATAACAAAAAGACAAATAACTTAATTTAAAAATAGGCAAATGATCTGAGTAGACACATGTCAAAAAAAAAAGAGAGAGAGAGAGACAGATAAGCGACCACTAAGCACATGAAAAGGTGTTCAGTATCATTAGTCATTGAGGGGATTCAAGTCAAAACTATAATCAGATACCACTTCACCCTCAGTAGCATATTTATAATGAAACAACAACAACAACAGAGAATAACATGTAGTAGAGAAACTGTGAAGAGTCTGAAAACTTCTACACCACAGATGAGAATGTAATATGATGCAGCAATTTTGAAAAACAATCCAGGAGCTCCCCAAAAGACTAAACAAAAAATTACCATATACTGGCCACTCCATTCCAAGGTATATACCCAATGAAATGAGAGCCTATGTCCACACAAATACTTGTGCATGAAGGTTCATAACAGCATTATTCACGATAGCCAAAAAAGTGGAACCCACACAAGTGTCCGTCAACTAATGAGTGGATAAATAAAATCTATTTAATGGAATATCATTCATCAACAAAAAGTATCAATATGCACTACCACAGGAATAAACCTTAAAAACATTACACTAAGTGAAAGAAGCCAGTCACAAATGATTTACATACTGCATAACTCCATCTTTATGAAATGTCCAGAATGTGTAATTCTACGGAGACAGAAGTGGATCACTGATTGTTTAGGGCTGGGGGGGACGCAGCTCGGGGGTGGTGGTGGGAATGAGAGAATTGGGGGTGACAGCTAGAATGCAGAGGTTTGGGGAGGCTGATGAAAATGTTCTAAAATTTATTCTGATGATGGCTGCACAACTCGGTAAATACCTAAGTATCTGTATTATTTATTAGTTTTCTTGAAAGTGTGAGCTTCATAAGAATAGGTACTTTGTCCTGTTCACTACTATTTCCATAGAGCCTAGAATGGTGTCAGGGATACACTAGATACTCAATAAAATATGTAAAATATACTCCACTGACAGCATCATTAAAAAGACTAGTGAGTGGGGTGCCTGGGTGGCTCAGTGGTTAAGCCGCTGCCTTCGGCTCGGGTCATGATCTCAGGGTCCTGGGATCGAGTCCCGCATCGGGCTCTCTGCTCAGCAGGGAGCCTGCTTCCCTCTCTCTCTCTCTCTGCCTGCCTCTCTGTCTACTGTGATCTCTCTCTGTCAAATAAATAAATAAAATCTTTAAAAAAAAAAAAAAAAAGACTAGTGAGTGAAGATTGTTAGCAAAGCACATAACAGGTGTCTGACATAAGTAACATGGCAGGAGCAGAATTTGGGTTTTTCTTGAACAGCACAAATATTTTAGACTGAATAATTATATTTATTGGAAAAGATTGTTTTAAGAGATTTCTCTGATAACCAAGAGTTTACTGCATTATTAAAATGTTTTAATGAAGTGTCCTCTCATAGAAATTGTTTCATCTAAACACACTGGAGTCTCATCTTAATTTTAACTTTGCTAATTAAGTTATACAAAAAAGATATGCAGAAGGGATTTCAATGAAGACCAACAGCAGTTTCTCCTTGGTTTACAATATACATTTGATTCTTCTGACACTTTTTAATGACTTTGTAGATAACCAGCCAAATCAGACTGATTATATAATCCAGTGTTAATAATTATCTTCCTGAATTTATAGTCAATTTTCTAAGGAATCCAACTATCAGAGAAACATCTGTTTGTCCCTCTTCTGTGATTTGTGTCTTGCTTTTAATTTCACTACTAAAACTAAAATGCCATTTAAACTACTTTTTAATTCAAAATTCAAAATTCCACATTGCTCACGCAATAGAATATTGAACTCTTTCTTACCTAATGTAATGCTACAAGGCTATTTATAGATGTTGCAGTATCTGAAAGCTATAAAAAGGGTTATTCCCAGGCAGCTGCCTCAAAAAAAAAAAAAAAAAAAAAAACAACCACACACATACTAAAATAGCTGGTAAAGTTTGGGAATTGATCACAAGGTCAAAATACAAATACATATTTCCCACCTAAAATTATCCTACAGAGACTTTTATTGAGCTCAGAAGATCATATATATATATATATATATATATATATATATATATATACATGTGTACATATATATATCCCCAAACTCAAGTCATTTGAATTGCATTTACTTATTTCACAATAAATATTTGCACTGTCCCATTTTATCCCAGACAGAGTAAATTTCTTCCTATTCCTCTAAGATAGGTACTTTAAAAATATCTGAATGGGGGCCTCTAAGATAGGTACTTTAAAAATATCTGAATGGGGGCACCTGAGTAACTCAGTGGTTAAGTGTCTGGCTCTTGATTTTGCTCAGGTTGTGATCTCTTGGTGGTGGGACCAAACCCCAAGTCAGGCTCCATGCTTAGTGCAGAGTTGGCTTGAGATTCTCTCCTTCCCACTTCCTCTGCCCCTCCCCCACTCGTGGGCACACATGTGCTCTCTCTCTCTCTCTCTCTCTCTCTCTCTCAAGCCTGCGCGCGCGCGCACGCACACACACACACTCTCTCTCTCTCAAATAAATAAAATTCTTTAAAAAATAAAAATGAAGTTATAGGGACACCTGGGTGGCTCAGTTGGTGAAGCCGCGCCTTCAGCTCAGGTCATAATCCCAGGGTCTTGGGATCGAGTCCCACAACAGGCTTCTTGCTCAGCAGGGAGCATGCTTCTCTCTCCTCTGCCTGCCTCTCTAACTGCTTATGTGCTCTCTCTCTCTCTCTCTCTCTCTCTCTCTCACAAATAAATAAATAAAATCTTTTTTAAAAAAAAATGAAGCTATATGTCTAATTATCACACAAAAGAGAAGCTACATTAAACTGTATCTAATTGCTGGTAAGAATGGATCGTTAATTGTTGAAAAAAATAGTTTTATTAAAAGATACTTCGCAGGTGCGACATGGTTTTTTTAAAAGCACGCATTTTTTCTTTATTAAATGTGCAATAATTGAGAGTGACACAATCAAAAACACTTCCCTGGCTTAGCAGTAATATAAAACTGACTATTTCAAATGAAATTGCTGCGCAGAAAGCAAGCTGTGTTTTGGGTTTCTCCTCTCCCTCTAGGGTTGTCTAGGAAAGGACATTTTTTTTTTCTTTTTCTTTTTTTTTTTTTAACCTGGGCTTTGGGAAATGGCAGTCTGGTTAGTGATCTCTGTGGAGCCTGCAGATGCAATGAATAGTATTTATATGTGGGTGACAATGCCTCCATTACCGCCAGTGGATAACTTTCCTGCAACCTACACTCACCAAAGTTGTCTGGGGTCCTTCTGGAAGGATCCAGACAGAAACTTGAGGAAGAAGGAGGAAGCATGAAACAGATTAAAGAAGAACTCCAACTCCAGTCACAAAGAAGAACTCCAATTCCAAGCACTCCTTCATAAATTCCAGGCATGAAAGAGATGGGATTTACGGGTCCCCTAGAGTTACTCCCCAACTTGACCAAGACCGCACATGAGGTCAAATGAGAATTATTTTCTATTTTTTAAACTTTTGCAAGCAAGCATGTTTTTCAAATATTAATAATCATTCCCTGTCTGGTGCACATCGGCTGTGATGCTTCAGATTGGATTTGATGCTTACTTAAATTTGAAAGGACTTACTAAGTCACCGCCCATGTATCTTTCCCTTTGGGTTTAATATTATTTGACAACCAAACCCTGTCCGTTTTGCTTGGAGCCCAGAACCCCCCAAAGCCCCATGAAGGACTTCAGTTCACATTCTTTTTGCAACACTGGGAAGATTTCTCCAACCTTCTTCTAGAAGTTTACACCCCATACCAAATTTTAAAATAAAGCCATTTCATTTTTTTTAAGTTTTTGTTTTGTTTTGTTTTGTTTTGTTTTGTTTGTGAGAGAGACACCCCCCCCCCCACCATGAGGTCAGGGAAAGGCAGAGGAAGAGATGGAATCTGAAGCAATCTCAGCACCACTCCCAGCTGGATCTCACCATGCTGAGACCATGACCCAAGCCCAAACCAAGTGTCCAATGCCCAACAAACTGAGCCACTCAGGCACCCCAAAATGAAGCCATTTTTAACCCAGTCTTGGTTTTCTTTTCCACCCTGGGCACATTAAAAGCATAGAATCTGTCCTCTCTCCATGTTCCTGCAAGGAGGATGGTGACTTTGGCTGGTCAACTTCCACTGCACATGGCTTCTCTTGTCCAACCGATGCCCCACCCCAAGTCAAGACACTGACCCCTGGGCTGCCTCCATCCTTGGATTTCTGCAGCCATGAAGCTTGCAGGCAGCTGCCTTGTCTTCTCACATCATGAGTCGCCTCCTCCAACTCAGCAAATACTTGTATGCATTTTGTTTCTCTTTCATTTCCCTTGTACAGACTTCTCATCGCTTTCTCTACTGTGCCTACAACTAGGCGAGAAAAAAAAAATGCAGCAAGAATAAAAAATAAAATTGGAAACAGAATCACTTCTTCCTTCAGCTCATAGAAATGGAACATGAAAATAGCATGGATTTCGGAAGGAAAAAAAAAATTCATAAAATGCCCTGGTGTCAGAGATGTGTGCTGGGGAGGGTGGGGTGTGACGGATTCCCCTACCTTCTAAGTTATTCCAAATTATAAAAACACATGTATGCTCACCTTGACAGAAAATTTCCTTATTCATCAAAATTACGCATTTTCCCTCTCTAACAAGAACAATGACTTTGCCCATGAACTTTCTTTTTTTTTTTTGGGGGGGGGGGTTGTATTAATGTTGTTATACCAACATTTGAAAGTTATGAGATCTACTTCCATTCTTCGTTTTCAATATTTTGGTGCAATTTTGTTTCAAATAGCAGTACACAGCTATACTTTTTAAAAACTTCAAACTATGCTAATACCATTCTTTAATCTACAAACATTTCCTGCAATTATGGATGTATTTGGAACTAGCTTTACTGCAGTTCTTTTTCATTATACCTTTTCTCCCTTTATTTCCACTTCTGGTTTATTTGATTTCTGCTTATTTGATGAACTTTTCTATACTCTATACTTCTTTTCTTCATTTACCGCAGAAAATTAACTATAAATGTTTTTCACAAGATCCTGTGGTTATTTGTCTCTATTCTCCTACACACAAGCACAAGGGCTCACATCATGTACTGAATGGTACTCCTCACTCCTCAGTCCTCTCTGCCCATCTCTGTGGGTGTGTGTTTCTCTCTGTCTCTCATTATCTCCCCTGTCTTATTATTGGTGTGGAACAGTTTTTGTTTTACTTTCAGAACAAAAGAAAAAGCGGGTATTTTTTTACATTCAATTGTGTCACCAGTTTTACTATTTTCTATTCTACCCTGTATTTATTTTTCCTTTATTTTTCAGATTTTATTAATTTATTTGACAGAGATCACAAGTAGGCAGAGAGGTAGGCAGAGAGAGAGGAGAAAGCAGGCCCCCTGCCAAGCAGAGAGCCTGCTGTGGGGCTCGATCCCAGGACCCTGGGATCATGACCTGAGCTGAAGGCAGAGACTTTAACCCGCTGAACCCCTGAGCCACCCAGGCGCCCCTGTATTTATTTTTCTTCTTACAGCGATACTTCATCAGGAATTCTTTCAGGGAGGCCTGGAATTGGTAAACTATGTCTTTATTTTTCTGATTTTTTTTAATCTCTTTAGTGAATTGTAAGCTAGTTGGGGGTATAGAATTCAAGGTGGATGACCCTGAATTAATTAAATAAGTAAGTAATTTTATTTTATTTTTTTTTCAGTGTTCCAAGATTCATTGCTTATGCACCACAGCCGGTGCTCCATGCAATACGTGCCCTCCATAATACCTACCACCAGGCTCACCCAACCCGCCACTCCTCTTCCTTCCAAAACCTACCCTGAATATATTGATCCATTGTCTTCCAGCATGATTTACTATAGGTGAGATGTCTGCCATCAAAGACTTTTGTGTAACCTGTATTTTCTCTGGTGGGTTCCTTTATAATATGCTGTCACACTATGATATATCTAAATGTGGATTTCTTTTCTCTTTCTTATCTGTTTTTTTTTTTATTCTTTATTTGAAAAGAATTTTTAACATAAGAACATAGATCTCGAATCAATGTTGGGAAATTTTCAGGTCTTACTTCATCTAATATTACTTTATTACTTCACCATTCCTTCTTGGTCTTTTTCCTGAAGTCCTATTAGACCTATGTCACAGCCTTTTGACCTAATCCCCCAAAAGTTTATAAATTTATAAATTTATACATGTATTTCTTCATGACATATTTTATGCAGATACACTTAGTTTTAAGTGTATAATATAGTGGTTTGACATATGTGTGTATTGTGAAATGAGCCATGTTAAGTCTATTGACATCCATCCCCTCACAGAGTTACAAATTTTTTTTCTTGTGATAAGAACTTTTAAGATCTACTCCCTTAGCAACTTTCAAATATGCAATATAGTATGATTAACTACAGTCATCGTGCTGTTCTTTAGACCTCCAGGATTACTTATCTTATAACTGGATGTTTGTTACTTTGGATTTAAAACTTTGTATCTTTTTAGAATAGGTATATAGAAAGAATATCTATTTATCTATATATGAACATAGAGACAAGAAGGGGACAGGCAGGCAGGCGTATTTTGAGTGAAGTCTTCAATACTATTTCTGGCTTGTCTAATTCCCTTGCAAATGTGTCCAGTCTAGAATTCACCTAGTCACTTTTGTATTTTATGTGAATTACTATATGTTTATTTCCAAGATTTCCAACTTGTTCTTTTACACTCCTGTCTTTTGTGACTTATTTTTTATTCTTCTTACAGGTGTTATACTTTCATTGACTTCACTGATAATCCCTATGCATATTTGTTTAAAGATTTTATTTATTTATTTATTTGACACAGAGAGAAGGATCACAAGTAGACAGAGAGGCAGACAGAGAGAAGCAGGCTTCCCCCCAAGCAGAGAGCCCAATGCGGGGCTAAATCCCAAGACCTTGGGATCATGACCTGAGCTGAAGGCAGAGGCTTAACCCACTGAGCCACCCAGGCACCCCTCCTATGCATATTTAAAGTCATTTTCAAAATTTCCTATTATTTTTATTTTGTCTGTAGTGCATTTTTGACATTTAGGCTCTCGTTCTCAGCATTGGAAGTCTTTAATATACTTTGAAATTTTGATCTGCAGCCTCATCTGTGAAACATTTCATTTTGTTGTGTGCCTTTCTCTCTCTTTCTGTGCTCATCCCCTGGGTAGAACTCTTTCTAATTACTCTTCCACATCCCAAGGGTCTTGACTCCAGGACCAAGAGCTACAGTGGTCACAGTGGTTTCTGGCTCTGCAGTGATACTGAGAACATATCATTCAAGGAACAACTTGCTCAATTCCTGATGACAAAGTGGGATATATGTCATCTTCCTTTCCAGGCACACAGCTTCACATAGGGCACAGTCCTGACAGCAGAGGAGGCTGGTTGTTCCTGTCTTCTTTTACTAACTGGGAGCTCTTCTCTAGACTCGTTTTCAAACAATAATCCCAATTTCCTGCCCCCAACTTCTTTGAGGCATCTTTGGGCCCTGTTACCCACAGAAGCAAAATTCCATCCATTCCCACATAGTTCCAGCCCAACAGGTATGCCCATTGACCTCAACATGCGGCATTGACTTTTCTTTGTGGGTCCACTGAGAGACTATTATCTTGTTATTGAGCAATTTTGTCTTCCAGTATGTTTTCCTCCTGATAATAGAAATGTATCTGGGTGCCTTTAGTGGCATGGGAGAGCAGCAGCTCTGGATTCAGTCTTCTTGGGACCACATCTCAGCCTGACCACATGCCACATATGGTCATATGCTGCATATGCTGGGGCAAATTACTCAGTCTCTGTGTCACTTTCCCTGTCTATGAAATGGATATATTTATCATTGTGAAGAATAAATGACATGACATACACAAAGCACTAAAACACAGTGTGTAGTCATTGTATGTTAGTCATGATACTAAGAACATAATGAGGCCATAGTTTTGACAAAGAAGTATAATATTGGATATTTTTAAGTGTAAAAAGTAAACACAAAAGAAAACTATTGCTGGTGGAACTGCTATTAATTACCTCATATTTATTCTTTCATAATTTTTCTAATTCACTATAAATATGTAATTTTAATACAATGGTATCATTCCGTGCATACTTTTTATATAATCCAATTGTGTTGCTTAGCAATACATTATGAGCTTATTCTTGTGTGAATAATATTCTATAATAAAACTAAAATAATATTCTATAATAAGACTAACATATCAATAACACTGTACTGGATATTTTTGGTCATACAAATCAGAACATTTCAGGCAATATTTTTTTTTGAAAAATGGAATAACAGGATCTGTTCCAGACTTATGAAACATACTGACAAATTATCTTGCAAAAAACTTTTCACTTTATATCTCAATCCAAATGTAGGAGTATCATATATATTTTTAATGTAGACAGATTTAATTGGCACTAGCTGCTTATACATTTTAGAGCAATATCAAGCCTACTTTTCTGTCCAGTGAATCTATGTTGAGCTATCTTGTTCTACTGACAACTTACTTTTCAGTTTCAGCACTAAGTCTGATGTGTTCCTCTTTTTCTAAAATTTCTATGTTGAAATCCTAACTTCAAATCATCATAATTTTATTTATAGAAGTATTAAAATGCGTTAGTGAATTCTGTCTGAATATTATAATCTTCGCTCTGTAAAAATGTAAAACTGATTTTCAGAAGAAGTTGAACATGTTTTTAAATTTAATTCCTTTTTTTTTTCCCAGAGAACATATTCTTTAAGATGTCACACTTTTGAAATTTAAAATTTGTTTTATGGTCTAACAGATAACCAATGTTGGTGAACATTCTATGCACACTTGAAAGCACTATGTATTCTGTAGTCTTTGAGTGCTATGTTCTAGAAATGTCAATTAGATAAAGGTTGTTGATGGTATTATTCACATCATCTATACCTTTACTGATTTTTCTCATTCTGGAAAATGAATGATTGCAGTAGAAAGGAGTATTACATCTGCCATTATGACTGCAATGATTTATATCTCCTTCTAGTTCTGAGAGCTTTATTCTGAAACTCTATTTTTAGGACATCATAGTTATTATGTATACATTATTAATAAGCATATTAGTAATCATGTACATAATAATAATTCAGTACATAATATAATTATGTCATCCAGATGTACTGACCCCCTTATTGTGACTGAAATGTCCTCTTAACCTCTGCTAACATTCCTTTTCTTGAAGTCTACTTTGGTCTTAATATAGATGTGCCAGCTTCTTACAATTAATATTTACACAGTATACATTTTTCTATTCTTTTAACTTAAAATTCATTTTTGTCTTTACATTTTAAGTGTGTCTCTTATAGACAACATATAGTAGAGTATTGCTTTTTTTAATCAAACTATATAATCTCTCCCTTTTAATTGTAGTATTTTATACATTTACACTTAATGTAGTCATAGATATGGTTGTATTTAGGTTTGTGATTTTGCTCTTTGTTTATATTTATCTCTTTTGTTTTTGGTTTCTCTCTCTTTTCCTGCCTTATTTTAAAATAACTGAGTATTTCTAGCTTTCCATTTTGACCCTTATATTAGCTTTTTAATCTATGCTTCTTTGCATTTTTAGTGGATGCTCTAAGAATTACAATGTTTCTCTTTAGGTTAAAAAATTCACCTGAGTTAATATTGTACTACTTTGTGTGAAATATAAGAACCTTGCAAAAGTATCAAAGTATCATTTCATTTTCCTCTGTTTGTTATTGCTACAATATCAGTTATATCAACAACCACTATAAATCCCTCAACAGAGTTATGACTATTGCTTTGAATAAACCTATGTGTCAAATAAAATTAAAAGAAGAAAATAAATCTACATATATGATCTCCTGTTTCCCACCTACTTTTCCTTTTTACTAGTATTCATTCCTTCTGTTCTTCCCCTTTGGCCTAAGGAATGTCCTGTATCTTTCCTTGCAATGTAGTTCTTTTGGTAATGAATTCTCTTAGCTTTTTTAATTTAAAATGTTTTATTTCATCTTCAGTTTTGAAGAGTAAGTTCATTGATCATAGAATTTTGATTGACATATTTTTTTTTCTTTCTTTCATCATTTTAAAGCTGTGGTTCCTTTGTATTGAGTTTGATTTGTTTGGGTTTTGGCCTTCATTTTTTCTGATGAGAAAGAAGTCAGTCATAATTTTTATCATTTCTCCCTTTATTTTTCTCCATCTGATTCCATGATTTTCTCTTTATCTTTGGTTTTACCCCTTCTCTGGGTTTGACTTTCTTTTTATCTTTGGGATTAATTGAGTTTGTTATATGTTATACCAAATTTGGGAAGATTTTGGCCATTATTTCTTAAATTATATTTTCTTCCTGTTCTGTCTGTCCTCTCCTCTGAAACTCCTACACATGTGAGAATACCTGATATGATCCCACAGACTGTGAACATTTTCTTTCAGTCATGTTTCTCTCTATTTTTTGGTTGGATAATTTCTACTGATTTATCTTCTTCAAGTTCACTAACTTTTCCTTTAGCCTTATTCAGTCTTCTCTTAAACTCACCCAGTCATTTATTTTCTCTGTTATTGTACTTTACAATTCCACAATTTCCATTTGGTTACTTTGTAAACTTTCTATTTCTCTGCTGGTTCCATGCATCTTAATTTATTGTGGGTATATTTCCTTTATATCTTTGACTATTTACAGTAGCTATTTAAAGGCCCTTGTCTGCTAATTATACCATCTGAGTTACCTCAAGATGACTTTTCATTGACTGATTTTCTTTTTTCCTGATATGGGTCATGTTTTTCTGTAACATCCTCTAAGAATGTCTTTTGCAAGAGCAGGCTGTTAATCTAACTGGACTCAGGCTGCAAACTGTCTCCCATGTGGTGTGTAGCAGCTAAAATCTCTGCTTAATTATTTCTGCCTCCACTGATGCTTTTCTGTCGTACTCACAAAACTTCCCACTATATGTTGTTTGCTAGGAATCTAAGGACCTGGGAAAAGTTTTCACACAACTTTGCAATCCACCTACTTTACAACTCTCACCTGCAAGGATTTATACCCTAACTTTTTGGCTACTTGACCAGCCCCAAAACTGTCTCCTGAAGTCTCAAGCCAACAAGGCAACCAGAATCATATTATAATTAGGAAGTGTCCTCAAAAAGTCCACAAACTTCCCATCTCACCTGTTGTAATTCACCTTTCAAAGTCAGACCCCTCTCCACTAAGTCTCTACCTGCTTTGTGTCTCTCAAAAGGAACTGCAGATTGTTTGGTTTTTCTGTCTGTGCTTACTTTTTGTTCTGATCTTACATTGTTATCCCTAGAAGGATTAAACCTACCAAACAACTTCACAATTCCAAAAGGCTCTAAATTATTTTAAATGGTTTATTTCTACAAGCAATGGATATGCCTACATAATTCAAATAATCCACAATTTTAAATTCTACCATCTCTGAACATCAAAGACATCAGTAAATCTTGAGATTATCAAAAATAAAAGAAAAAAAAAGAAAAAGCAAACATAAACTCTGATGATGAGTTAGCACTGGGAAAAATCAAGTATGTGTTTCCTCTTTCTGCCTGGAGTTGCAAGAATACAGCAATGTCTAAGTAGTAATAAATAGCCAAAAAAAATTATTTTCATTCTTAAGGGGGAAAATAACCTCATGATTTAATTAGAATAAGAAATTTATCCAATTTTCAAATTTAAAATCTAGAGCAATAGAACCTTCTGTCTAGTACAGCTCTGTCTAGTAGAACAATGAAAATGTTTTATCTGTGTCTTATATGATAGGTACAAGACACAAGTAGCTGTAGGCACTTAAAATGTGACTCATAATACTTAAAAAACCTGATTTTTTTTTTTACTATATTTAATTTTAAATGCTGGAAATTTAAATAGCCACATGCGGCTAATATGTACTGTGCCGAGCTGTATAGGTGTAGTGCAACTGAAACAAACAAGAGATTATAACCAAAAGCAGGTAGAGGTCATCTGTGTCATTATTTTAATGTGGCTGAATAAGTCAAACAAACAAAGAACTCGGTGATTTTATAATATAAAAATACTTAATTATCCCTCAGTATACCATTTTCTCAAAACATTACATAGCATTTATTTTGCTGCTGTTTCTGAACCATATTTTTAGGGCCAAAGAGCAAATGACCAAAAAGAAACATAGCAATATGAACGTATTAATAAATTAAACATTTTATCATGTAGATTATGTAATAATTATGGCCCACAAGTCAAGTTGATGCTCACCTATAGTACATATCTAAGAACTAAGTACATATGGACATATAGTACATACCAAAGTACATATCTTACATGGAGGTAAGGATTTCAACTAAAGTAAAAAGCACCCTTGGAATAAAAAAAAAAAAATCCTTGTATATCTGCCATAAAATGAAGCATAGTACTAACTCATAATGAATTCACTGTAGACTATTTTTACTCACAGACTGGAATAGTTCATGGTTCCCATGGCTGAACAATGGACAGTATGATGGTCCAATATTTAGTTGTAGTGCTGTGCAAATAGGGTTTCCTATACCTCGACGCCCAGAACCCCAACTCAGATAAGAGTGGTATCTTGATCTGAGATACGGGGACTGTGGCCATTTAAAGAGCCAACACACCTCTCATCATATCGTCACCCCTTGGCAATGCTCAAGTGGAAAAAAAGACGGAGGACATTGCCCCAAATTATTATAGTTCTCTCTCTCACTATCTCCCCACCCCCCCTTTTCATGATATTTCTACTCAGAAATTCATGTACTTGAATTTGA
Source organism: Mustela lutreola (assembly GCF_030435805.1). Lineage (NCBI taxonomy): Eukaryota > Metazoa > Chordata > Mammalia > Carnivora > Mustelidae > Mustela > Mustela lutreola. Next base: position 60,935,437 of record NC_081298.1, on the reverse strand, counting down.
GCAAGGTAAGTGTGCTTATATGAACCTTCATGATAATGCTTTTGGGGAAATTATCAGTAAAACTTGACAGAAACTAAACTTTTTGACCCTAAATGTTTATGTTTCATTTACCCAGAAAATCCAAACTGCCTTCTCCTTTAACCATACCAGATAATTAAGGCTTTAGACTATTCTTGGATTCACAGAGAAAACAGTAAAACGGGTAGAACATCTCTCCACACAAACAATTACCATCCAGAAGGACTGGCCAATTGGAGGCACATCCTAATTAAGGTATTAACATGAATTGTTTGCCATGCTTCTGGTCGTAGAGTACAATTAATCTGACATGTTTCCCCTCTATGTATATGCCTACTCTAGTGCCTGTTGGAATTATCAGAGTTACCCAAATAATGCAGTTATTTCCACACTATAGCAGAAATAAATAGAAACCTTGATTATCATTATTCATCTGTTTAGGGAAGTCTTGATGTATAATAAAATAGCTCCAAATATATTAGGAGGATAGAATACAAACTTTATCTTTAATTTCATTATATTTAACCCATTCTAAATAGCAGTGTGTGACATTTATTTTTAAAAGACTATCACATGAGTGATTTTTTCCCTCCCTGACCCACTTTTTCAATTTTTCCTTATGGAACTAACAGCGATAACACTAACACCGCCAAATGTACCAAGCACTTTACACGACATGTAAAGCATGACCTTGGCCTTCAGAAAAACAGCGTTACTCTTCAGGCATGAGTCCTTTTGAATCTTAAATTGAACCCTCTACCAAAAGTACTTCCCTACATCGACTAAAACTGGCTGGTTGACTATAGTATTTGACAAGAAGAGTTGCATTCTCATTTGAGGACGGGATGATTTTTCACTGTGAATTATTGCTTGGTTTTCTTCCCATACAATTCCATTTTGAGCCACTTGTGCATGCAGATTGCCTTATTTATTACCCAAAGATCAGAGTCCTATCGTTTGTGTGTTTTCTCCATTCCTTCAATGTTATGTGACTTATCCCCATAAACTGATTTTCTGAATTTCGACTCTCCTTTGTTTCTACCTATTAGTCATTTTGCTTTTCTATCTCTCCAGCTTTAGATTGCCATCGTGCCACATTTGAAACATGTTGCTTGCATTTCTCCTCTTATCATCAATAGTCTGAGATCCTATATATTTAGAAAATTGCTTTCTATTGTTGACCTGCCTTTTTTCCACAAGTCTTCTGGGGTAGGACTTGTTCACCCCGCAGTCCAACGCAGTGAGTAACTGGAGAAGACGTTCCTGGAGTCAGGTCTGTTCCTCTCGCCCAGCCTCTCCAGAAAGTGCTCCTGCTCTGAGAAAGTGCCTGACTCCCTCCCTGCCTGTTTTGTTCTGACCATCATGGGGCCCCCACTTTTTGCGTGCAGACGAGGCCCATAGACGGAGATGTAGAAGTTCCGTGTTAGTGAGGACCCTGCAGTGGCTTTTGAATCACATTGGATGTTTTTGCAAAGTCAAGTGTATCTTTATTTCCAAGTTTGTTTGTTTGTTTTGAAGAACTCTAAAGCTGTTTTGATGTATTATCTTTCATATCTCCTACTTCTCTCTCTGAGGAGAAAGCGAGGGTGATATGTACAGGTAAATAACGTCAATAGCAACTGAAAAATTCACCATCATTTCCCTTCCACATTCGCTCTCTGTGGAAGTCATCTGACAGGATAACTCTTACTAAAAGAGGCTACTAAAATTTGTCAACTGATCTGATGGATATACTTTTTTTTTCAGATTCATTTATTTATTTACTTACTTACTTATTTTTCAGAGAGAAGGAGAGAGAGAAAGAGCACACACACGCACGGGGATCTGCAGGCAGAGGGAGAAGCAGGCTCCCTGACAAGCAAGCAGCCCAATGTGGGACTCGATCCCAGGACTCTAGGATCATGACCTGAGCCAAAGCCAGATGCTTAACCCACTGAGCCACCCAGGGGTCCCCAGTGGATATACTTTTGAATGCCTACCGGAAGCCAGGCACGGAGGTAAAACAGCACACAGCTGTTGACTAAGTTATTCACAGGCACGCCATGGGCAGGGCAATGGCACAAGGAGAGAACGGGAGTCAAGCACCCTCAGCGTTTCCCAGCGAGCATCAAAAGATCAGACTAGGAGCCGGGAAATACAGCTTCAAGGTAGTCCGGTGACCTACAGTCACTCCCCAAGTAGTCAAGTTGATGAGGATCCTGGGACCTTTGTAAGAAAAATCAGTTAGAGAAGAGTCCCTCGTCCTCCGAGTCCACAAATAGCAATGGTGCTCAAGGATCTTTAGACCTGCGTCTGTACCACAAAAATGCCACGAAAACTCAATTATTATCCAAGTTGGTTTTTCTAAGAATTATAGCGCAACTAAATGACTTGTTATCTCTCTCACTCCTGATAATTTACTTAGCCTCCCAGAATCGCTTTCTCCATAGAATTGTTACAAAGATTAAATGAGATAGTTTTTATGACATGCACAGGCTAAGAGCCTGATAAATGAGTATGTTTCCCACAGACCGTGCTGGGAATAACAACGTTGGTTTCACTTCTACCATACAGGTCAAAGGATCCTGTGCCAGGGAACCAGGAGTTGAAAAATGTGAAGTGACGATGGGCTTTTCATACCTTGTCACAAACTAGCCAGAAGCACTTGGTGCTTTGCCTGGCAGGGCAGAGGTTAAATTATGAACGTGGGATGCGATCCAGAAGGTAAGGCTACAGGTGGAAGAGGAGGAGCAGAAGGATGATTTTGGCAAAAGAAGCATAATGCAAAGCTGGGGTGAGCGGCAGTGGGGGCAGTCGGGGTTCCTTAGAGGGGCGACCACTCTGACTGGCAGATGATCTCTCTGCTTATAACCTGTTCCCTGAGAGCTTCTCACCAACGCATGAGTTCCCGGCCAGTGGTCTACCTGGGGGTCAGTGGAGTTCAGGCTCCCTCCTTTGTTGCTTGGGCCAACTGAGGAGTACCAGACCTTTACTGTGGGGAGGCTCCATGTGGTGGAGGCTTAGAGGAAGGGCGGAGTCTTCCCTCCAAAGACCAAGGACTATTGCAAAGACATTGTTTAAAGGGAAGTAAATGATTCTAGGTGTTTCCATAGCTCCCACATGGAGGACTTCCCAGAATCACTGTGGCTAGCAGGTTATTTGTGAAACAGTCCTCAGGAAGGAGCCGATAGGATTACGCAAACTGAGCAAGCAGGGACCGTGCAGGTGAGTGCATTAAACCTGTCACCTCTGGTCCAGCCATTCGTCCGTCCTCCCCAGAGTTGAGTCTGTGTTCATCTGCCTTTCCCCTTTGTGACTACTGTCTTCTTATTAAGGCTTGAAATCATTTTTACTAAGCTAACGAACGATGAGGAAAGCAATCGTTCAGAACCAAGAAAACAAAGTTGAGTCAAGAAGATGGCAAATATTTAAATGTAAGTCATAGTTGGATATCTTAAGCCAAGTAATGTGCTAGCAGAGCATTTCTTGTTGTTCCTTAATTAAGCGATGATGCAGGGAGGCCATGAAGTCTACTTTACGATCTACTTTTACTTGGATAACAGAAAAAGCTCTTAGGCGCCAAGTCTCCCTAGTCAAGAAGTGTCATGTCAATGAAGTTAACTGTGGAGAACAAAGTATTTTAACTTCAAATTGTCATTCAAGAAAGAATTTTGAGTACTCCTTTAAAAAAAATTGGCAGTTGTCATTTAATATATGATGTGATCTAAAAGCATATTATTTCTTAATGTTACCTAGGAGATTTCACCAGCTTCATGACATTCTTAATCTTTGGTATAATTGTCTAAATTGATAGAACATCTTTTATTAAACCGATAGAGACACATCCTGCCCTTTCATAAGTCAAGTAAACAGGTGTGATTATTCAGGGATCTGACTTTTCACTTCTTTTGTCTATCCCTTTTTTTTTCCCCAACCCTCCTAAAACTTTCTAATCATGATAAAAGTGACACTGTGTTAAAGATAAGAAGCAGCCAAATTATCTTCTCCCTGACCTTTGTAGCTTCCAGAACAAGTAATCTCTGTTAGCAACACGATTCAAGCTTTCTCTTATAAATTATGCCTTGCATTGTGCTGTAAGAAACATTTATTTTTCCTGATAAGGAAAGTTATTAAGCCCTCATCTTTGTTCAGAAAAGCATTTCACCAAAATAAAGTTGGGGAATATTTCAGAACTCCTGAGGAAAAATCTGAACGAAAAGAAGGAAAAAAAAAAATTCCGTTTAAGTTCCGTTTTCTTCTGGTACCCAACGCGTCTTGGAACTTTGACTACGTCTTGTCGCAACAAGTAAGAGGGGTTTCAGGGATCTTCTTGGCAGCCTTTCCATACTAGTGGCACAGTGACACAGCTGAAGTTTAATGTGTTAAAAGTAAGTTTTGTCCAAAGGATGACCGGGAGAAGGTGAGCAGAAAACCAACACAGAGTTAAATTCATCTAGGATGTGAACTGGACTTGAACCTTGAAAGCCAGCTGTAGCTGAAATTGAGCCATTCAGACACCATTGTCATCTCCTCCTGAACCCGAATCTGTGCGTTTTCATTAAAAGCGTTTCCACGAACCGCGTTTGTTCAGAAAGGCAGGGCATGCTCAAAGGCTCATCCACTAGTGGTCAGATGCTCAAAGGCTCATCCACTAGTGGTCAGATACCTTCATCAGTTTTTTCCTGGGGCTTCGAAACAAACAAGTGTGATCTATGGATCCTTGCAGGTTTGCAGAGTCTGCAACAATAGATCCCTGTTGTCGCTAATTCTTAGGGCCGGAATGGCGGTGAAGGCGAAGTTAACAAGAGAAACCTCCTCCCTGTTACCGAAGAAGTGGGGGTCGCTCCTATGCTGTTTTTGAGTGGCTGGAGGTACAGCGTACAGTCAGGGAAAAGGCATAGAGTATATTAGAGGCACATAAAAGGAAGCGTACATTTACAAATAATAAGATTCATTAAAGAAAATAATAGAAGAGGCAGTAATAGTCATTAACTCCAGAATTCATAACTTCAGATTTCTCGTTCACAATAAGCTTTGTGGTATGCCACAGTTTTTAATAGCCTAGCAGCTTTTTAAAATTCTTCTCTTAAAAGAGGACTGGCTTGGAATGCTAGAATATGCAAGTATACAAAAAAGACTGGCTTTACTGACCATTTCTTTGTGTTTGGGTATATATTTCTGTATGGCATAATATTTCCACTTGCACTGGATTCCTGGCATGAAAATGTTTATTGCGCTCATTAGCTAAGAGGGTATCGGCACTGGTCCAGTGAACACAGATCTGCCTTCTGATTTCAGCCATTAAATTGCAATGGGATTCACAGGCTTAACATTGTGGGTGTGAGGATAATAAAATGGAACTCCATCTTTAGCCCAGTTACCATGGATGCAGTTAAAGGTCATGGGGCCAGCTGCTAACTAGTTGCCTTTTGAGCTCTGTTTCCCCTCCTTGCTCTGTGTTTTCCAGCACTTCCGCTCCTTTAGGTCTGTCGCCAAACACCGTCACCTGCTTTGGTGACACACTAACCTCTTCTTTAAAAACGACAGGCTCCCCCCCTGTCCAAGACAATGGTTGCCATGGATCTCCTCTTTTATTTATGTCTTATGGATACGATATAGACTCAGAAGGTAAAGGCCTTAATAAAAATACAAATTGCTGTTGCTTCAGCATCCTGAATTACCTTCTCATTTTCTGCACAGCGCTCTGCATTCCCGGCCCCAACCCCCACCCCCAAAAAGTAGAGTGAATTCCCATCTTCCTTCAAACTGGTAATGGGTTCAGGCACTGATGCATTCACAACGTGAAACATCAACTTCTTCTTCATTCGGCCCAAAGTCCTAGGAGTTAATTCCCTGTATTGCATGAGGTGTCAGGGTAATTACCGCTGATCAGCCCTGTTTCCCCCGTGCGCTGCCCAGCTTTGCGGGCCCCCTGTTTATCGATGCACCGCCACATCATTGCCGCGCCTCCATTCAGCCAAGCTTCTTAATCGAAAGGGTTTGGACAATGTCGGATTTTCAAAGAGAAGAAGTGGGGAAAAAAATTAAAAGTAGCCAAGCAAAATAAAGTGCATGGTAAGAAACCTGAATGCTCTACAAAATATTTCCTGATGTCAACACTTCATTTCAATAGATTTTAAAACTCCCATTCATGCCCAAAAGAAGGTACTAGGAGCCTTTCCTTGGGTAACCTCACTGTATGATCGCATTTTGAAATACTTGTGGAACATGGACCTTAAACACACACACACACACACACACACACACACACACTTTGGAGAAGTTTATTGTTTTTTGTTCTATTTAGCTATGTCATAACTCTGTGGAGCTGTAAAAGCCAGAATACAAAGAAACTTACCCCCAAAAATGTTGTGCCCCTCTGTTTTAAACGTACATTTATATAACTTGTCATTTCATAAAAATAAATTAAGTATTATATGAGCCAAATGTTTCAATTCCACACAAGAGTGGTTTCTGGGACTCTTGGCAGAATGCCACTATATTCATTTTTATTTCAAACACAATGTGAAGTCTTTAATTTTAATATACTTTGTAACTATAATGGTTATAAGGCATATATTGTATTAATTCATCCTCATCTTTTTCTGGTCCTGAGCAGTTTTCCTCGAGGAACCAAAGATTCATTGATTTCATGTATCTTACATACTTTAAAATATCGTGGAAGGAAGTTGGTTGGGGGGGATTGGCAGAGAAGGAGAAAGAATTCAGAGCTGGGCACCCAGAGCTCAACCCCCAAAATGTTGCCACTGGCTTTGCCACTGGCGTCTTATCCTCCCACGTCCCCAGTCCCCGAGTTCAAGTGATGGCCAGTGGAGAGCAGAGTAGTAGCCCCATCTGCCACCTGGGATTCCTCTCCAGCTCCTTAGCCCCTGGGCACCTCCCTCAGGAGCTGGCTCTCAGCCTCTGGTAGTCTGAAGGGAGAGGAGTGTCAGCTGATGGGAAGTTCCCTGTAAGTGCCCCATGTGGTGGCAGTGGGGTCGTGGGCCAAATTCTTCCCCACGGCTCCTTTATCCTCTGGAACTCCACTAGCCAGCAGTCAGAGAAAGAGCAGGGACAAGAAAACTAGGAGATCCCTGCCAGTTTAATCTGAGAGAGTCTGCCCTGGATGGGGGTGGGGGGATGATGCCCAGTTTAAGAGGCCCCAGAGTGGCGACGACAAATCCATATGTAAATCTATTAATCCCCAGGGAGAGCCCTGAGGTTTCAGAGCGACCTCGGTAGCAGAGTGGTATTTCTTCATTAAAGGGGCTGGCGGAGGGGGGGGAGGCGGAGAGAAGTCATTTTCCTAAGCCAAGCCTTGTGACTGTCTTCTTGGGGACACCAGGAAAAAAAAAAAAAAAACATTTCCAGTGCTTGGGGAGACTTGAGCTCTCCTTTTCCTCTTGCCACACTTCTAATCAGAGAATTTCTTCCTGTGCCTTGTTTACTGTTGATATTTTCTGGCTGATTGGAGAGGAATGACATTTTGACAATTTAGTGTAGCAGTAAGCACTGTACAAACAAAAGGTGCTGATGAAAACTGGAACCCATTATTATGTAAATGACGGCTGAGTAACACAGAATCTGTCTCCCAGTCACCATCATTGAGACCAGTTTTACTCAATGATAATAATTTTCATGATTGCAGACTTCAGAGTGATCAGAAATATGCTTTCGCTGTTGCATTTATCTACTGCTGGTACTTGACCCTTAATTAAATTCTGAAACTTTTTTATATAATAAAGTAAAATACAGCTGACACTTCCGTTCAAACAAAGAGGCTCAAACACAGAGCTACCAAATAAGATAAAGGTATTTCAGACTTACCTCGCTGTATTTATAGTAAACATGGATTGTACAGGGTATTTTGAAAGCCAGCTTAAAGTTTAAAATGCAGATGTGTGTTTTCAAGTAATTTCAATTCCGTACTTCGGCACTGCTCTTCTTAAATGATGCTAAATCTTTGCAAGCTCATCTTGGACACGTCATAATAAAAAAATCTGTTTGAAAGACATGTAAATGTGCTCTGAAAATAAGTCCTGTGGATTCTTTAAATCATCCGTCTTAATATCTAGACTATTCAAAGCGAGGCTTCAAAACTATGCCACTTACCAAGATCCACACAGCTTTGGGGAGCCTGCATTGAGTTTTGTAAAGGAGTATTTTCTTCATAAATTTGTTCTTGTCTTAAAAGGAGAAAGCCAAGGCAAATTTTAAAGCAGCATTTTGGCTTCAATGAAAAATTGATTGGCTAAAACAGATGTCAAAGTGAAAATACAAAGAGCCAGGCATTATGCAGGTATCAGCTGTTTTTTTTAAGAATGGCTGACAGTAGAAGACACTTTGGGTAATGTGTTCTTATTCTCTTGAAATCCTGCTAATGCCCCAGAGCATTTATTTACCTTGGAGTTCCCTCACCCTCTCAGGGTCGTGGGGGGTGGGGGAAGACCTTCATTTTGAATATGTTAATAAGGAACAGTCAGCTGAAAGGGGGCAATTGTATGAGGCTGTTTTTTAATATTTCCTTCGATATAACCCTTTCTAGCCAGGCGACTCGCAGAGCCAATGAGCTAAGAAGGTAATTACTTAAGTGGATTTCACGAAGAGTAGAAAGATGATTGTGCCACATTAAATAACAATTGTGTCCTTAATGATGTGTTGGGCTATAATGCAAACATCCCTCCGCCATCTCGGGCTGGGGCTCCAGTGTACCTTTCTAATGACTCCTGGGGTTTTCTGTCCCCTGGCCGCGACTAGGGGCTTTCGGAGCCTATGTAAACACCAAGTGAGCTGGTATATTTTCTCAGACTGCAGTGCCTGCAGCTGCCCGGTCATTGATAAATTGGCTATGAATTGCTGAAATACTTCATATGAATATAAACATTGTTGTAGCTTTGTAGCTTGGAAAAGGGAAGAAAGAAATGAACTTGACAGAGGAGACAGCATGTCCAGAGCGCAACCTTCCAGAGGGTTCGCTGTCTGTAAAAAGGCCCCGTTTACGGGAAAACCAGCAGGATGGTCCCCAAAAGTGTGAGGGGGAGGGGAATGCAGTTTAAAGAAACTGAAGAAAGTGTGGTTTCGCATTGAGGTGGTTCTCTGCTACAGCAGCAGAAAATAACATTACAACATAGTAGATGTTATTCCTTTGGAATACAGAATGTTCTGAGCATCCCTATCCACTCCACTTTCTGTAGAGACACCAATAAAGGGCTACCGTAATAAATATGTTCTATATCTAGATTAGGATTTACATGAGCCCATAGCCTTAACCTAGCCTGAGAGGAAGAATTTTCACCATGATGTAAACTTGAGAGAGAAGGGGGGGGTGGGAAATACCCACGAAAAGGATAATTAGCCCATGGCTATAAATTTTCTTGACTGCTCTTGGATGCTATTATAATGACTATTTCTCCTATAGCCCATAATACTATCCCTTTGTAGATATGCACATTGAATCCTTACAAGATCGTTTATTTCCAGATGTTAAAATTGATAAATCTGATCTCAAGTGGTATGATTCAAACAAAAGGCACAAAATGCAAAAAGAATTCAAGCATGGAGAAAGTACTTTGCACTAAATCCTCTTTTGTTAACAATGTACCCATTTCATAGAAATAAGATCCTTAAGGTCAGGAAATCTGAAACTCTCTGTAAATTAAATATATTGTGGGAGTTGAGATTAGCAAATCTCTTACCTCTCACCGTTTGTGTTTGTTGTTTGTTTTATTCAAGGAATGAAAACATCAGATCCAAACAGATTAATGAAATGGACGCGGGAATGCCTTGATCTATAGCTCATGTGGAAAGACATGGTGTTGCTGTTCCTAGATCAGACTTTGGGGATGACTATCACAAATTCAGATTCTGTGGTGCTGAGTGAAATGTCTGTGATGTGCCAAGCCTCTCACTTTGCAGATAGAAGATCACTGCTCCTGAGCATGAGAAGGAAGAGGAGAAGACCACCACTCCTGGGTCCTATATAGGAACCCACCAGGCATTGCCTTAACTGATGCTTTCTTCCTGCTCCCAGGAGTGTGGGAGGGAATATCAGACTCCACAAGAAACTGTAAACCTCCCCACCGCCCCTGCTCACCCAGAGCCTGGGTCTACCCAGGTTGGACTGATTCCAAAGCAAGACTTGCTTACAGCAGGGCTGTAGTCCAAGGAGTAAGACTGGTCAACACTGATGTCCAGTTACAATAATAGAGCCTTGACCAAGCTCTGCTGGCAGCTGGAGAAGAAAGCAATGCAATAAGACGAAGGGTAACAGAGGCCACCGCTCATCCCCAATCTCCTTTCCCAAGTGTGAGCTGCTCTATAAAAGCTTATGTGAGCTCGATAGGCTGCTTACCGAGCCACTCATACCGGACACCAGGTACTCTTAATTATTGAGCAAGGGTTTCCCTCTGAACTCTACATAGTCCAGTATCTTGTGCCTATTTTATGGACAAGAGAAATAAAACGCATAAAATAAGTATTCGTCTGAAGCTATGATAAGTGAGTTATATAGCTGGAAATGGGAGAAAAGCCACAGATGCTTCCATTGGTGGTATTTGGGTACCTGCTGCCTGTTCCACCTTCCCTCATCACGATGCTGGATTCTCAAGTAGACTTCCTGCATTTGTCTGCGCTAATCATTTCAGAGACATTTTCAGCTGGGAGGAACCAAGTGTGATACACAACACACAAAGAGCCATGGAATACCTCGGACCCCCTCCCCTTTTCTTAAAGGGGAACTCCATCTGTATGGTAACTGATTATTTAAAACTTCTTAGGGATCACACTCTTCCAAGTGTTTGACGTATATTAACTTCTCAAAACCACCTTATACGTTCAGTATTATTACGTTCTTTCTCATTTCACAGATGAGAAAATGAGCCTCTAGGATGAGTGACTTAGCATGAGGCCATGTAGCTGGAGAGTGGGGGGCTGAGAGGTGACCCAGGGTGGCTTTCCTGGGTCTGGACCCCACTGAATCACACTGCCTACGGCAGAAGCAATGAAGCCTGGTCAGAGTGAACCATCCCAGACCATGGGGAGCATGGAGGGGACAAACATTGATTAAAACCCTATTGTGAGTGGACTGAAGTATCTATTCCTTTTAACACAACCTATCTGAATACTTTCATTTTCTCAAGACCCATGTACAGAATTCACATTAATGTCCACAGAATTTGTCTCCTACCCTCAGACTGAAATACGATAAAATACAGGCATGGTCCTATGATGTCTGCACTCATACATACCATATTTAACGTGTTTCTGTATTATAGCTTAATTTATCATCTAACATTTTGATGCCAATGAGCCTATTCATATGAAAGATCCTTGTGGTAAAAAAAGAAATTTATCCTCAAAGCACTTCAGGAAGAGTAATAATAAAGTAATAATAAAGTAATAATAAAATATCAGAGGAAGATATATAATGATGTGGGGTGAAGTTATAAATGATAGTACTCACTCAAAACATTGGTGATAGCAAACGTTTCCATCCTTGAGTGATTTCTGAATTTCTCCTGCAATGCTATGCACTTTTCTTAATCAACTCTGGGGACCGGCCCAGAGTCCCTTGCAGTTTCCCGAGCACATGACAATGTTCTTCTCCTTCTCCACCAAAGGGGAACCATGGCCTTTTGCCTCTTTCCCACAAAGCCCTTCAGACCAAGATGCCACAGAGATCACTCCTTGCCTTTAGGAGCTCCGTGATCACTGGCTGCTGCATGCCCTCGGCCCCTTAAGGTGGTACAGAACCTTCCCAATAAGAACACGGGGTCCATATGATGCTGTCTGTTCACATATGACTGGGGGTTGTAATAGACACATATTTACTGAGCTGCCACTATGTCCCAAACATTGAGTGCTCCCTGGCTCTCTCTGGATCACGCATGGAGATTTCAGAACAACCCTCTTTTGAATACGGTGAGACACCCTGCCTGGCCTGAGGTTCCCTTAAGGCTTGTGTGATGCTACACCTGCTCGAAATGCAAACAGGAGCCCCAAATTCCAACTAAGCCCCTTTACTTACTTACACAATGATGTTCTCTATTTGGGTTCCCGGAAGCAGGCCCAGAGATGGAGCTTATGGTGAATGTGTGTATGGTGGGGGGTGGGGGGAGAGGGGATTTCTAAAGGGACCAACAGGTGGGAAGGAAGGGAATAAAGCCAGACTAGGCAAACGGGGAAGGTGGGTAGCCTTGAAGAATCCACTAACTGCCAGCTGACCTCAGGGAGCTCTGGAGCTAGGCTGGCCCTTCAAAGCTGCCCCAAGGAGGAGCGAGGGGATGGAGCTTTTTAAACTCCACATGGACTGCCCATGGATATGGGATGTCCCAGGAAGAGGTGTGACCTGAGGCAAAGCAGCTCTCTGCAGCCAAGGAGATCTCCAGAGGGGCTGACGGTTGAGTGCCATCTGCTAACACCATGCCCAGCTGGCAGAATGAGGGATGCAGGAAGCACAGGATAATGTCTACTAGACTCTCCATATCTACATCATGGAATGGGAAGCAAAAGATGTCCAGGAAATTTACAGTTCTCAGAGGCTTCAAGTTCATGTCTGCTCATTGTAGGGAACCCTCCTCATCTGCTTCTGTGTGGACACTTCTAGGGACAGGAGGTCACTGTTGGGAAGCTTCCAATTGTTACACAGTTTTTCTCAATATGGATCTGAATCTTCCAGGTAGAAACTGCTATTTAATAATAGCAATTATATTGACAAGCTATTGGCCATGTAGCGAAACTAGGAAAGACTAGTGTGTTTGGGCAGTTCCATTTGGGCCAAGGACTGAAATAGTGGAGTGGGTATTTATTCATTTTTTTAACTTATTCTATAGTCTCTTTTCCACAGAATAGTCAGAGTGATCTTTTTTAAACAGTGATCAGATTAGTTATGTTCTATGCTCAAACTCCTCTACTTGGGCCTTGCCTGGCCTTGGCCTGGCCTCCAAGTCCCCTCCTTACCAGAACCTGGCCATGGCTCAGCCCTCCTCCTCAGCCACTGTTCCACAGACACCTCCACTTCCTTCTGTTTCAGGCCTTTGTACTTGCTGGGACTTCCGCCCTTCATGCACATCCCCCAGACTTTTGCAAGTCCTCATTCAAATGCCAACTTCCCGGAAAGCCTCCCTGACACACCCTCCTCAGAAGAGCTCCTCACCCTCACGACCCTCTCTGACCGCTTGATTTCTCCTCATAGCTCTTACTAATTCCGAGTGTGTGTGTTGAAGTTTTGTTCACTACTGTGTCTCCAAGCTCTTAGAACAGTTCCTGGCACACAGGAGCCTTAAGTCAATATTTGTTGAGTTTGAGTGTGAATGTAAATGGAGAAACCAGTGAACAAATAGAACCTTGCCCAAAAGTTATGGATAATGCAGTTGGTGAGTTGGGGACATCTTCAAGGAGGGGCTAAGACTCAATCTCAACTTAAAGAAAACTGTTCAACAAACAGAGATACAAATTTTTACTCTTCTGAGTTACAGTCAATGAGAAGAGAATTTCAATCCCACTTCGTAGATAGGCACAATATTGTAAATTCCTTGAGGCCAGGCCCAGGATTCAGCCCTGTTTTATTTTGCAAAGCTCCTAGCATGGCACCTTGAATGTATTAGGCACCCACTCAACGTTTGTTGAACTTCATTAATTTTGCGTATCAATAAACCTTGTCCTTAAAACCAAGACTTTGGTCACCTGATGCTGTTATGAACTAACAGAGAAGGCTAGCCTGTTTCAAGTATCATTACATTTTTTCTTCATCATCTTTAATAGCATTAGACCAGTACACCAATTTTCTTCAATCTGTTTGTGGACGTAGAGTTAGGGAAAAAACATTAAATATTGCATTGCTATTTAAGAGAATTTGCTAACTTTCCAAGGAATGAAAGGCCCATTCAGTGGAGCTCAGAAGGACTAGCCCATAAACATTTACGGAGTGGGCTCTGTGCTCAGCCCTGCAGTGGGTAGAGGTGCTGTCTTAATGATCCAGAGGAATGCCCAGGACACACTTTGCTGCTGGAGAGAAGTTGTGTGGAGAGTTTGGCTGGGCTCCTTTATTTTAGTTTGGTAAACCACCCATTCTGCCTCCTTATGAGAAATTGGTACCACGTCTTAAAGCAAATAAAATGACTGACCCCGATTCTCCCCATGTAGGGTACATGCTTCACCAGGAATGCAAGGAGAAGCAAGTCCTTTAGCGCTGCCTGGCATCCCTCCCACCACAACTTTAGGATATGTTGGCGATGAGGGTAGCTGGTCAATAATGGTGGGAGTCTCACCAGCCAGAGAGGTACCAAACTGGACAATCGTACTGATGTTGCGAGCCTTCCACTCTCATTCAAATACGAACCAAATGGCACCACGTCTAGGCCAAATCTCTCATCACCAACAGCTTGGGGGAAAACGAGAGGAGGCAAACAGAGGGGACAGGACGTGCAGAAAAGAGCAAGAGCAACCCAGGAGGCAGTCAGGGGCCCTGGGTATGTTGTTTCTTTGTAAAGCTGTGTGCCATGCTAAGGAGACATTTCTCTTTTTTTAATGATCTCTTTTTTTTATTTTAATAAAAGTAACTCATTCCTTTTTTTTTTTTTTAATTTAGGAAGTCAGCTCCTGCGCATAAAGGTTGGATAAAACCATTTGCAATCCTACTACATGCAGATCTGTGCTTGTTAATCTTTTCACATGGATGCTACCAATATCTTTTTCCTATATAATAGAATTAATGCTATTAACTAATAATCAACTGTTAACCATTTAAGAATTCTGCAATTCTACAGTACGCCAGAAAGGGAGTGATCGCTGTACAGTAGTTGCAGATAGTCTCTGGTCTATTCATTTAATGAGTACTTTCTAGGTACCTACTATGTTCCATGAAATACTCTACGAGCTCCTGATACTGAACGAAAGACATTGTCCTTGTCTTCAGGCAGGTCAAAATGAGACAGGAAAGTAATTACAGTTCAGTGAATTATAATTCAGTGTGTAGGAGCATCTTGCTTAGCCAGAGACTGAGATTTTCAAAAGCCATGATAAATGAATTCAGTATTGATGAGTAGGAGGCAGTTAATAGGAAAAGAAGTTAGGGGGAGGGGACCTGGATGTGCAAAGACATGGATTTGAGAGTAAACATTGTGCCTTTGAGGAATAGTCAGGAGATCAGATGAGCTGGAACAGAGGAGGGAGACAACAAAGTAGGGGACGTAGGGAACAGATCATGCTGTAGAATTTGGAGCTTTTCAAGCACGGGACTCAGGAGTATTCTGACTAGCCCAAACTGGCATTTACTAAAATGACTCCAAGTACAGTGTAAAGCATGGGCTGGGAACACTGGCAGGGCTTACCTGAGCCCCAGTGGTAAGGAGCTCTTGGAAGGCCCAGACAGAGAGAAGCACGCTAGGATCCATGAGGAGAAGGAGACAGGTGTTGGGAAGCGGGCATGTGAGACAGGGGTCAGTGGCAAGTGGCAAGGCAGTGCGTAGAACACAGGGGCTGGAGGTCAGTCTTCTGGGGGAAAGGACTGGTAAAATTTGGGGTCTCCAAGTACCAGGCTGAGTGAAGAACCATACAGCCAAGCAAGGAAACGAAATGGAAACTTAGTCACATGAACTAAACTCTACAACAGGAATTAGAAAAAAGTTGAGGCTTGGAGGTTATGCAGGTGTTTGAGGCACAATTCAAGACAAACAGAACATCAGGCTTATGGTAGTGAGACTGTTTTTCCCATTCTTGACTCCTGTCACAAAATGTCCCCCTTCAGAAAAATTACTGCATTAATGCTGTGGTCGCCAGGTTTTCTGTATTTCACTACTCACATCTTATCTAAATCTTTCGAAGGAACTCTACTTCTACTCTTTCCATCTGTGCTTGTGTGTGTGTGTGTGTGTGTGTGTGTGTGTGTGTATCTCACACACGCACACCCTCAAAGCTACTTTCTCTTTTCCCCACTGCAGCCAGTTCTTACCTAGATTTCATAGGAAATTATCTTTTTCTGTTCCCTTTCAATCTTTTTTCTTTTCTGTTCCACATAGGTGTCTTAGCTCTTTTTCTTAGAAAAAGACCTGCCGTGATATGTCTAAATAGAAGGCTGGGTGGGATGTACATTTGGAAGATGATAAGTATTTAGAAACATTACCATTATAAGTTTGCTTCAGAAGACACACACACAGACACACCTCAACCCGCAACCCCAGCTTTTAAATTAAACCTATATTTTCTCAAGTGCTAGCATTCTAGACCAAACCTTTAAAAAAATTTCTTAGTTAACTTTATCACCTTATCATTTTTCTATTTGGTTTAATTTACTGACAGGGCAACAATACTGATATTTGGCTTATTATTTAAAGTACGTAACTTATTAGCCATGTGATTGCAATGGATTAGACATAAGAATAAGTTAGATCTAGAACATAATCATTATCTGCAGTATATTTTGGGGGCAAAGTGTATGCTGAGACTCCCAGCAGCAGATTTCAAAGTAGCATGTAGAAGTCACCTGGTCATAACTGGAAGCTTTCTAAATAGAGGCAGATAGTAAACATGTCTAGATAGAACTTTTGCTGCACAATATAATTGTGTTATAGCTAAAGATAATGTTTCACGGCAGCGTAAATGAGCACATTTGTGAATTATCCATATGTTTAAAATCATTTGCCAAAATCTAATCATTAGTTGAAGAAAATCTTATGTCTCAATCAGAAAATTTTCTATATGGACATCGTGTGATAAACTTGTATTCCTGGAATGAATGGCCAGATCTACCAGAGTCAAGCAAACTTCTGAATTCCAAGCATAATTTTTATTTCCAAACATAATTTTATTTGCTAATGGCCACTTGACAACAGTGGAGTATCTTTAAGCTAAATCTTACAAACAGAAATGAGAAGAAAGCATCACTAATCACATTGTAAACTTGTTTTTTCCTACCATAAGCTAATATTGAGGCATAAGTATTGTAACCAGGAATTTAGAAAAACATGTCCTAAATATATTCTATAAAAGATTAATGGTCCATAAAATGTTGACAGCTATTCTATTTTTTAAAATGTTGGTTGGGTCAGTTTGGACATGCGCTCTAGAACTTCTTAGAGGTTTACTACACTGCCATATGCTGTCAACTTCTAAGCAGGAGCATTATTTCTCAAACTTAGTTGTGACTCAGCAATTGGTAGTAGAGCTTTCTTACCTGGCAGGGAGCTAAGGCCTAGGACGAGAGGTCTTTTCAAAAAGAATGAGAATCCTGGTTGCTTCCAACTGCACTTGGTACCCAAGAAGGATTTGGCACAACTTTGTCACAAATGCAAATCTGAGAAACAGGAGAGGGGGATGGAATAAGTAATCACCACATCCCTGCCTTTCAAACCAATTTAAGGGAAAGGAGAAAAAAATTAAGAAAAGTTTCCCAGGGGCGCCTGGGTGGCTCAGTGGGTTAAGCCTCTGCCTTCAGCTCAGGTCATGATCTCAGGGTCCTGGGATAGAGTCCCAGATCAGATTTTCTGCTCAGCAGGGAGCCTGCTTCCCCTCTCCCTCTGCCTGCCTCTCTGCCTACTTGCGATCTCTCTCTCTCTGTGTCAAATAAATAAAATCTTTAAAAAAAAAAAGGGGGGTGGTGTTCTTAGAGGGGTGAGTGGGAGCATAGGAGAGGGCAAGCAGGGGAATCTCTACAACATCAGAGGTAACCTGAGGAGCTAAAGTGACCTGTTACCTCCCCCCCACCCCAGCTAATCCACTCTCCACACACTGGCAAACATTAACACCCGTGTGTTTGCGGACATCTTGGAGGGATGGGTCAATTTAGCCACGGTGGTGGAAATCGCCATCAACGTTCAGTGCAAATTGCCACAGGGAGCCGCCTTTCCCTCTGAAAGCTAAGCCCTTATCACTCCACAATGAGGGCACTTTACATTTGGAATCAATATTTAATTCACTGATGCTAACCCTGAAAGCTAAAAGTACTGTCAGAGATGGCAAGGGGACTCTAAATTTATGTTTTAATTAGTTGGCCATTTCATCAAAAGGTAGACACGGTGTCTGTGGTTTAGAACTTTGAAATAAACCCTATATGAGGGAAAAATATGTCAGGCACATAGACCCCATTCATGCACATGTTTATGGTTTCTCTACCTGTGAAAAGGAAAGATTTTGTGAAGGTGTATTATGGGGAAAATTTACACAGGTTTCTTGTTCGTCAAACTCAACCCGTGCATGTTCTACTTAGCAGCACATGGACTTGGGGGCGTGGCCACTTAAGTATGGGAGGGAAGGGAGGGGGATTTTTTGGCGTGCAGATTTTTCTGAATTGTTAAACGAAAATACAGTATACCTGGGAAAGAGTTTACAGAGAAAATTTTGCAGACATCATTTTTTTTTTTTAAAGTATGTCAACTCAGGTACTGTGAATTAAACTTTAAAGACAGCACTTGTTGGCAAGGAAATCAGAAGCCATTGCTAATGATGACACACGCACCCAATGTTTTTCTGGTGCTCTACAGTCACAATTCAGTGAAATCAGTGAGCTTATTCGTATAACCAAAACCTTGACTTCTCAATGCCAAGGCTGGGAAACAGACGTGAACCATGGCCTCGGTCATCCTCCCTGGAACCCTTGGGCTGGCCAACGGACAGGGAACATGGCCTCGTCTAAACTGGTCACGCGCCTAGTCTACAACACAACCAGCCTCAGGACAGATGTTCCGGGGGAAAGTGGAAGGTCATTAACAGTTTCATCCCCATTATTGTAGGCGCGAAGCCCATCCTTACGATGCACTCTGCTCTAAGAGGGCTAGGAAGCCAGTATCTTTCATAGTAATGACTTCCAGTTTACAGCGTTCATTTGTTATATTTCCTCAATAGCTGTTGTGTTGAGATTAACTGCATAAATGGTCTGCAGCTGTCTGTTATGAATTAAGGGAGTTTAATCAAAGTATTTCTAATGTACAGCATAATGATAATACATGGGGGAAGTACTATTTAAGAGATAATGATGGCTTCAGAAGATCACTGTTGTAATGTTTAGTGCATATGCCTTCAGCATTGAATTTGTTGTTGTTCTGAATATGCTTTAATGGATCACTGAAAAGCTGCCTAATGCGGGATTGTTTGATGGGGCTGACAGAGCTGGAATTAGCCCATTGCTGTTTACTGCATACAGCCATTAAGATTAATTGCTGCCAGATAATTTTGACTGTTTTTATCTTCTGGAAAAAGTGTCACTAATGGGTTTATAAATTGGTTCACTATTACTAATAGTAAGGCCAGTGTAACAGGATAGAATGTCAGCTAATTCTAAAGATAAAGGTAAAAAAATATAAAGTACTATATGGCTTGCTAGTTTTAAGGGATACTGTTATCTAATAACAGACACGCTGATATATGATGCTCATTAATGCTATTTCCTGAGCTTTGGGTTGAACCTAATAGATGCTAATAAAGTCTTATTTGATGTCCCATTAAAAAGCTCAATCTGTTTTCTACATTAATGCCCAGTGTTGTTTATCACATCTTTGATGACTAAAACCCAAATTCCAATCTGTTCCCAAACCATGCTTTTTCTGAAACCGAGCATCTTTATATCTATTTTTGTTTTTGTATGTGTCACATTTATACAAACAAGCCACAGAAGAATGAAGAAAGTTTCTGGGTCTGCCATCATGACAAGCAGTGTGGAGGTTAGCTATGAAGTTGACAATCCGGACATTTTTGTGTAACGTCTAGGCAAGCATCTAAAGACAGTGTGTTGCCACGTTAACTATTGTTTAGGGATTGCTTGCAACTGAATGCAACCTTGAACCTGTAGGTCATTTAGCTTAGTAGTGATTAAAACACAAAACAAAAGAAACCCAGAAACGTCACATACCTAAATCTTAACAGATTGTAGTATTAAAAAGTTCTAAACATTTTTTTTCTAAGGAAAGTTAAATGGATATAATTCTTTTTTAAGAGATGTGATTCTGGAAGATTATCCATAGAGGATTCATGGTCATCACCATGAACTAACCAACCCAGCTCCCCACATTGGTTTGTTGAGGTTAATACATCGAGCCTGTGTTTTGCCACTTTGCCACAATTTATAATAAAGTTCCCTCTGCACTGAGTTTGAAATGTATTCCTTATTTCTAAGAGTGTTAAAAATCAATGGAAAAGATATGAACCAGACAGATAGACAGACTGAATATTTAACCATGAAGAAGAAACCAATAATTCATGAATGGTGAAGTTGTTCTTCCTTCAAGAATGGATAGTGTAAATTATGAAATATTTCTGAAGTGAAGTCAAAAACATATTTCTATCTTTCAACTACCTTTTTTTACATTGCACTTAAAAGTTCTACATTTAAAAATATCTGAACTCTTGAAGTATATATAATATATGACAGATTACTTTTCTTCCCTTTTTTTGGTGGTGTTGGAGGAAGAGAAGGGAACAAAAAGTACATATTCTTTTTTAAGATTTTATTTAAGATTCATTTGAGAGAGAGAGAGCATGAAAGCAGGGAGAGCAGCAAAGGGAGAGGGAGAAGCAGACTTTGCACTAAGCAGGGAGCGGGTCAAGGGACTCAATCCCAGGACCCCAGGATCATAACCTGAGCCAAAGACAGACCCTTAACTGACCGAGCCACCTGGATAACCCAAAACTACATATTCTTAGAAATATTCTCTAAGGAGTGAAGGTTCAAATAAGTTTAAGAAAGCCATCCTACTGGTTTTTCCAAACTTGCTCTAAAGTAAGGTGGGACCAGATACTGAATTGGGCAATTTTTTTGTTCCTCTTTCATATTTTCAGTATTTAACTGAGGTTGAATATTTAATGTAAAATAATATGTGCACTGCCGGGGGCAGTTTGGGGGCGGGAAGTAGCATGGGTGTGTTTGAAATTCTTTAGGAGGAAGGTCTTTCTGTTGAGCCACTCACTTCCAAGATGCTGTGTGGCTGGGCAGCTGGTGAGCGAGGAAGAGACCCTGCCTCCCTCCCGCTGCAGCAAAGCCCTTATTCAGGGAGCAGCGATGAAATAGGACAGTGCACAAGATTTATCAGTAATGTTTTAGAACACAGAGAGATCACTTACAATCTTTTAATTGTATCTAGTCCTAGATCCTGCCTGAATATAAAGACATTTTTTCCCCTGAAGAAAACTAGTAGTTTCCTTATATCTGTTGGCCACCTCTCCATCGGCTTCGTCACTCTCTCCTGCAGTAGGAAATATTGTTGACTTTCTTTGCCAACATAGGCTGCAGTCCTTGCAATAGGCAAAGGTTGCAAGACATTGTGGTGGTTTGATTTGGAAAAAAACAAACAAACAAACAAACAAACTTGTATTTAAGCTGCTTCCTACCTCCAGTCTCCCTGGGGACCAAGAATGCCTTGGTTCCAGCCACCTTTGCAAAACTGTCACAACACCCCACCACCCCCCATACCCCCAACTCATCATAAAGCTGCGTATTTCCTCACCTCTTATGTGCTTTACATCGGTTGGCTTGAAAAATGAAAAACAACCCTGACTGAACTCAGTTGAGAAACCAGGAAACCTAGTGTCCCGAGCCCTTCCCTGGGCCGTGGCAACGAAGGCCCATCGGTTAAAACAGAAGGAGGGGAGCAAAACCAGGGACCGCAGGGAGGAAGGGAACGGCCCTCTGAAATGATGCGCACACTAGCCAAACACTACCGTGGGGGCACCGGGGCTCCACTAAATCTAATGATTGGAAAGATGATGCAGTTCCAGGCAAATCCCAGAGCTTTAAACTGCGTTCGTACATTCAGGCAACTCGGCGACCAAGAGGAGAGCTATGCCTGCAGGTACTTTAGGACTAGCCACAACGTGGAGATTTAACAAGCAACCTGAAACCGTAGGCGCGCAGTGTCTGCTAACGGAGAGCAGCTCCGTGTGCCGCGGTCCCCTTGACATCTGCCTCATTTCAATAATTTCCAGCCATTGAACCTCTGTCTGAATGAGCATTAGGAAACAGAGGCATGTTTGGATACTAATCGGAGTCTCTCTCCAGTTTGAGTTTTATGCTGATGCTTTATGGGTCAGTTGACAATTTTGGATGTCCGTGGCTTTCCATCCATAAGACCAGCCACATTCCCATGGTACAGAGCTCCATGTATTTCAAGATGAGAGGAGAGTCCTGGTGTGTGGCTACCTTTTCTTTTTGTCTACAGTTAGCGTCAACAGAGGGGTGGAGACACCTCTTGGTAAAAAGCCAAGCTGAGACTGAGAGCCTCATTCATGTGAGGCTGTGTAGACATCGCCTGAAGTTTCTCCCAGGTGAGGTTCAGTTATTACCTACCCAGATTTGAAATTGTGACTGCTGATTTGTCCCACGTAAACCGCAGTGCTCTGAAATTGAATTGCCATCAGACATCATGTGCTCATCTGAGTCGTCTGGGAGGAATGGAATCTCTCACCAGCTTTGCCAGTGCTTTTATAGGGAATGAATCAGATATTTCCGCTCGAGGAGGACCCTTAACACTTGCTTTGGTGTGGCCTCTCATTGCCACCCACTCCGTCCTTTGTCTCAGTGTGGTCAGTCCATGCAGAAGAATTGAATATTCACAGTCATCCTGGTTTGCTATTATATATTCGCAAATGCCAGAGATCTATCTGTACATGGGATTTCTGAGCTTATTATTGTAACAAGTTTCCCCAATGCTACTGGGCATACTCCTCTTGCCTCCTTTTCCAGACTACTGACTCCACTGAAGATAACATCCTCTGCTCCTTTGTTTTTATTGCATTTGTCCTGTAAAACTCATTCCCGTCACATTATAGGACGTCAGGAGACATGGGGGGCATTCCAAGACTGGGCGGAAGATGTGTTTGATGCTGTCTCTTTAACATGCTTCAGTCTTTCTTTGATCTGTGAAACTCCCTAGCATCCCGTCATGATTATTGGGACCCAGGGATGGAGGGCTGGAGCCCACGTACCTATTAATTGTCTGGCGTTAGATGATTTTTCTCTCACCCTCATTCAGGCTGCTACCTCTGCAGTGTGGTATTCAGTACCTAACCGCATCATTGAGAAAAGAAATAGTAAATTAAGAAGATTTTAAAATTGCCCATTGAACTCACATCATTAAATAATTCTATAAGAAATTCATAAGCAGAGACAAGTAGGAAGATTAAAATGCTATAAATTATGTGCGTGGGGTGAGGATGGGAGTTATATACTTATTTTGCCCTTTGTTCTGGCCTCAAAGCACCCTCGGCCAGGCACGGTTCTGCCCACAGCTTAACAATAAGTACCTGAAAGGAAGCATGACCCCTGAGTGCCCCCAAAAGGGGGATTACGGTAACAACATTTAACCCACTTAACACTTCAGTGTCACTCGCTTTACGTTTGTCCCCGTGAGGCGTTCAAGCTCCTGTTTTTCCCTCTCATATTGCCCTTCTTGGTGCTTTGCCCTCCTCAATCCTATCCTCTCCAGCAGCAAGAAAGTAGGAAAGAATGCTGATCTCGCACAGAAGGCACTTTCCTCTCCTGCACCCAAACTGCCGAGAAAATCCTGTCCTTACCTACTCATTGGTGTTTTTCTCTTCCATTATTCTAAGGCATTCCATCCTGTCCCTGGATAGGTGTTCCTTTTCCTCACTCTGCTTCTACCTGGTCTGTAGACTTCATGCAAGCAAAGACAGTCCTATTTTCAAACCAGAACTAAATAATTAGCCTCAGAACTAAAACAGTGTCTCGTCTCAAAGCAGTTCTCTGGTTCTCCACAGCTTTGTCAAATAACAATTACCTTACTATCTCTCAGTGGCTCTGCAGGTCAGGAATTAGCACCCCTGCCTAATGCCTGACCAGAGTCTCAGTGATTCTGCCTCAAGGTTTCCCGTGCAGAGAACAGGACGTATAACAGCCAGGGACTTTTTCTGGGCCTCTTTCTCTCTTACCATGAGAGGTCTCGGGGTCTTTCAAGGAGCTCTCCCTTTGTCTGGCTAGTTGGGCTTCCTTACAGCATGACTGTCTAAGGACAGGACAATGACTTATGACAACTTAAGGTTTCAAGACCCAGCATTCTATGGGGCGCCTGGGTGGCTCAGTCAGTTAAACATCCGACTCTTGATTTTAGCTCAAGTCATGATCCCAGGGTTGTAGGATGGAGCTCTGCGTCAGGCTTCATGCTCAGCATGAAATCTGTTCAAGATTCTCTCTCCCTCTCACTCTCTCTTCCCCTCTGTCTCTCTCCCTACTCTCTCTTCCTAAAATAAATAAAATCTTTTTTTTAACTGACTTAATTCTTTTCTATTATTTTTTAAATTTTATTTTGTTTATTTTATGTTTGATGGTATTTTTTAATTTAAATTCAATTAATTAAAAAACAAACAAACCTATCTGAGCTTTTTAAGGATTTTGTTTTTTATTTGAGAGAGAGAGAGAGAGAAAGCTCTGAGAAGCAGAGGCAGAGGGAGAAGCAGACTCCCCTCTGAGCAGGGAGCCCAAGGGAGCACTTAATCCTAGGACTCTGGGATCACGACCTGAGCCAAAGGCAGAAGCTTAACCGACTGAGCCACTGAGGCGCCCACAATAAAATCTAAAAAAAAAAAAAAAAAAAAAAAAACCAAAAAACTATTTCAACAGAAAGCCAGAAGCTATGAAGACTTTTTTGAACTAGGCACAGGAATCATATGGTATTACTTCCACTGTATTTTCTTTGTTATGAGTGAATCCCAAGATCATCCAGATTCTGGGAGAGAGGAAGTAGACTCTACTTCCATTGGGAATGTGGCAAGGTTCTAGAAGAGCATTGGGTAATGTTGTGGCCATACTAGGAAAGTATAATCTGCCACAGAGAGTGCCAAAGCACTGTTTGTGAAACAAGTAAATAAATACTTTCTGAATGACTTCTCAGAGATTTTCTCTGACCTCAATTTTCAAAAGACTATATTTTCATTCCAATATTTCAAGATCTCCATTAGAAACTGCATGTTGTCCTATTTGCAAATGGCCTTTTGTAGTCTACTAATTTAGCTCTTCTATAGTTTATCTTCATAAAATATTGGTTCTCAATCTTCTCTTTAGTCTATGCGCTTACTCCATCCAACTTTGCTATATTCTGTAGAGCTGAGGTTTCTGTCACTTGTCTTAAAGAAGGGTCTAGAAAATCCAATGTACCCTCCCCTCACCTCAGCAGTGTATCTCACTCCACTCACACCTTAATGAAAATCAATTAAATATTTTATAAATTTCCTCTTTGTTCATAAATTTCTGACTTCTCTTTTCACACTTGACCTCTCCCAGGACATCCAATTTGGTATTCCTATTTAAGTTTCCATAAGCTAACTAGACACAATGAATTAACTCAAAAGTGTTTTCTAAAGCTTGATGGGTAATCTTCAGCACCATTAGATAAGGATGTGGATACAACTGGTCTACCCAGGAGTAATGGCACAAGAAGTGGTAGGATCATGGGAAGTGAAGAAAGGTAATACAGGGTGTACTCCTGAGCAGCGAAGAATGCTGTAGGCATCTGAACTCAGATTTGCTGGGGTTCTCTGGTAATCTACGTAGAACATGCCTCAGAGTTGTCCCTCTTTATCCGTCTGGTCCTTCATGCTGTTGCTAGCTTTTGGAGGGCTTCAATCCCCCATTTGGGTGGCTGATCTTTCTTTATTAAATACTCTTCATTTGAAATATCTAGGAGGAGACCAGCTCAGTTAGTGCCAGCCCTTTCTCCACAGACATGCTGATCCCAATATCACCAACCCGCTGAACCAATGATAGCATTGATTGCTCTCCAGACATCCAATAATGCAAGAAAATTATTTACTGAATCTGCTTTTTTTGTCCTGTCTGCTGTGATTGGAGTTTAATTTTACCCAGAAGAATCCAAAAGATCATCTAAACAAAATTAGTCTAAGATGTATACCATACTTTTGTTCATCATTTCTCTCCATTTATTTATCTGTTTATTTTTAGCACAATAGTAATAGACTGTTCATTCTCTGAACACGTATTTGCTTCCTGGTGTGGCATGTACTATCCATCATGGAATCAAGACTAAAAGGAAGATAAGACATCCAGAGAGCTTAGTTCTGTTTCCAGTTTTTTTGAAACAAGCTGAACTGTTCTGTTCCATGTAAACTTAGACTCTCTTGGACCCAGGACATGTTCTTCTTGTGCTCAGTCACAGGAGCACACGCGCCAACCCAAAGCCACGTGAGCACACTTAAGGTTTATATCCCATTGACTAACATTCCACTGACCAACACAAGTCATGTGGCCATACCCAACATGAATGGGGCTAGAAAGGGTTCCTGTCCATGGTAGGAAGGGAAAAAGAGTGCTGAAAAGTAATTATCGTCTTCACAAATTGTCTTTACAAAAAGTTGTCAAACTTTTGACATACATCAGAATTCCCCGGAGGGTTTGTTAAACTGGATTGCAGGGCTCTATCGCTGGAGTTTCTGATCTGGGAGTTCTGGTGCAGCCCTTGATAATTTGCCTTTCTAGCAAATTCCCTGGTGACACTGATGCTGCTTGTCCAGAACCTACACTTTGAGAATCACTGATCTAAACTATCACAGTTGGCATCTAAAGATGCCATGCATCTTAGACATCTAAGAGAAAGGGGGAATGAGAGAGTGTCAAGTGCAAAGGAAGAAAACCCAAAATGGTTAAAGTCCTGGGAATAGTCTCTGTAAGAAAATGCAAAAAGAATCTTGGTTTGATCAGCCTAAAGAAAGGCAACTGAAAGAGAGCCTTATCACACTGTTCAGGTATGAACTGGGAAAGGAGCAGCTGTTTTTCTGAGGACATGAAAAGAATTACAGTGCACCAGGGGAGACTCAAGATAGCCATGGGCAAAAACGGCCCGTTTGCAAGGCGGTAGACATGATGTGTGCACTAAGGACTCTTAGAAAATCAGACTTAGATCATTTAAAACGTGAATCTCTCCTAGAAGTATTTGACTTTTGTCCCACATGGGAGCAAGATGGGAACTGTCTCCACGGGTCACTTTGGCCCTGTAATTCAGATCTCAGGAGGAGAGAAGGAACAGTAAGGAAGGAGATAGAGGTCCCTCCCTCTCCAAAGGAAAGAAAGCCTTTCTTCATTTTTAAGTGCCATCAGAGATACCACCAGTAGATTTTTTCGTAACAGCAAACATTTCATAATTTTGCCATTACCCCTAACATACAATGAACCTCATTCTGTGAGGAAGACAACCTTTGGGAGGAGACTAAAAAAGCATAGTTAAAAAGTTAGAAATTGGGGTGCCTGGGTGACTCAGTGGGTTAAAGCCTCTACCTTCAGGTCAGGTCATGATCTCAGGGTCCTGGGATCAAGCCCCTCATCAGGCTCTCTGCTCAGCGAGAAGCCTGCTTCCCTTCCTCTCTCTCTGCCTGCCTCTTTGCCTACTTGTGATCTCTGTCTGTCAAATGAATAAATAAAATCTTAAAAAAAAAAGTCAGAAGACTTGTTTCTGACCCTAGATTCTGCCATGTTTTTGTTGATTAGTTAATTACCTTGATTTTTCTGAGTTTCAGTTTTCTTGTCTGTAAAATGAACATAATAATATCAACACCACAAGGGTGTTGCAAGGATGCAAAGAGCTAATAGGGAAAAAAAAATTACCTTGCAAACCCTAAAGTGCTATTGGAATGCCGGTTTCAGGATGATCTGAGAAACAGTAAGGGCACAGGCTACCCATCCCAGGGGGCTTTGCTTTTGCATTTGGAACTTCTGGCACTAGTAGGGATGTGGGCTGTAATCTGGACCTCAGGCAATGAAAAGTTCCATCAATTAGATTCTGTTAAGTCACATTATGAATATCAGTTGGTACAAGAGCCTTCACTTATCCAGTGATTTGCCCTTTAACCCCTTTTCTCAAACCTCTCCTCCCCTCCACCACCCCACGTTTGGTAAATATCCCTGATATGCATTAGTCTTTGAAAGGCAGTATTGAAACAATATTGTGCTTTAGATCTCATTCTGTGTTTTACTCAACACCATGTTTTTTTCAATCTCTCCATTTAACATTATGTATCTCAAGTGACTTCTATCCCAGTAATTCTTTTTTAATTAGATTCTTGACATAGCTAATAAACTTTTTATTTAACCAATTAAGGATATAGGACAAACAAATGTCTACCATCTACTCTTCCTATCAGTTCATCAAGGAAAAAAAAAAAAGGACATTTTAGTATTAAAATACTCTCAAGAATAGACTTTCAAGCTAAAGA
Organism: Mustela lutreola; assembly: GCF_030435805.1. Lineage (NCBI taxonomy): Eukaryota > Metazoa > Chordata > Mammalia > Carnivora > Mustelidae > Mustela > Mustela lutreola. The sequence goes on along the minus strand of NC_081298.1, from coordinate 60,907,279 downwards.
AGAGCTTTTACGTTGAGCTCATTGAACTGATCTAGATGTGTTCTTGCTTGTGGGCCAGTGAAGGCTTATCATGAGCTGGGAACAGGATAGCACGGGCACTCAGCGAAAGCGAGCTATAACTTTAAATTATATGGTAATTCAGTAAACTTTGGGAGCCAGAGCTGGCTTCATGGGCAGCTGCAAAGGCCTCACACTTAGGAGAGTCCTGTGTTTGGTTGAATACACTCCTGTCACCACTTTCAAATGCTTAATAATTTATCAACACAAGGTCCCATATTTTCATTTCACTCTGGGCCTCGGTCCTGTGTGTCAGACAGTCTCTGTCATAAGCACTTACCTCTGCCACTGGAACACAGACACAGTTAGAGACTACAGGTTAAGAAATAGAAGTCGAGGGGCATCTGGGTGGCTCAGTGGGTTAAAGCCTCTGCCTTCGGCTCAGGTCATGATCTCAGGGTTCTGGGATTGAGCAGAGCATTGGGCTCTCTGCTCAGCAGGGAGCCTGCTTCCCCCTCTCTCTCTGCCTGCCTCTCTGCTTACCTGTGATCTCTGTCTGTCAAATAAATAAAATCTTTTTTAAAAAATTAAAAAAAAAAAAATAGAAGTTGCTGGGGGCACCTGGGTGGCTCAGTGGGTTAAGCCTCTGCCTTCAGCTCAGGTCATGATCTCAGGGTCCTGGGATTGAGCCCTGCATCAGGCTCTCTGCTCAGTGGGGAGCCTGCTTCCTCCTCTCTCTCTGCCTGCCTCTTTGCCTACTTGTGATTTGTCTGTCAAATAAATAAATAAATAATCTTTTTTAAAAAAAAGAAAGAAAGAAAAGTTGTTGTGTTCTAGTCTTATTTCCTTTCTTATTCTGATTTTCCTCTGGTGAGGCCTCTAGCCCTATTCTGATGCCAGGTTATTTACATATTCTAACTCTCCAGTTCCTCTAGGAATTTTCCAGAATATGTAGCAGGGGAAAGTGGAAGACCATGGATTAGTTCCCCTTTTCCTTCTTTTCAAACTAGTTTGGTTTTTTTTTTTTTTTTTGGCTATAATGAGAGACTGTTTTCCATGAACCAGAACACAGCCTACTAGCCATTCCTGCTAACTTTTTATGATCTCTCACATAGGATTTCAGAGGTTTTGTTTCAAGACATGAAGTCTCATCCAATTTCCCTACTACTTGCTGGTAAGAGGTACAAAAGCTCATACATTCTACAGGTGAATATAGTTGCTTCTGCAACAGAAGTGTACTTCCCACCTCAGGCCATCAGATGCTCACATATGTTTCCCATGGTGTCAACCTTCTCTTCTCTCCCTCTTCAAAATAATATGACAGTTGGCTTCTTATCTAGTGTCAGGGTTTTTTAAAAGATTTCATTTATTTATTTGACACAGAGAGAGATCACAAGTAGGCAGAGAGGCAGGCAGAGAGAGGAAGAAGCAGGTTCCTGGTGGAGCAGAAAGCCTGATGAGGGGCTCAATCCCAGGACCCTGGGATCATGACCCAAGCTGAAAGCAGAGGCTTTAACTTACTGAGCTACCCAGGCTCCCTTCTAGTGTCAGTTTTATTGTAAGTACATTTTACCCCTTTAGTTTTTTTTATTGATGTAAGCCTTCAGATCATAGATTTTGCCTCCCAGATACCTCTGAGGGTCTAAAGAAAACTAGGAATATTCTACAAAGAAAAAAAGTCCACTTGTGTGTGCGTGTGCACACACACACACACACACACACACACACACAATTTCTGGGGCCTACAGATCCTCTGGGGGCTGAGGCACAACCATTCAACATCCATCTAGGAGAACAGATTAAGAATACTGACCCAAGGACTCTCAAAAGCTTTATTGTGAAAGGTATCAGAATCACATCTTTTCTGGCCAGAGCAACCTAGAAGAACAGATACATTTTTTAAAGTATGAATTAGCTAATGTGAATTTCTAGAATCTTCAAGTCCTGTTAGGCTATAGGATGATGAATGAATGCTTTGTAGAAAAGAAACACTTCAATCATCCATTAAGATGGCTTTGCTTTCCCTCAGTGATGAGACCTATATGGATGGTTCTTCTGGTTACTTTCAGGGTAGTGAGTCTTGCTTCAGAAAATGTGATTGATGTGGCTGTGCGTCCATGCACACATCATTAGTCTGTGGTGGGTAAGCTCAGATGGTTGGAGCTTCGTGCTAATGAGGCGAAGGTTAGGGGTTCAGTGCCCATGCGGGCCACTTAGCTTTTGTCTCATTCATGTCCCCAGACTACTCTCAACACAGGCCACCTGTCTTGAAAATGTATGTCTATGGTCAGAAGGAGGAGCCATGTAAAAGGGTTTGGATAGATTGCTGCAAATCTATCATGACTCTAGGAGATCAACCCCTTTATGAGCTCCTGATGGCTTGTGAGGGGACTCACTTTTATTTTAAAAGGACAGCAAGCATAATACTCAAGATATGCATGGCCTATAGACTTTGTGAGTAACCGGTCAAATTGCCACTGAATTTTATATCCTTGGAAAACCTGCAATTGAATGGCAATATACGAGACAAGATGGTGGTGAGGTGCCCTTCACTTTAAGTAAACTAAATGTAAATATTTACTTATGTAAAAAAGGGCAAGCATTCATTTTGTAGAAAATTCATTTCACAAAAAGCAAGCACAGATGTTCTTGAGTTATTTAATTGGCAGACCCTCAATTAACTGTTATTGAAATAATAGTTAAATTGAACCAAACTTCTCAGTCTCATATTTCTTTTCTAGAACAAAGCATATGCTTGTGTCCGGACTGTTCTCACTAACTGTGGGTAAAAGCACTAAGATCCAACACGAGCTGAAGTCAAGAAAAGTGCCTCCGGTACTCCCTGACCCCAGACTTTTCTTCTCCTGGACCCACATGTAGTCAAATGGTATTGTTTTGACTGTCCCTACTCCAACCTCATGACCACCTCTTCAGCTGAACCCTGGGTCTTTCTCTACTTCGAGCCTAGAGCACACAGCTAACCAGTCTTTTATTCTTCCCCAACACTTAGGATAAGTTATTGGAATTAGCATCAGAGTACAAATGCCTGGTTCAAAACCCAAATCTATCATTCACAAGCTATGTAACTTTTAGCCTGTGCCTCAGTTTTTTGGGTTTTCTTGTTTGTTATACCTATAAACTGAAAATAATAATAACTGGCTCATGGGATTGTTGCAGTGATATATAAAATGCTTGTCAACAGGGGCACCTGGCTGCTCAGTCAGTACAGCAGGCACCTCTTGATCTTGCAGTTGTGAGTTCCAGCCCCACATTGAGTAGAGATTATTTAAAGTAAATAAATAAAATGTTTTTTAAAAAATGTTTTTCAACAATATCCTGATACGATTGCATTTACTAAGTGTTAACTGCAATTGTTATTGGTATTGTTATTATTATTACCAGCATACTACTACTATTAATCATCATCATCATTTCTATACCTATAGCATGAACTCTGTAGGCAGACTGTAAAGGTTTAAATAATACTGAAAACTTCCCAATCAAATTACTTTTGACAAGTTTATCTATTCTTTAATTAAATTTCCACATCAGCAAAAAAGGTTTGCTCACATGGAGTGAATGATAGTATCCACATAATAAGATTGGTGAGGATTAAATTAGATATTGCAATAACATGCTTAGGACAATGCCTGGCACATTGTAAATGATTGGCAAATACAGACAAGTGCATAAGAGCTGAATCATTGATTAAAAGCAATTCCTACATCACTTCTCCACTTGAAGTCATATTACATGACTTCCTCATCAAATGAAGCCTTTCTTCCCAACTTTTTGGAAAATAAAACATTTTTTAACATAAAAAATTTCAATGACCATTACAGCAGCTCTAAATAGTTTAAATATGTATGTGAGACTTCAACAATATGGCATACCCAGCTAATGTGAAGAGGTCTCCTGATGTGAACATATGAAAAAGAATTATTAAGTTCTAATGCACAGGCAAATTCAAAAAACCAAAAGGAACTTTCCAAGTATGAGAAACTGGGCACTCAGTGCAAAACTAGAACAGACCTCGTAACTGCTGTCTGAAGTATATTTCCCAAAACGGATCCTAGGGTTTGGGACTGGGACCACAACACCCAAGTAAGACAGGCAGGGAAACCTTCAACCTGCACAAGGTCGAGAGCTGGAATAAGTCATTTTGATAAAGCCTAGAGTTGTGAAAGGGCAACAAGGCCATGAAAAGAATTAAAACTCCATTCACTAACCTGAAGAAACAGCAATGCAACTTTCCATCCGCCTTCAGCTACAAGAGAGAAAAAAATCTATAAGAAATGAAGACCTCAGGCTTGTGTCATGCGTGTATGTGGGGTCCAAATTCATGTCATTATCCATATACTATGGGAAAAGCAAATTAGGAAATGAACATGAAAGTTTAATCTGTAATATGAAATACCAAGAAATCTGAAGGAAAAAAAAAAAGAAAGAAAAGAAAACTTCTTTGTAGGAACAGTTACACAACCTGGAAGGCATATGGACTCGCCCCCAACACACAAACACACTCAAAAAAAGACCCCATCAAAACACAAGAGAAAAAAGGTATTACATAAAATGGCTAAATGGATACAAAAACAAGTTTCAACAATATGCTGCCTCCAAGAGACTCATGTTAGCCTTAAACCAGAGTGAAACTGAGTGAAGGGATGGGTAAAGACATTTCAGATACTGGGCACTGAAAAAAAGGAGGGTAGCTATACTTATATCAGACAAAATAGAATTTAAACTAAAAATGGTAAAGAGAAACAAAGAAGGCTGTTACATAATGAGAAAGGAGTAAATACATCAAGAAGATATAATGACTATAAATATTTATGCCCCTAATATTGGAGCAACTAAATATATAAAGCAAAAACTAACAGAGCTAAAAGGAGAAATAAACAGTAATACAATGTTAGTTGTAGAGTTTAATACTCCACTCTCAACAATGGCTAGATCATCCAGACAGAGAATCAATAAAGCAACTGCAGACTTAAACAACACTACAGACCAAATGGAGCCAATAGCCATATATAGAATATCTTATCCAACAAGAGCAGAATACACATTCTTCTCAAGTGCACATACAACATTGTCTAGGACAGACCATATGTTAGACCACAAGACAAGTCTTAGGAAATGCAAGAAGACTGAAATCATGCAGAGGATCTTCTCTGACAGAATGTCATGAAACTAGAAATCAATAACAAGAACAAAACTGGAAAATTCACAACACATGCAAATTCAACAACATTCTCCTGATCAACCAATGAATCAAAGATTAAATTAAAGGGGAAACTAAAAAGTTTCTTGGGACAAATGAAGATGGAAATACAACATAGCAGAACTTGTGGGTTGCAGCAAAAGCAGTTCATAGCAATAAGCACCTACCTTAAGAGGCAAGAAAGACCCCAAATAAGGAACCTAACTCAACATCTTGAGGAGCTAGAAAAAGAAGAACAGAGACCAAAGTTCACAGAAGAAAGGAAATAATAAAGAATAGAGCAAAACTAAGTAAAATAGAGAACATGAGAATGATAAACAAGATCAACCAATCTAAGAGTTGGTTCTTTGAAAAGTTAAACAAAATTGACAAACCCTTAGCTGGACTAAACAAAAGAAAAAGAGAATAGAATTAATTCTACTAGTTAACAGAATGAAAGAAAAATAATTATTATTCAACAGAATGAAAGAAAAATAAATTCAACATTCATTCATTACAAAAACTCAACAAATTAGGCATAGAAGAAACAGGTCTCAACATAATAAAGGCCATATATGACAACTCTATAGATAACTTCATAATCAATGGAGAAAGGATAAAATCTTTTCTTCTACCATCAGGAGCAAGACAAGGGTCCCCACTTTTACCACCACTATTCAACATAGTACTAGAAGTTCTATCCAGAGCAATGAGATAAGAAAAAATAAAAGGTATCAAAATTAGAAAGGAAGAAGTAAAATTATCTCTATTTGCAGATGATATGATTTTATACATAGAAAATCTTAAAGATTCAATAAAAGAACTGTTAGATCTAATCATTGAATTCAGTAGTTATAGGATACAAAATTAATATGCAAAAATCAGTAGCATTCTTATACAATTACAAAATTTCTGGAAAAGAAATAAATTGATCTGATTTATAAAAGATCAAAAACAAAAAATAATTAGGAATACAGTCAACTAATAAAATGAAAGAGCTCGATTCTGAAAACTGTAAGATTTTGATAAAGAAATTGAGGAAGATCAAATAAATGGAAAGGTATTTCATACTTACAGACCGGAATAATTAATATTGTTACAATGTCAATCCTACTGAAAGCCATCTGTAGATTCAATGAAGGCCCAAGATTCTAAGGGCATTTTTAAATAATTTTTAGGTTATTTTAGAGAGGGAACATGTGTGTGAGAGGCAGAGAGAGAGAGGGGGAGAGGCAGAGAGAGAGAGGGAAAGAATCTCAAGCAGACTCCCTGCTGAACACAGATTCTGATGTGGGACTCGATCTCAGGACCCTGAGATCATAACCTGAGCCAAAAATCAAGAGTGACTGACTGAGCCATCCAGGCACCCCTTTAATGTCACTTTTTACAGAAGCAGCAAATACAATTTTAAAATTTATACGGAACCACAAAAGATCCCAAATAGCCAAGAAAATCCTGAGAAAGCAAAACAAAACAGGAAGTGTCTTGTTCTGACGTCAAGCTATTTTATAAAGCTACAGTCATCAAAAACATCATGGTACTGATATAAAGATAGACAAATTGACCAATGAAACACAGTCAAGAACCCAGAAGTAAACCCAAGCCTACTTAGTCAACTAATACATGACAAGAGAGCCGATAATACTTGAGGGAGAGAAGACAGTCTTTCCAATAAATGGCCCAGGGATAACTGGATATTCACATGTAAAACAGTGAAACTGGACCCAAATCTTACACCCCTCCTAAACTTATTTAAGATGAATAAAGGACTTAAATATATGCTGAAACCAAAAATTCCTAAAGCAAAAATCCCTGATACGGGTTTTGGCAATAATTGGGGGGATACGATACATAAAACACAATCAACAAAACCAATAAACGAGTGGGACTGCATTAAACTAAAAAGTCCTGCCCAGCAAAGGAGCCACCATCAACAAAGTAAAGAGGCAATCTAATGGAATGGGCAACAATATTTTCAAAACATGTATCTGATAAAGGGTTAATATCTAAAACATATAAAGAACACCGATAACTCAAATCAAAAACAAAGAACCCTATTAACAAATGGGCAAAGGACCTGAATAGACATTCCTCCAAAGAACATACACAGATGGCCTACAGGCTCATGAGAAGATGCTCAGCATCACTTATCATGGGAGAAAGGCCAATTAAAACCACAGTGAGGTATTGCCCCACGCCCATTAGAATGGCCATCAACAAAAAGATAAGAGATAACAAACGCCAGTAAGGATGTGGAGTGAAGGGAACCCATGCACACTGCTAGTATGGTTCTAAATTGGTGCGGACACTCTCAAAAAATTAAAAATAGATTCTGTGATCCATCAATTCCACTTCTGAGAATATACACAAAGGCAACTAAAACATTAATTCAAAAAGATATGTGCACCCCCGTGTTCATTAGCAATACGATTTACAATTACAAAGGTCTTGAAAACCACTGAAGTGTCCACTGATGGATGAGTATGTATACATACACACAATGCAATGTTATTTGGCCATAACAAAGCAAGGAAATCTGGCCATTTACAACAACATGGGTGAACCTTGAGGATATCACGCTCAGTGAAATAAGTCAGACAGAGACAAATACTATAAGATCTCACTTTTATGGGAAATCTGAAAGAAAACAAAAAAACAACTCATAGAAAAAGAGATCAGACTATGGTTGCCAGAAGTGGGGAGTTGGAGGAAGGAGAATTGCAGGAAAGTGGTCCAAAAGAGAGGAACTTCCAGCTGTAAGATAAGTAAATACCAGGGATGTAATATATAATGTAATATATGTGGCAGGCCCCGTGGCCACACGGCACGTCTCACCGCTTATTTTATTTGATCAGGTGGGAGAGCCCCTGCTGTAGGATATATAATAAAGTTCTTAAGAGAGTAAATCCCAAACATTTTCATCATAAAGAGAAAACACTGTTTTCTTCTTTCTTTTCTTTTTATTGTATCTATATAAGCAGATGGATTTTAGCAGAACCCATTGTGATAATCACTTCACAATACATGTACATCACACCATCCTGCCTTCAGCTTACACAGGGACGCATGTGGATTATTTTTCCATAAAACTGGAAAGACTGTTTAAAAAACAAATCACAACAAAAGAAAATTCCCCAAAATGCAAACCACAAAATACTGTTTATCATCAAGGTGGGGGGAAAAAGTGAAGGAAAGAAAAAGACAAGGGAAAAACAAGCCTTCCTTCCTTAGCCTCCAAATGTTAGCGGGAGCTGGGAAGGAGTTTTTTATAACACAGATAATTCAGAGCAAAAAATCTCCTGTCAGGACAGGGACAGCCTCTGGGCTGAACGGAGCAACAAGTTCACCTCACCCCCATGGCCTCACTGCTCCACAGGTGAATGTGGCCTGAAATAAAGGTATAAATTATCAGCACAGCGCATGGGGGCTTAGCCTGCTGGTGCCCTCCATTAACCTTAGACCCTCCGCTGCCTACAATCACCATGTGGAAAAAAGGTCCCCCGAGTGGCCTGGCAGAAGGTAACGCAAATGTTTCACCGACTTTTGAATTAAGAAAGAAAAAAAAATCCTAACTGTGGCATAGAAAAGACATAGCAATTTAGGGGTTCGGTTGTTTCCTATGGAAGGTGTTATGGTGTGTGTGTGTGTGTGTGTGTATTTATCCCTCCTCTATTTTTCCCCTTAAAAAAAAAATAATAATTGTTAAGTTTTTCAACATTGTGGCCTTAGGAGGTAATTTGCTAAATAGGACAAAATTAGCTGATTTTTGGACCATTTAAAAGAACATTTCTTTTGAAAGCATATAAAATGTATTAAAGCAATCTTCGAAGTCTTTACCCCTGCTTGAGATTTTAATTTACTCCAAGCTAATAAATTATCCCCCTTCTCAGGAGCTATTGAAAAATTTCAGTTAAATCCTTTTTAAATTTTAATGTGTTCAATTGAATCCTGGGCAATTTAGACACACACACTCACAGCTTGGGGTGGTCAACTCACCAAGGCAAGACTGAAAAGGGGTCAGATTAACGCGGACCCCTCCGCCCCCTGGGATTACCAAGGTGGTATTAACGAAGGCGATTTCTCCCCCCACATACAGGTCTGATTGTTGGATAATTACTTTTCCACAACAGCATTTAACAAACGCCCCATTTGAAGGCCAAGACCATTTTCTCTCCAGCTGGAGGAAGCGGCAGTAAAGGCAGGAGGAGGTGGAGGTGGGGAAGCCAGGGCTGGAGCAAGCGGGAAGCCCGCGGGCTCTGATCAGAGACCCAAGCAGCGCCTTGGATCTGGGTCCCTTTGGTTGCAGAGTTTGCCTGAGCACAAAGGCTCACTTCATCTCAGGCAGGTCTCAGCATTACTTCTGCACACTTATCAGAAATATTTTTTCAGACTATCAATTATTATATTTGAACATTGCATCCTGGCTCTGGGGAGCCCTTAGCAAGCTGTAGCAAAAATCAATCCAGTTTTACAACTTTTACCTTGGCAGAGCTCCAGGTCTAGATCCATGTTACCCAGTAATTTAAAGATGCCATATCTCTTTCAGTGGCACGGAGATATTCCAACGTATGGCATGTCCTTGATAATAACAATAATTCCTTAAAAAGTTTGCACTGTCTAGCCTGGCTAGGGTTAACTCTGCTGGAAGTTGCCAGCATCACCTCAGTCATTCCACCTTGTCAATAATAATCATTATCAGCAGGGGTTAGCCATACTAATTGTTTTGTTTCCCGTTGCTTCTCCTCTCTGTCTTGTCCGTAGTACACGGAAGCAGCCAGGAGCGCTGATTTTATTTGATCAGGTGGGAGAACCTATTGCACTTTATGTATCACAAACTGGGACTCGGGTCTGAGCCCCGTCTGGAACCAACTCGAAGTCTGAGCTAGCATGTGAACGGAGAACCCTCTACGGCTTGTTTCTTTCATTTGCATAGTGGGGAGCTGGTCCTGGGCTCAGAGCGTCAACCGTCTGTTAGCCGAGTGCACCTTTGTGCAGATCAGAGGGCAGACCCTGTGGCTAGCACCGGAAGAGAAGCCTGGGTCCCAGGAGTCAGGGTGACATGATTTAAAAGATATGGTGCTCTTGCTCAGAGAGACATTTACTACCTCTCAAAACCCAGGAAATTGGGGCTGCAGCTGCTATTCCCAGATACACTCAAGTGGGTATAAATGGCAGAAGCAATTGGCAAGTTTGAGGTTTTAGAACATCTGTGAAGGAAGAGAAAGAAAAGAGGGAGACTTACCTTACAACTGCATTCTGAAGAGACCTGACCCGTGGAGGTGTTTGAGAAGCAACCAGCATCTCAGACCCTGTAGTGAATCAGCCTGGAGAGATAAACCAGGGAGCAGATGTGGCTGTGTTTCAGATCCCTTATTCTGTACATGCAGTTCCAAATGTGCTTGATCTGGTTCCCAGGTGTCTCATTTCTGGACATTCTCTCAGAGCCTCTGACCAGGGCTGCCTGGACCTTCTTCCTCCATTCCAGCAGGTCTCCATAGAATGTTTTGGTAGCTACAGTTGCTGTGAAATCAAAATGGAACAGACACTAAATGAAAGATAACTGCTCAGAACCAGAAATTATACCACAAAATCCAACCAGGAAGCTGACATTGGTAGTATATGTGTGTATATGTACTAATACATATATAATTTTATATATATGCAGTATACATATATATATAGTTATATATATGCCATTCTATGTCATTTTATTACATTACACATTCCATATTCGTATGATCACACTCAAGATCAAGAACTACCCCATCACCACCGTTCTGCTGCCCCTTGGCTATCATACACATATACCCCTCTCCCCGACCAGCCCTAAATACTAACAACCTCTAATTTGCTTTTCATCTCAATCATGTTGTCATGGCAAGAGTATTATACAATGGGATCATGCAATAGATGACGACACTGTGACCTTGACGTTTTTTCACTCATCAAAATGCTCTGGAAATCCACCCCAGTGGTTGAATATATAAATAGCTTTTTTTTTTTTTTTTTAACCAGGTACTAGTAATCCATGATATGGATTTATCACAGTCTCTTGAAGCATTCAGTTATTGAGGAACGTTTCAGCTGTTTTTAGTTCTGACATATTACAAATCAGTCTGTTATGAACAACCATGTACAGTTTCGTATGGACACGTAGTCTCATTTCTCTGGAATAAATGCCTAGGAGTGCCACTGCCAGGTCACATGGCAGGCATATTTTCATTTTTAAATATATCGCCAAAGAAGATATGAACAGACACTTCTCCAATGAAGACATACATATGGCTATCAGACACATGAAAAAAATTTTATCATCACTAGCCATCAGGGAGATTCAAATTAAAACCACACTGAGATACCACCTTACACCAGTTAGAATAGCCAAAATTAGCAAGACAGGAAACAACATGTCTTGGAGAGGATGTGGAGAAAGGGGAACCCTCTTACACTGTTGGTGGGAATGCAAGTTGGTGCAGTCACTTTGGAGAACAGTGTGGAGATTCCTCAAGAAATTAAAAATAGAGCTTCCCTATGACCCTGCAATTGCACTACTGGGTATTTACCCCAAAGATACAGATGTAGTGAAAAGAAGGGCCGTCTGTACCCCAATGTTTATAGCAGCAATGGCCACAGTTGCCAAACTGTGGAAAGAACCAAGATGCCCTTCAACGGATGAATGGATAAGGAAGATGTGGTCCATATACACTATGGAGTATTATGCCTCTATCAGAAAGGACGAATACCCAACTTTTGTAGCAATATGGATGGGACTAGAAGAGATTATGCTGAGTGAAATAAGTCAAGCAGAGAGAGTCAATTATCATATGGTTTCACTTATTTGTGGAGCATAACAAATAACATGGAGGACATGGGTAGATGGAGAGGAGAAGGGAGTTGAGGGAAATTGGAAGGGGAGGTGAACCATGAGAGACTATGGACTCTGAAAAACAACCTGAGGGTCTTGAAGGGGCGGGGTGTGGGTGGTTGGGGGAACAGGGTGGTGGGTATTAGGGAGGGCACGTATTGCATGGAGCACTGGGTGTGGTGTAAAAAATAATGAATACTGTTATGCTGAAAAGAAATTTAAAAAAATAAAAATAAAAATATATTGCCAAGAGGGGAGGAGCAAGATGGCAGAGGAGTAGAAGACAAATATCACCAGGTCCCAGGAGTTCAGCTAGATAGTTATCAAACCACTGTGAACACCTATGAACTCCACAGGACACAGAAGAGAATAAGAACAGCAATTCCAGGAACAAAAAAATCAACCACTTTCCAGAAGGTTGGATGTGTGGAGAAGGGAGTCTGAGGCAACATACAGGAAGATAGACCATGGGCAGGGGGGTGGGGGTGCTGGCTCCCAGCAGGCAGTGGAGCACAAAACAGAACATTTATCGAAGTCTGCTCCACTGAGGGACGTCCACTCCAGAGGCTAAGCCTGGGTGGAGCCCTCACGGGGGCAGTGTGGTCTCAGGACCTGCGGAGTCCCAGAAAGACCAGGGTTCTTTCTGAGTGCAGACACTCTGATATCAGAGTGGGGAAGCCAGCTGCAGAGGCAGAGCCAAGGAGTGAGCACTCAGCTCTGGGTTACCTTAAACGATGATTTGAGGCACAGTCCAGCCATTCCTCTTCTGGCAGGGACCCCACAAGCAGCAGATCCAGGGAGACCTCCCCTTCCTCTGGGAAGTCCTCTTTCTCTGGGAGGGCAAGCACAGGAGCACACAGCCAGAATCTGCTGGGTTTGGAGACTCCAAATAAGGTTGTGCACCAGAGATAGAGACACTCGGTCACAGGCTGGGGTGAGCACAGAATGTGGCCAAAGACCAGGGAGATGGGAGGGATTGACTGCTTTTCTCTGAGGGCCCCTGAGGAGTGGAGCCCCAAGCTCTCAGTTCCTATGAGGATGGAGACTAGGAGGAGGCCTCCATTTTCATTCCTGTCCTCCAGAGCTTTATGGAAAGCATTCAGGAAACAAAAGCTACGTCCCAAGCAGATTACTTAACCTGGCCCCTGGCAAGGATGGTGCAATTCTGCCTCTGGCAAAGACATTTGAGAATCACTGAAACAAGTCCCTCCCACAGAATGTCAGCAAGAATATCCAGTCAAGTCCAAGTTCATGAATCAATGAGAACTGCAAAACAGCAATGCTAGGTAAATACAAAACATAGAATTCATGGCCTTTTCTTCCATGCTTCTTTAGTCTTTTCAAGTTAATTTTTTAAATTTTTTTTTATCCTATTCTATTTTCTTTAATTTCTCCTCTTTTCTATTTTAACATTTTTAAACTATTTTATGTTATCAATACCTTTTAAAAAATCTTTTTTAATTTTCATCTTTACAGTCATATTCTATCCCTTCATCATGTTTACCTTCAATTTTGTATATACATATAAGCTTTTCTTTCTTTAAAATTTCAGGAAACAGTTTCTTCTAACAGACCAAAAATATACCCAAATCAAGTGTGTGGCTCTGTTCTATTCACCAGTCCTATATATATATACAGAGAGAGAGAGTAAGATAGTTATATATTTATAGATATAGATATATAGATATAGAAATATAGATATATATTTATTTTATTTTGTTTTGCTTCGTTTCATTTCATTTCATTCTTCTCCCACCCATTTTGGGTTTCTTCTGATTTGGCTATTGTATATTTTTCTGGGGTCATTTCTGCCCTTTTAGTATTTTGTTCTTTCATTCATCTACTCCTATCTGGATAAAATGCGAAGGCAGAAAATCTCACCTCAAAAAAAAAAAAAAAAAAAAGAACAAGGGGCAGTACTGATGGCTAGGGACCTAATCAATACAGACATTAGTAATACATCAGAACCAGAGTTCAGAATGATGATTACCAAGGTGCTAGCTGAACTCAAAAAAAGCATGGAAGATACTAGAGAATCCTTTTCTGGAGAAATAAAATCCCTTTCTGGAGAAATGAAAGAACTACAATCTAACCAATTTGAAATCAAAAAAGCTATTAATGAAGGGCAATGAAAAATGGAGGCTCTTACTCCTAGGATAAATGAGTCAGAAGAGAGAATTAGTGATATAGAAGACTGCTAGGATAAAAGAGGAAGAAGAGACAATTAGTGATAGAGAAGACCAAATGATACAGAATAAAGAAGCTGAGAAAAAGAGAGAAAAACAACTATTGGACCAAAGGGGAGAATTCAAGACATAAGTGATACCCTAAGATGAAACAATATTAGAATAATTGAGATCCCAGAAGAAGTGGGGGGCAGAAGGTATATTGGAGCAAATTACAGTAGAGAACCTCCCTAATTTGGTGAGGGGAACAAGCATCAAAATCCAGGAGGCAGGGACGCCTGGGTGGCTCAGTTGGTTAAGCGGCTGCCTTCGGCTCGGGTCATGATCCCGGCGTCCTGGGATCGAGTCCCACATCGGGCTCCTTGCTCCGCGGGGAGCCTGCTTCTCCCTCTGACTCTTCCTTCCACTCTGTCTGCCTGTGCTCGCTCTCACTCACTCTCTCTCTGACAAATAAATAAATAAAATCTTTAAAAAAAAAAAAAAAAAAAATCCAGGAGGCACAGAGAAACTCCCTTAAAATCAATAAAAATAGGTCCACAACCCATCATCTAATCATCTAATAATAAAACTTAAAGTCTTAGTGACAAAGAGAAAATCCTGAAAGCTGCCAGGGACAAGAGGTCTGTAACATACAACGGTAGAAATATTAGACTGGCAGCAGACCTATCCACAGAGACCTGGCAGGCCAGAAAGGACTGACATGATATATTCTGAGGACTATAGGAGAAAAAAATGCAGCCAAGACTACTATGTATTGGGATGCCTGGGTGGCTCAGTTGGTTAAGCAGCTGCCTTCAGCTCAGGTCATGATCCCAGCGTCCTGGGATCGAGTCCCACATCGGGCTCCTTGCTCAGCAGGGAGCCTGCTTCTCCCTCTGCCTCTGCCTGTCTCTCTGTCTGCCTGTGCTCGCTCTCTTCCCCTCTCTCTCTCTCTGATAAATAAATAAAATTAAAAAAAAAACAAAAGACTACTATGTATTGAAAATAGAAGGAGAGATAAAAAGCTTCCAGGACAAACACAAACTAAAAGAATTTGCAAACACCAAACCAGCCCTGCAGGAAATATTGAAAGGGGTCCTCTAAGCAAAGAGAGAGCCTAAAAGTAACAGACCAGAAAGGAGCAGAGACAACATACCATAATAGTCACCTTATAGACAATACAATGGCACTAAATTCATATCTTTCAATAGTTACCCTGAATGTGAATGGGCTAAATGCCCCAATGAATAGGCACAAGGTATCAGAATGGATTTTTAAAAAAAGACCCATTGATATGCTGTCTGCAAGAAATTCATTTTAGACCCCAAAACACCTCCAGATTTAAAGTGATAGGACAGAAAACAATTTACCATGCTAATGGACATCTTACTCTGAAATCTACTTATCTGGTGATTAGTATATCTACTCACACATTCATATATTTTTTTGTTTCTAAGTTTAAGTTTGCATGGCATATCTTTTCCGTCCTTTTAATTGACCTTTCATCTATTATTATATTTGATGTGTTTCCTATGAGAAGCATACAGTTGAGTTATGTTTTCATAAGAATGCCAATTTCTCTTTTAATTTGTGTATTTAGATCATATACATTTGACATATTTACTGATTAAGTCTTCAGACTGACATTTTATGTTTTACTTTCTATTTATTCTCTGTGTCTTTGTTTCTCTATTTCCTTTTTCTGCCTTCTGATGGATTACCTGAACATTTTTTTGAGAATTCCATTTTGGTTCATCTGGAGTGAGTTTAGCTGTATTGTGTGATATCACTTTTTTGGTGGATGCTTTGGTTTCTACTGTATATTTAACTTATCAAAGCCTTTTCATAACTCCAATAATACAAATGTTAAATATTTTATTTTGGTTGCACATGTCTCCAAGACTCTGTATTTTGTGGGTTTTCTTTTTCACAGTCTGTTTTCTTCCTGTTTTTCAGCTTGAGTAATATCTATTTATTTATTTTTAAGGTCAATAAACTTCCCTCCGTCCATCTGCTGTTGGATTTAGCTCTACGCATTGGGATTTTTATTTAAGTTATTGTATTTTTCAATTCTAAAATATCCATTTGGTTCTTCTTTATATCTTCCCTTTCCCCCTTGCTGAAATTTTCTATTTTTCATTTACTTCAGGCATATTTGTAATTCCTCAGCAAAGCATTTTTATGATGGCTGCTTTAAAACTCTGGACAAATAATTCTGACATCTGTGTTCTCTCTGTATTAGGAAATATTGATTCTCTTTTCTCTGTCTGATTGTAATCTTTCTGGTATTTATTATAATAAGTGATCTCAGATTGAAACTTGGGAGTTTTTGATATTATAAGACTCTTTTTATTTAAATCTCATGATCTCAAAGGCCTTTTCTGACACCACTCTGGTGAGTGAAGGGGAGAACCACCTCATTTCTGTAGGCAGGTGTGGAAGTCCAGGTTTCTCCCTTGTCCCCCTTTACCACCTGAGGAAGGGGGGCTTATTTTTACTGCTGGGAAGGGTGAAAGTTCAGGCTTTCCACCAGGCGTCTGCTGTCACCTCCCTAGCTGGGAGGGACAGACATCTCTGATTACAAAAGCCCTCTCTGCACACGTTCTCCATGGACACCAAAGAAATCTGCAGGAATGGCCCTATATCTGTTGAGTGGTGGCTCAACTCCTGTGTCCCACCAGGCTTCCTAATACCACCCAGAGAGCAAGGGAAGGGCACCTCTTTATTGCCAGGTGCAATCAAGGTGCCGCAAGTGGTGTCCACTGTCAGCACATTAGGAAGGGATCATCACACAGGGGAGGGAGTGTGTGTGAGGGGAGGGTGTTCATCACCACCCAGAGGATGAAAATGCTGGCTCTCCTTGGTCTTGTCTTATCAACCAGAGCCAGGATGGGGTTGAGCATCCTGCTACGGCTTCA
Organism: Mustela lutreola; assembly: GCF_030435805.1. Classification (NCBI taxonomy): domain Eukaryota; kingdom Metazoa; phylum Chordata; class Mammalia; order Carnivora; family Mustelidae; genus Mustela; species Mustela lutreola. Next base: position 60,890,134 of record NC_081298.1, on the reverse strand, counting down.
CAAAGATGACAGGAAGGACGGGGCCACAGATTCTCTGTGGTGTTTGTCAGGAGGAGAGTATCTTTGTACAAAAGATTTCTGTTGCACTAAGCCAGGGGGCCCCTTTCCTTGTCCTTTGGCTTTTCTCAGGGCTTTCGTGGACTGCATCCACTGGCGTTTCCAGCTTGCTTGCCTGTCCCATATCCAGCCTGGGATACAAGAGACAGAAAGAAAACCCAGGAGACTGAGTGCCATATAGTTTCTCAGTTGCCCTGGTCCCCAGCCCACCTGCCTTCTCTTCACTTAGCAGAAGGAACAGTGCAAAGTCTATCTACTCCATCTTCCTGGAAGCAAAAGTCTTTTGATGTCCTCCCAAATTATTATTTAGTTTCAAGATGACTTTTTCCCGTGACAGTTCTATGACTGGATTCATTAATGGACAAATGAGTTATTTTTTCAGGTATTGAACTTTACCACATAAGTAGCATTTGTGTTCATTAAAATTTGAAAGCAAATATAAACAACAAATAGTTCTGATGATAACTGCCTCATTTTAATATTTATGTAGAAACTGCTGCATCATAAATATTGAGTTATGCTATTATCCCTGTCTATCCTGGCTTTTAATAAATGTAAAATCTGGCAAATATTACTACATCTATTCCTTAGTTAGCTTTGAACTTAAGAATAGAAAATGTAGTCCCTTATTAAAATTTGAAAAATGTCTATTTCTACAGATCCTATTTACCTATCTCTTTCCCACTACCAAAATATTCCCCCAGACTTGCCCTATCTTCATCATTTTTGTAAATGCAGATAAATATAAAATTATTCACATACCTTTTAGCTATGAAAAGGCAATGAAATAAGTCATTTCTCATCTGCTTATGGTTTCTTTTTTAACTATGCAGAAAAGAGAAGAAGCTGAAAGTTGAAGATGGGAAAAATTCAAGGGTAAGTCTGGGCCGGAGTAGGGATGCTGATAGCCACGGGAAAAGAAGGAGGAGGAGGAGGGAGACTAGGCAGAGAGGAGTGAACATTATAGGAGTCATGAAGGTTGATTTGGTGTTGTGGTTGTAAGGCCAGATTAAAACCCGTCTTGATGCTGGGATCCAGAATTTAAGTGTCCATCAACCGATAAATGGATAAGGAAGGTATGAAATATATACACCATTGACACTTACTCAGCTGTGAGAAAGAAGGAAATCCTGCCATTTGCACCAACATAGATAGACCTTGAGGGCATTATGCTAAGTGAGATAAGCCAAAGGAAGACAAATCACTTAGATGTGGAATCTAATAAAACTGAACTTGCAAAAACAGAGAGTACAATGATGAGTACCAAGGACTGGGGAGACATGCAAAGGTACAAATTTATAACTACTAGATGAATATGTTCTAGGGAATCCAATGCAAAACACAGTGACTGTAGTCAACAACAGCATATTATAAATGTCAAAATGGCAATTAGACTGTTCTCAGCAGGAAAAAGAAATAATAATCATGTGAAGTCATTAAGGTGTTAGTTGACACTACTGTAGTAATCTCATTGCAGTACACAAATGTATTGAACCAACTCACCGTACACCTTAACTTATACAATGTTATATGTCAATCATATCTCAATTTTTAAAAATTCACCAAAAAAAGAGGGGTGAATCCTCCAAATCTAAAGCTGTAAATGATTCATTCTTTCTCACAAGTAGCTCCAGGTTAGACCCAAAACAAAGTTTGACTCAATCTAGGGGCTCCTAGTTAGGAAACCCATCTGTGGATAGCTCTCAATGGTGACCTCCCAGGGACAGAGGGACCATGCCATTGGTTAGAACCTGGCGCACTATCAGATGCATGTCTAGCCACCAGTCCATGCTAACAGGATGAAATCCACTGCAGGAGCACTACCCTTAATAGGACCTCGGAGCCAAAATCTTCTGAAGGGTGTAGGCTTTTGGAGGTTCCTGGAGAAAATACATATACCTAAACACTAACACATAAGAAGCATCATTGCCAACATATACGCTCAAATGTAGTTATTCTAATCGGCAAGTTCAGGAATAATATTTCAAGCTTCCCTCAAATAAGGAGATCAGAGCCTGGTGATGGTAATTGCCAAGAACTGGAGAAATGCATTTCAGCTCAGGGAGAGCTGTGATTGTTTTTATAAAGGCTACCGATGTGCTGTGTTGAGAAGGATATCAGAGGCAGGAACAGGAAGCAGAGCCATGGGTAACAGAGGTGGAAAAGCAGAACGCCGTAGCATGTCATAAACGCAAGGTCTTCGTAGTAAGGAGAGCTCAAACTTGCAGAGGACACGCATAAGGCACACCAAGCTCACACTCCAATTTCTCTGTACAATTGGTGAAGGCAGTGTAGCATCGTGGTGAAGGTTCTGAAGCCAACTGACCCAGGTTCAAACTGGCACTCCGCCCTCAGCAGACATGTGACCGTGGCCAATACTTAACCTCTCTGCGCTGCTGTTCCCAGACTAAAGGAGAATGATGAAACCATAGCGACTGTCTCAAAAATGTGTGAGAATTGAATGACTGAAGTTTGGAAAGCAGACAGATAATAAGTACTCTATAAATAAATGTATTTTTTTCATTTATTATTATTACTCTGAGTAGTTCCCTACAATTTTCATCATGTTGTCTGGCGAAAGTATCGCTGGAACTGGAATTTTTCAGAAAGGAGGGAGAATGGGCCACCAAGCCGGGTGAGAGATTTCTCCTCCAGCACCCGGGCCTCACCCAAAACCCATGGCTCCCCGGCGCTCCCAAGACCATCTTCTTATAAAGGAACAAAGCTGAGAGGTTAGGGTCAGACAAACAAGCACCAGATGCGGTAGGATGCTCGTCACGGGCCATCTGGAGATGCATCTGGACACACTCTCAGATGGTATGGGGAGCGCTGGGCCCCAGAGACACCCTTACCCCATTCCACGGGGCTCCCCCCGAGGCGGGTGGCCTGGCATCCCCAAACCCTCCAGGCAGAGTGGGAGAGGAGCCCCAGCCTCCTGCAGCAGCAGGCTACAATCTTCTGCTTGTTTTTATTCCCATGTCAAACACCAAGCCCTAGAATCATAAATGAGAAAAAAGTCAGTAGCATGGAGTACAGTGCTAACAAGGCCAAGGCTGAATCTTAAGTTCACAAATGCTTTAATTAGCTTTGCTCAGAATCGGCAGACTGTTCCAAAGACCCTGCCAGCCTTGTTGCAAGTGCATTTAGGATAAGCCATTACCATTGCCAGAAAGACCATTGGTAGCTCAGACTGAGCGCTGCTATCCTGAAGAGAAGCAAGTCAATGCCAAGATGACGTGTGTATCTCTTATCCTGCAGTGTGTCATAGCTGCCTGTCCCCTCTGCTCACCATCAGCACACTTTGCCCTGGTCCTTGGGCTCTAAACTCAAGAACTACTTGCTACACAGAAAGCACTGTGCTCCTGTCTCCAGAGTACAAAATCAAATAAGAAAGAGAAAAGAGGGCACACCTGGGTGGCTCAGTGGGTTAAGCCTCTGGCTTCAGCTCAGGTCATGATCTCAGGGTCCTGGGATCAAGCCCCACGTCGGACTCTCTGCTCAGCAGGGAGCCTGCTTCTCCCTCTCTCTCTGCCTGCCTCTCTGCCTACTTCTGCCTACTTGTGATTTCTCTGTCAAATAAATAAATAAATCTTAAAAAAAAAAAAAAAAAGAAAGAGAAAAGAGAGGGGAGGGGAGAGAAAAAGAATGGGAAGAGAGGAAGGAGAAAACAGGAAGAAGGAAGAAAAAGCAAAGAGGAGGGACAGAAGGAAAGCTGACTCTCTCCCATATTCCAATTATTTCAGGGTTTTTAAATATATAGTATCTCACCTAATCCTTGCGCCAACCTTACAGGTAGAAGATGTCATATCCATTTTGCACATGAGAGAGCAAGGCGCGGGTAACGCACAGTTTGGGAAAAGAGGAAAGTAAGGAGGAGACACAAAACTTTCAGTGGTATTTACCTGTTGGAGCTTGAAGTGGTGGTAGTAAGAGCCCTGGGCTGGAATCAGCAGCCTCAGATCCCAGTGGTTCTCTGATTGATGATCTGGGGGATCCTGGATATGTTACAGGATGACCCTGGTCTTAGTGCCTCGGTGTATAATCAGTGGATCAGATGACCAGGCAAACAGCCTGCAGAACATTCAGCTCAGTACCGCGATGTGTTAAATCGAATCTAACCGCCATCAGTAGGCTACAGTCCACAGGCCACCCATCACCCCTGGTCCCTATGACTTTGTACCCTGCGACCCTCTGACTTGGTTCCCTCCCTGAAGTCACTGAAGCCTGCCACCACTGTACAGACCCCACACTAACTCCAAATGACAGGTTGTTTCCAATATCGGTATCAAAAATCCAACTGCGGCTCTCAGATCTTGAAATACCTGCTTTATTCCAAATAGAGCTTTATTCTGAATGAAATACTTTGACGCTCATGATCTTTCCAGTGACCTAATTCCCTGTGCTAATGCACCAAATATTCCGCTCCCATACATGCCTGAGAACAGCATCCAAGAACATTGCATAAGATAAAAATAAGGGTTTAAAAGTAAAGGTTTACAAAGGGTACTGATCTCTGTACCACTATGAAACCGGTACAGCGCTCCCCTTTGGTGTTGGATATTGGCCTGAGCTTTCTGGAGACAGCGCAGAAATTCGTGGGGTGGTAATAATGCTGCATTCAACCAGATGACGGAATCTGCGGCATTCAGAGGTGAACACAGAGGTTTCCATGTGGATCTTTAAGAATCTTTTCGCTAGGTGACTATGTGAACAGAAAAGACGTCAGTTCTCAGAATGCAGCTGCCCAAGGCCCTCCCCATTCTCCTTCCTTAACGCAGTGTGAGGCATTTTGTTCCCGGATGAGGGAAAGCAGTCAGCAGAGCACAGATGCCCTCTCTGACGGTACCCCAGGCCACCAATTCACCTTCGGTGCCAACCCTGCAGCAGGGCACTCCCCCACCTGCCAGGATTCCTGTCTTGTGGGCTGACCTCCAGCTGGAAGGGGGCAGCCGCAGGAAGCAGCCGCCTTCCCAGGAAGCCTGGAACCTATCTGCCACACTTGGAATGTTCTCAGTTGGGTGGCACTTTCTGTTTGTGTTTTGACTACTGTTAGATGTGGCTGTGGGAGCGGGGAGATGCAGATGAGGGCACTTAGCACTTCAAAGAACTGAAGGCCTTCTTCTTACCCTTGAGCAGAAAAACCAACAAAGGTGCCCAGGAGCTGGAATGCTCAGCAACAGCCCGGTGGGGACAAGGGCCATCAGCCCCCAGCACAGAAGGAGAGGGACTGAGGCAGCCTGCAGGTGTCCTCGTCAGATAGGAAGGGATGCCTGTCACAGCGTTGTCACCCTAAGACACTAAAGGCTTTAAGGAGGGAGAAGATGACGAGCTGGCTGCTTCTGTTATGAGGTGGTGGTGGGCACTGTGCTGAGGGGAAGCGGAACCCCAGAGCCTAAGGAGTGGCAGAGGTGGCCCAGGTGGCCCCTTGGACTACTGACAAGGGCTTGAGCTCTGAACTGCCAATGGCCTGGCACTCCCGTTTGCACGGATTCCCAGACAGCCCAGACAGCCCTCTCATCTCTCCTTTGGCTTTGTCCTCCTGAGACAGGCACTCAGCATGGGGCCTCTGTGAATCCTCCCATGGGCAATTTGGTTCCCTTAAAGAGAAGGCAACACAGCAAGTGACCTGATTTCAGGGGGAAAGATGGCCATTGAGGAAGAAAATATTTAAACAAGAACTAGGCTGCATTTGTGCTCCAATTAAAAGGTGAGGAATGCTTTTCAAAATCTTTCCAAAGAAACCCTTAGCATTCAGCCACTGAACTGCACGTCACCAAGTCTGTAACGTGAGAGCAAAAAGAAGTGTGCGAATCCAGACGGTGGCCACGGATGTCCGACGCCGTCCACACAATTGACCAAATTGCTTAATTTTTGCCCGAGTATTTGATAGCAGGAAAATAAGGCATAAAACAAACTATAGGAAAATTATGTGTTCAATGGTTACATTAGTTTGTTTTGTTTTTGTTTTTGTTTTTGTTTTTGTTTTTCCCTTCTTGGTTATGTGGTGTACACTGAAGCAGAGCAGGAATGTGACATTGTAGCTGTTCTGGAAAGTTTAGTTGTTTCTGCTTTCTGAAAAACAAAATTCTGGGAGAAGATGTGCAATTTTCTTTCCTTGAAGATGAAGTTTCTCTGAAAAAGTACTGATCCCAAATCCAAAAGGTGCATCTCCCATGTCTCAGACAAAATTTCCAGAAAAGAGAACAGAGAATTGAGAGTACCCCTCAACGGGCTTTAAAATTATCACTGTGAGCTGTCAACAGTAAAAATGACTTCCTTGGTATTACAAACTGTACAATGAGAGCAAAATAAATGCAAAGTGGAAATCAGTATCGTTTTCAAATAATACTTTCTTTAATGCTCTTGTTACCCAAAACCTTTATAGCTAACCGACGTTTATAAAATAAACCCATATTGGCATCAAAAAAGACCTTAGAAGGACTTCGATTGCAACAAAGATGATTCAAACCTTCCCAGAATCTAGGAATATGGAGCATTTGTTAATGAAAACAGTACTATCCTTAACTGAATCTCCAAGCTGTTGCTAGCACAATGTCACTATCAAAAGTTCAAGAAACTCAGAATCATTTGACAAATTGAAACTTTTGATCTAAGAGAGAGAGTTACTGAAGAGTTTAGAGCCAATCACATGGAAGGAACAGTAAAGTTTTAATAATCAATCATACTGTTGATCCAATTTTTCACCCTAGAAATTTTTTAAGTATACATATAAACAAGTATACATATAAACGGATTTAAAACTGCATCCTGTTCTAGTCCTCATCTCCAGAGTTATAATTGTCTATACCTTTCTGTCCTGGAGGCACAGAGGGTGCCAGGAGTTTTCTTCAAGATCAATGGAATATTCTAGTCTGCTTTTGCTTAATTTTTGACCAGTGGAGGTCAGAGAATAATGATGGGAAACCACTATCTAGTAACTGTAGCCCTTTTTTTAAGGGGGGGGGGGTGTTTTCTGCCTGTTCCCCATAGCCAGAGCCTCCAGTCTGCAATCCTGAAGGATAAGAGAACTCTAGATGAGTGAAGGTAAAAATAGAAGAAATGGAGAAGCCAGCGCCTTGTGCCAATCGCTATGCACCTGCTAATGAGGCTGACATGTTTGGACTAAGAAACCCAATTTGCATTTGTCACCAGAGTAAGACATTAGCAGTGTGAATATTGAGAGGGACAGATGTGCCCCAGCAGGACTGCCACCTCAGAAAGCCTGCTGGGCCACCAACACCAGGGAAGCTGCCAGCCCAGGGGAAGCCCCTCGCCTCTGAGGGGTCCATGGTACTGCCAGAAACAGCAGAAGAATAGAGAGACATATGTCCTTCCTCATGGCTCTGAGGTCCTGGCTAATGGACTGGGGACAAATTGGCTAGTGCCCCATTATATGCTGAATTCACAGTTCTGGGGGATTGTTTGTGGCCTTTGAAAAGTGAGGCCCCTCATCTTTTCTATCTTCCCACCCACCTTCCACCCACCCTTCCTGTGTTCTTAAGGGATGCAACGATTTTACCGGATTTGACTCTTTTCTGAGCTGGTGTGTGCTGCTTCATTAGTGTCACCAAATTGTCATTCATCATCTTCTGTTCCTTCCAAGTCTCAAAAAAAAAAAAAATAACAGCCCATTAAGTACAGTTTAGGGGAGCGGGTATGATGCTCTGGTAGATGGAAATGATATGGGTATTATATCTGATTCTTTGTAGGTCTATTTTCATTGCACAATGGGAATTTTATATTAGACAAAGTTAGAATTCAAAATCTGTAATATTATTTATGCAACCTTGCAATTGAAGGCAAGGGTCTGTATTGAGGTCTTTTTCTGTAAAGGGGGCAATAATGTGGTAAGCTTTGAATGTCTCTTTCACAACTCAACTCTGCTGTTGTAGGGCAAAAGCAGTTACAGACAGTACATAAATGAGTGGTTGTAATCATGTGCCAATAAAACTTTATTTTCAGAAACAGGTCCGGAGCCAGATTTGTTCCCCAGGCTGGAGTTTGTTGATCTCTGGCTCAGGACAAAAAGACCGCTCAGAAGCTAAATGCAGTTTTCAGAATTGTAGCCTGGTTTGGATACACAGATGCCCCACCACATCAAAAGCAAAAAGGTAGGGGTGTACAAGACAAATACCCCAGGATCTGACCTTAGGTCCTTCTCTCATAGCTCAATGACCTTAGCAAAGTCATGCAACTTCTCTGAGCCTGTAAAATAAGAATAAGGCCTTCTTTAGGCACCAGCTAGTTGTTATTAAGTGACCTGGAGTTTTACAAGCTAGGTACAGTGTGGTGAACAGTAAATACACAGTAAAATGTTAGTCCCTCTAACTTCTGCAAGATGAGCTGCTGGTCCCTACCCTTGTACCTTGAAAGGCTCCCTTTCCCACACCTTCCTGAGCCCTCTCCTCCTTCTCTGACCCCTCCTTCTCAGTCATTCAAGTTTTTGCCTTTCTTCTCCTCTGGACAACTCTCTGTGAGTGTCCTCAAAGGTTCTGGCCTCAGCCCTCTTCTCTTTTCTCAGCTGCCAATAATGTCAGGAAGGAAACTTCCCCCTCTACCCTCTTAGGTTTCTGAATGGGGGCCTGCTAATTAAACCAATACCCCCCCCCAAAAAAAAGAAAGAGACACTTTAGCAAGACAAAAGATAGATTTTTATACACACATACATGGGAGGTCACAGAAAAATATGACTCAATGAGGTGGTTAGAATGAAGGACTTAAATACTATCTTCGTAGGAGAGGGGGAGGGGTTAAAGAATACTGGTAGGAAAATATGTGACTTCTTAATAGGGAAAGAAGGAGAAAAGAGCATTATGGGAAAATAGATGACTTTTCAGAAAGATAAATAAGCTCTTACGAGAAGAGATGGTGGATATGATCATCTTGTGATAATATGTTTAGTTCGGGTGCCAATATCTCCTACTGGGGATAAGTCCTTCCTGGTTTTCAATGTCCAGGGAGGGGATTTATGACAACTGAGTTCTTTGGGGATATTCTGCTTTTAGGCAGATAAAGGACTTCCTCCACAAAAAAAGAAGGAGAAAGAAGGGAGTGGGGAGAAGAGAAGGAGAGGAAGAGGTAGAGACAAAGGTAGGAGAAGGAGAAGAATAAAGGGAGAAAAGAAAGAAAAAAAGAGAAAAAGAGAGGAAGGAAAGAAAGAAGGAAGCAAGGGGAGGAGGGAAGGAGAGGAGAGGAGAAAGAAAAGCCTATTCACAAATACCTTTAGCTCAAAATAATTCTTATGCCACAGTGGCTTCATCTGGAATCCTCCAATACAGACTCACACTCACACTTCCAACCACTATCTCTGAATCCAGGGCCCCCACCCAGTTCTCACAGCTGCAGTCCATCTTTGGGGACCCCTACCCCCACTGCACCTGCTGCTACCCTACCCACCTGCTCTGTCCCCACAGACAGCTGCAAGGTGCATAGCCATGCCAAAGACCCAGAAACTGACCCCTGCCTGCACGAACTCTTCTGTCCCCCAGTAGCCATGCTTGCCACTCCACACATCCAGACCATCGCCAACTCCCACAGATTCTGCCTCAAAATCCCATCCTGCGCTTCTCTCGTCTTATTTCAGATCTCCAGTCTCAGTCCGGCACCGAAGGCTCTTTTGGACCAAACTTTAGTCCACTTTTCCAGGTATGTTGCCTGCTCCTCTGAGTAAAACCAATTCTGTTGTCAAACCAGGTTCTTTTGTTGAAAAAGACTCTCCTTCTGGCTCCTCCCTTTCCCCCACACTCTTCCCTCGGCCTGGATTGCCATCACCCAGGTCCTCCTCTCAAACTCCCACCCATCATTCAGGGTTTTCCCCAAGGGCCACCTTACCAGACATTTGTGGCAGGGACACATCCCCTCACGGGCTCTCATCGCTCCTGGGCATACCATTCTCTAGTCACTTAGCAGATCCTTCCCTGCATCCCCATTATTTGGATCTTTTTCTCTCATTTAACTGAAGTTCCTCGAAGGCAAGAATTGTCCCTCGTGGTGTGTCCCCTCAGCCCTTCGCAGTGCCCTACAGATAACAGGCACGGGGGGTGGGGGGCAGATGTGATAGCAGCCGATTGGGGAAAGAAAATCGAGATAGCCTCTCACTGGATGATAGCCAGGGTTCCCGGTTCAATGTCAGATGAGGGAAACACATGTGGAGGAATCTGAATGTGTTGTTTCTCCAGGGCAAGTGCAGAAAAATATCCCCGGTGTGTCCTGTAAAGCCTGTGATCCCTGGCAAGCTCCTCTTCTGCTCTGTCCTTTCTCTACTCCCCTTAAAATAAGGGTAACAGCAGTCCTACTCTTGGACCAAGTCTAGGGCCTTGATCCCAGTAGTTTATTCTCTCTCCATGCATCCTGCCCGTTATCTGGAAGGAGTTGTAAAAACTGAAAGAAGAAGAGCCAATAAAGCCTGAATTTTTGCCCACCTTTGGATGCCCAGGCCTGTTTTAATACCTGTTTACCTGAGGTTGTATTTAAATTAGGAAAGAAGGGAGGGGAGAAAAAAGGTATTGAAGTCTGTTCTCTGAACTAGACTTAGGGAAAGCTATGGGGTCTTGACTCTCTCTACTAGTGACTCGTGGCCACTTCAGAGTGGGGACCACAGAAAGCAAAGGGTCCCCAGAGCTGCATGGCCTCTCGGATTCATGGGTCCGTACTTACGAGTCTGGCCACCTGCTGCGTGGAGATCCAGGGAGGACGTGGCCAGGACCTGGATGTGGGCAAACCCACAAGGCCTTGCAGAGAAGCCCCTGCCACTTCCCTGCTGTGGGCCAGCTCAGGGAAGCCATCAATCAGTCCGTGTGGTGTTGTGTGCTAGTCACCTGGACAATATCAGAAAAGCTCAGAAAATCCGTGTTTTACTCACTTTTCCAGCAGCCGATTGGGGAAAGAAAATCGAGATAGCCTCTCACTGGATGAAAATATCGCATGGGGGCCATCAAAAAACACAAGATTTGCCCTCTGCAACGACATGGATGGAACTAGAGGATATTATACTAAGTGAAATAAGTCAACCAGAGAAAGACAAGTATCATATTGATGAAGTTCCTGAACCTAGGTGGGGTTCAGTGGGGTGAGGTTCGGAGCCGACGGCTAAAGAAAGAATTCTTAAGACGTCTCTGGTGCAAAAAGGTGGTTTATCCAAGAGAGACTCCTGCCTTGCAGGACTGTGATCTCTGCAAGATATCCATTTGCTCTTCTTTTAGGGCAGTCAGGGGTGCCTGTGAAATGTCACACATATTACCAAGGGGAGTGGGTGGAGAGGGGGTGCAAGGTGCCAGCCCCTGCTCCGTTCTCAGCCAGCCTCCTGCTCCCTCATCAATATGATCTCACTGATAGGAGGAATTTGAGAAACAAGGCAGAGGATCGTAGCAGAAGGCAGGGAAAAATGAAACAAGATAAAACCAGAGAGGGAGACAAACCATGAGACTCTTAATCTCAGGAAACAAACTGAGGGCTGCTGCAGGGGAGGGGTGTGGAGGGGATGGGGCAGCTGGGAGATGGACATGGGGGAGGGTATGTGTTGTGGTGAGTGCTGTGAATTGTGTAAGACTAATGAATCACAGACCTGTACTCCTGAAACAAATAATACCTTATATATTAATAAAAGAAAGAAAGAAAGAAATGAAGGGAGAAAATATTTCATGGGGGACAAAAAGGGTTCTCTTGAGAGGAACTTTCTGAGGACAGAGCACTTTCCAGTTGTCTATGGTGTGAAACCCCATCTTGAGCCCTAGGACCTGCCCTGCAGCTGTGGGCCCAGGCTCTATTGGATTTGCTCAACCTCTTTGGTGCATACAAAGCACGGAAACCTGCTAGGTAAAAACTGAAAGGGGAGGGGTAGGGAGCAGATCTGGGTGATCTGACTGAGCTCCTGACAATATTTCTTCTTTTGGAATAAATTTTGCCTTCAAGTCTGGCAGATTCTAAATTAAAAAACTACATTTTTAGAAGCAGAAAAAATATATATATTTGTAAAGGGAATTAAAGAGAAAACATGAAATAATATCAATTGTCCTCTCTCAAACAAAAAACTATGGGGGGAGAGCTGATAACCAATGATAATATAATAATTTAATGTCTTACTGACCACTGACTCTGAAGTAGGGATGAAGTAAAATCTTAGTCCTTACAGAAAATTTGAATCAGAGGATCAGGACTAAATGGCATAAGAAAGACAACACAGAACTAAAACAGCTTAAATACTCTGCAGATAGTTAGAAGTAGATGAACATCTCTGAGCGTCAATGCAGGGAACCCCCAAAGATGTAGAAGAAGAAAGTTGAGAAATATTAACCCAGGCTTCTCTGAAGGCAAAGAAACAGACCAGGTACTTCTCAGCATCAGACTTCTCTGGGGCTTGAGCACCAGAGAAACTGGGATTGTTCAGGACAGGTGGACTCTGCTTTCAAACCATAATGTGTGAAAATTCAGATAGAGAGGAAGATAAGCCAGTGACTATTCACTCAACAGTGAGATTCTAATCTAAAAATGTCTGCAGTATAGAATCACTTTAAAACCCTGGAGTGCATTTTAAATATAATCCAATTTACAGAAATTTGAGAACATATTCTTTAAACAAAGCCATCTATTCATGTGTATAAATTACAGAACGTTTCTGCTTATGTATTCTTCTTATAAACATATGACAATGCTACACTTTGACACTGACTTTCTTTCTTGGGAGTTTCAGCTTGTTTGTGTCTCAGCAAATGACCAACTGAATACACCTGGCTTTCATACATACAAATTTAAATGTCAGGGATTTGTATTTGACCCTATATTTAGTTATTACTACTATCGGGGAAGGTCTATGTCAACTCGTGGAGGGAAAGAGCCTCTAAAACAAAGTGTAGAAAAAAGTGTCTATTCCTTTCTGTGCTTTTTCTTCAAAATAGCCAGGAAAGAAGCCATGGGGTTTAAATGGTCTTCCTTCTCCTTACTTCCTTTTCTTCTGAAAATAGTTGATGGAAAACCATAAGCTAAGATCGTTGCAAACTGCCTTGCTCACAGAGAAGCTGTCATTCTCTTTTATGGGCCCCGAAAGTCAATATGCGGGAGCTCCCGTCAAGACCTGGAGAAGAGTTGAAACCGGAGAGGTGCCTGAGGAAATGCAACGAAGGCTTTGTGCCACAAGTGAAGGGAAATATGAGGAGGTGAATAGATCAACCAACAACCTCGGTTCCTCCCAACAGCCCCTTGACTTCACAGCCAGACCCTTGTCTTCGCTTATCAGCAAACTGCAAGACAAAAACCAATCAGATCACAGCTTCTTTCCGTCTCTGTGTGCCTGCAAAGACCCAGGCATTTCGTGATACTTTCTCCCATCACTCCACTCCGAGAACTTGAAGTTGGAACTAAGCCGAACCCATTTTTATTGAATGGTTTCAGCTCCCCAGTGCGGTGAGGACTGAGTGTCCCAACAGTGGGTTTCAGAAGGCCAAGAATTCTTCAGAATCATGGTGCCTTTTTGGTGTTAATACAGAGAGGCAAACCTGAAAAGATGGAACCCAGCTATTTTGAAAGCTAGAACATTACCCAGAAATACAGTTTCTCAACCTTGGGCATCCAGTGTGAAATGCCAGGGAAGGGGGCTCTGAGTAGGTGGCTAAGCCCAGAGAGGTGGAATTCCCAGCCTCCCCATAGCAGCGTGCCCTCTGGCCAGTGCCCCCCACGTGAGAGTTGCAAAAACTCCCCATACTGATGCTACCTGCCGTGTGTGTGTGTGTGTGTGTGTGTGTGTGTGTGTGTGTGTGATGCATGTACCACATACGTAAATTCTCCTGTTGTTTTCTGCTCCCCACTTCAGATGATAGGATGTGTTTTGGCAACCTTGGCTCCTTTTGGGGTGTGAAAAACTGTGGCTCCAGTTGAAGTCATGGTGAGCATAATCTTCCCCTCCCATAAAACAGAAGCTTCGGCCCTGAGGTAATCTCCTTCAAAAACGCCTGAGGGATGAAAACGTGGCATTTCTTTTACTGGGCATATGGCATTAGTACTCACGAGTAAAATTCAATGCTTTATTTGAAGATGTCAACGGATTTTGAGGCAATGTTTCTCTTTGGCAATGGCGTGCTTATAAAGTGATTCACTGAGAGTCAACAGCCTGCTAGGAAAATGCACTTGGCGTGAGCAACACATACATTAAGGATGAAAAATTAATTCTGCTTCCTTCTGATGCTACCCGACATTCACATAGCACAGGATCTGACTAACACCCTTCGGGCTTCAATTCCATTTATTCTTCCTAAATTTATAATTTCTAGGGGAAACGCATGTTACACAGGTACAGAGCGTCCAGTGGAATTCATTGGAGATGCTTTGTTGAGTTCAATATAAATGGATGGGGGGCTCAGGGTCACATTTCCTTTAAATCACTACACACAGTCAAAAGAAATAGTTTAAAACTTGATAGGCAAAACAGCTGGAAGAATAATTGAAGACATCTAATATTTACATTTTCTTCTAGTGACCGATTAGTATTTAGGATCCAATAATGCTTAAGTCATATCCTCTTGCTAACTAAACACTGTGATTTATGACAAGACATCTTAAACACATAGAAGATTTTTTTTTTTAATATTCTTTAGCTTTTTTGTATGATGGTGTGTGTGTGTGTGTGTGTGTGTGTGTGTGTGTGGGTGTGTGTGTGGGTGTGTATTGTTCCTGTGTTTAGAAAGAAAATAAAAGTCCAAGTATAATGTTCAGGTTATGTCTATGAAAGTAACCTTCTGTGTCATATTAATTCAGTTTTGTATCTTGACACATTTAGTGATTTTTTTTTTTACAGATCAAAGAAGCAACAATTTTGGCAAACTAACACCCTCATGAAAACGGAGTTAGAATAGGGGTATACACATCATCAAAAGAAATTTTCACTTAAGAGTCAAAGTAGACCACGGAGTGAAGCCAAGCCCTTCTTTTCTTGAATCAGGGATGTAAGCATGCCAAGCAACAGGAAATCTTGAAATGTGGAAAATCTTAAGGGTCTTCATAGCCTGTATTTTGGAATTCTGTGTAAGGACAACCGCTTCAAAATGTGAGACCCAAAACCAAAAAAGGATTTAGTATTTTCACTGGGACTTAGATCAAACTGACAGTTATCTAACCTCTACTTTCAAGCACAAATGCGTAATTTAAAAATAAACTTTCATGAGTCTATTTGCATATGCTAACTTGCCCACCCTGTTTTGTGGGAAGCATTATGTATTCTCAAGGCTCAAAGAGCAACAAACAGGATAGAGATTATTTATCAGATCCTCCCGTCCCCTGGGTCCTGCCTCCCAGCCTTGATTCCCAACCCTTTAGTAATGCCCAACTGTGATTATTTATGGGACATTCTTTTGCTGTTCCTTTCTCTGGGAAATCAAGGCTGCTGGCTGGTAAATTTCAAAATGCTAGCATATGGCCTCACAGGAAGCTGAGGCAAAGGGTCTCTATTGTACTCTCAGGGTTCACTGAGTCCCTGAAAGGTGCTTGTGCCAACTTCATTTTACAATATTAAGAAATAGTTCTTTCTTCTTCAACAGGCACATAAGTTACTGTAACTGACAAGATGTCAGTGAACAAACCTGGGGGAAGAACCATGAGTCGACCATGGTCAGGCAACATTTGAGCAACCTTGTGTAGCAAGAGTTGGACTTGAGTAGAATTTTTACCATCTATTAATTAATTAGAGAGATGCAAAAGTTTGCAACCTAGTACCATCTACTTTTAAAATCTATCTCAGGGCTCATGGAGCCTGAAATTTTACTTCCATTCACAAGCTTTTATCTCTATAATTAGCTGAATATCTCTTCTTCGGGTTTGGTATTTATTCACAAGTATCATATCAGTACCTAAATCACGGTCATTAAAGGGATGATTCCTTAGGATTAAATGATCAATGATTCCCAAGACTAACTCACATATTGCTCAACTCTGGACACTGTCCCCAGTCTTCTAGATATTTCCCATAATGAAATATCAAATATCCAAATCCAGAAATTTTTTAAAAACTCTTCAGAGAAAATTTTCAAATAAAGTTCCTACATCATTTATTTGTGAATCTTCTGTTACATATTAAGTACATTTATGATTGCTAGATGCCACCTGAGAAACCAGGTCATTCACAGTGGCCGACCTAACACATTTAATGACCCAAGTACTTCAGAAACAAACATAGGCTGAGCGCTATTTTTAGAGCCATTTACTATTTAGTTATTGTTCTCAAGCACAAGCTCATAGTTCTAGTGATCCCCCTAAAAGGGCCAGCTGCCTCCCATCCTTCTCACCTGAAACTTGTAAATTTCCTTTCTCTATCCAATCAATTTCATGAGGGACCCATTATCCTAACATTTGGCAGTACAGTACTCCTTTTACCCAAGTACTGTATAAGCATCACCCCATTAAAAATTGCAAATGCCCTTTTTCAGAAACTCGAACATTAGAGATGTATGATGAAGAATTATCATAAATAATCAACATAAAATTCCTGTCAAAATAAGTGGGAAAGGACATTTTGCAGTGCAGGACTCCTGATTTTTCTTGTTTATTCATGTACTCACTAATTTGCAAAATTCTATAATCCACAATGGGTCCCCCTGTCATTAGTGCTAATTAGTGGGATTCTACTGTACTAATAAATCAACATTACCCAAGCACAGTGCATGAAGATGGGGGTTATCATAGATCCCTGCCTATGAATTTTTAAAAATTAGGTAGTGTTCACCACTTGCAGTCCAAATTTTCACTGATAGTTTGACAGGGGACCCATTCCATGGCTGGATCTTTATGAGGAGACCATAAGCATTTTTAATGATGGTGTAGCTGTAGTCAGTGTCGCATGCTGGGTGAAAGGAAGGAAGGTACTAAGGACAGGAAAGGACCAGTGGTCTCCCATGGTCCAGTGCATAGAGGTAGAAGCTGAGTGATGAAAAAACTTGCTCAAAGTCCAATGGGAACACTAAACAGCCACCACTCATACCAAAAGTGTGAGCACAAACTCCACTGAAGAGTTATTTTTCGTATGCCCTAAAATACCCATGATCCTTCTCTAGGCATAGTCTTCTCCCAGTCTCCCAATATGTACCTTCACTGGTCCCAGTTCTGCTGACCTTGTGCTTTCCCTGCCCCCCACTTTTGCTTAGTTGAGAACTATGTACTTCCTGTTCCTATAACATCCTGTGTCTGCGAGAACATTCAGTTGATTAAATTAGACATCACAGATGGTATGTACCCCGCTCTTTTAAGGCATTTATCTGACCTTGGGATCCATTTATTGAACAATATACTCTTCTTTCAACCTCCTATCATCGTTTAATTACAATAGACAAAAATGGTTTTCTTGGCCAGTCCGCACAATGGAAGGTCATATGGTCATTGACCCATATCTATACAGCTCTTTCTCAGCTTTCTACAAGGCCCAGCTCTCTGGTTGGCCGGCAGTGGCCCATAACCAATCCACGTAAATGCTCTTTGACTGTGCGGCTATGTTACCAAAAGTAACATTCAACAGTAGCTGTGCAAGACCTGGGATTTCTTGCCTCTTTCCAAGGAGACAGTTGTCCCAGGGAAGTTTCTAGATCACAACAATACCATCTCATCCAGTGTCACGGAGACAGGCGAGAGGTCAGTGGGTCTTCCTCTATAGAGAATCTCTCCAAAAAAAGCAGACAGTTTTTTCCTTTGAAATGGGAGGGGAGATTTTCTAGATGATCTTCCAAGGTGCTTTGAAATCCCATGACTCTTTGATTCCCTCAGCAGTTGCTTTGAATTGTAATTCTCCCAAATTTTTGTGATCTTGTAACCGAATGTACATTTATATGCACAAATGAATATTCAATGTAGCTATGCACAGTACATTGAAAAAAAAAGTTGAGGATAATTTTAGTATCCCCATACTATACAAAGGGTATTCAGAATCATACTAATAAATACATTGGCATCCTTCGCTACCCTGTAATCCAAGATGGAGAAACTGTCTGGTTTTTGTTAAGGCTGGATGAATTAAAAAAGATTGCAAGATTGCATTTGGGCAAGTATCCTGAAGTTTGGCTGCTTAGTCAAATCTTGTGCAAATTTCCATAGACTGCTGAATTGGTCTGAAGCAAGAGGTTAGCCTGTAAATATTATGGACTTTGACACGTCTTTTCATCTGCTGTTTTTTCTATCAGATTATAAAATAAACCTGAGGTGGTTCAGTTAAGTGAGAAAGTCTTGAGAGATACACCCCAAAGCCAAGGAGGAGGAAAGAACGATACAAAGACGGGTTATATCGAGTTTCAAATGAAGCCTATCATAGTGGATATGCTAAATAACATATTTTACCATAGAGGAAATATAATATGTTTTTCCAACCATTTAGTATGGAGAAATCCTACACTGTATTTGCAGAAGGAAGTCTTTGATTTGAGGGAGATTTTGATTAGTTTTAAG